>NW_028126591.1:0-600000 GCF_965194825.1 Balaenoptera physalus
GCCCTGCACTTTAAGTGGGACGTAACCTGGAAAGAGCCACTAAGGACAACAGAACAGAGGTGCCTTTAAAAGGTAAACATTGAGCTACCATATGATCCAGCAGACCTATTCCTGGACCTATAAACTAAGAAGACAGAATTGGAAGGGCACAGCCACGCAAATCTGCATTCCATAGTTTTACAATAGCCAAGATATGGAAGTAACCAAAAAGTCCACTGACAGATGGGTGGACAAAGAAAAACTGCTACCTGTACAGATGGAATATGAGCTAGTGAAAAAATGAAACAATGCCATTTGCAGCACCATAGATGAGTCTAGAAGTAATCACGCAACTTGGAGTAAGTGAGAAAGCGAAAGACACATATCCTATCATATGACATATAGGGGTTACCTAAAAAATGATACAAACAAAGATATTTCCACAGACAAACACTATCATAGATTCATTAAAATATTGGGGCTTCCCTGGTGGCGCAGTGCTTGAGAATCTGCCTGCCAATGCAGGGGACACAGGTTCGAGCCCTGGTCTGGGAAGATCCCACATGCCACGGAGCAACTGGGCCGTGAGCCACAATTACTGAGCCTGCGCGTCTGGAGCCTGTGCTCCACAACCAGAGAGGCCACGATGGTGAGAGGCCCGCGCACCGCGATGAAGAGAGGTCCCCACTTGCCACAACTAGGAGAAAGCCCTCGCACAGAAAAGAAGACCCAACACAGTCATAAATAGATAAATAAAAGAACGTGAATTTCTAAAAAAAAATCAGAATGTTAACAAACTTTAAAAAAAAAATAAATAAATAAATAAATCTTATGGTTCACCAAATAGAAAGATGTGAGGATTGGATACATTACCATATTTAGGTTAACAGAGAGTTACAAACACATGTGAAATACATAATCACCAAAGACCTACACAATACCAAGAGAAGACTACTCAACATTGTGTCATAACCTACATGGGAAAAGGATCCGAAGAAGAATAGATATATGTATATGTGTGAAAGAACCACATCTTGCACACCTAGAACAAACAAAACATTGTAATCAAGTTTGCTGTGATAAAAAATAAAATTAAGTTAAAAATACCAACAAGAAGTAATGAGACATAAAGGGCTTTTTCCTCGCAAATTCCATTCTTATTTACAACCTAGAACACCACTTCCCAGTAAGGCTCTGTTGCCCTAGTAACCAGACTTGGTAAAAGGGGAAATGCTGCCGCCTTGTGGCCAATTCCCGCAAGAGCAGCTTTTAACCCACAGCTAATGGTCACTTGCCATTCAAAATGACTCAAGGCTGTAAAGGACACCTGCCCTCAAAATTGTGCTGAGGTAGGGAATGGATAAAAGGATTCAAAAAAGGCAAGATGTTCATGAAGAGAGTATGAAGAGGTCAGTTTTACTCACTCTCTTTTTAAAGAAAGGAAAATGGATAAAAGCTCAGCCTCAGGAACTATTAGACTCATGCAATCTAATCTACGAAAACTTTTCAACTCACACCAGTCGACTGACCATTGGCAAAAAGTCTACAAACAATAAATGCTGAAGAGGTTTTAGAGAACTGTGTACGCTCTAGCTGCTGGTGAGATGTAAGAGGGTTAAACGCTAATAATGAGAACAGAAAGGAGCTGCGTTTAAAAGGAAAAATTGAGGTACCATTCAATCCAGCAGGCGCACAAATGGGCCTCTCACCTGAGAAGACCAGAATGAAGAAGACCCGGGCTGCAAAAGCTGCACTGCAGCCTGATTCACAATAGACAAGACAGTGAAGCAACCAAAATGTCCATCAACAGATGAAAGGATAAAGAAAAAGTGGTCCATGTACACAATGAATACTAGCCATGGAAACTAATGAAACACTGCTCTTTGAGGCACCATAGATGATCTTGGAGATAATCACAGAACATGAGGTAAGTCGGAAAGCAAAAGTCCTATATCCTATGATATCACATATAGGCGTTATCTAATAACTGACACAAATGAACATATTTCCACAGAGAAAGTCAATCACAGACTTATTAAAAAAAACTATGCTTATTTAAAGGAAAGGTGGGGGAAATGGATAAATGAAGATTAGCATTACCATATGTATAAAATACATATTATATACATATATCAAAGAGACCGACCATATAGCACGGAAGGAATACAGAACACTCTGTAATAATTTACACGGGAAGAGGATCTCTACATAAATAGTTATATAGAATATGTAGATGAACCAGAGTGTGTACACCTTGGACGAGCAACATTCTAACCATTACCCCAATTGAAAAAATTAAAACAACGAACTAGGAGTAATGAGACATAAACTTATGGGGGGTTTTCCTGGCACATTCCATCCAAATTTAAAACCTAGGCAAACAACTTCCAGAACGGCTCTGCTGCCTAGTACCCAGATTTGGGAATGGAGAAATGCTGCATCCTTCTGGCCGTTTCCCACAAGAGCAGCTTTAAACCCACTGCAAAAGGTCACTAAATATTCACCAATTGCAGGTCTGTAAATGACACTGGCCCTCCAAAAAATACTGAGGTCGAAAATCGACCAAAAAATTCCAGAGTGTAACCTTCCAAAAAGAAAATTTGAAGAGGTATATTATAGTCACACTTTTTTGCTTTTTTCTTTTAACAGAAAAGAAAAAGGCGTGGAAAAATGATGAAATGTAGGAATTTTTACAGACATGTAAACCCAAATTACAAAAACCTATCAGCTCACACCAGTCAGAATGGCCATCAACAAAAATGCTGCAAAGAATAAATGCTGACGTGATTGTGGAGAAATGCGTACCCTCGATTCTAAGGGGGACGTGGTAAGAGCCACTAATGAAAGCACAATTGAGGTGCCTTGAAAAGGTAAACGTTGAGCTACCATACCAGTCAATCAATCATACCCACTGCTGGGTCTATCACCTGAGAAAATGAAAATCAAAAATCACAGGCTGGCAATCCTGCACTCCAGCAATATTTACCATAGGCAACACTTGGAAGCAACGAAAAGGTCCATCAACAGAGGAATGCACCAAGAAGAAGTGGTCCAAGTACACAATGGAATATTAGCCATGGAAAACATTGAAGCACTGCTCTTTGAGGCACCATAGATGAGCCTGGAGATAATCACAAAACATGAAGTAGGTCGGAAAGCAAAACACCTATATCCTATATTATCACTTATGGCATTATCTAATGACTGACACAGATGAACATATTTCCAAAGAGAAAGACACTCACAGGCTTAGAAAACAAACTATGCTCATCTGAAAGGAAAGGAGGGGGGAAATTGAGAAATGAAGATTAGTGTTACTCTACATATACAAATACATATTATATACATGTATCAAAAAGAGCGAACATATAGCAAGAGAGGTCGACGGAACACTGTAATATTTTACATGGGAAGAGGATCTGTACATTAATAGACATACATAATGTACAAATGAACCAGATTGTGTACACCTAGGACAAACAATATTCTAAACATTACCCAGATTAAAAAAAATTTAAAAACCAAAAAGAAGTAATGAGACATAAACTTACGGGGATTTCTCCTGGCACATTCCATTCTACTTTACAACCTAGGACAATGACTTCCAGAAAGGCTCTGCTGCCCTAGTACCCAGATTGGGGAATGGAGAAATGCTACCTCCTTGTGGCCGTTTCTCACAACAGCAGCTTTGAACCCACTGCAAAAGGTCACTAAATTTTCACCAACTTGCAGTTCTGCAAATGACACCTGCCCTCCAGAAAATTTTTGGGGTCAAAAATCGACCAAAAACTTCAGAAGAGGGCAACCTTCGAAGAAGACAATTTCAAGAGCTATATAGTACTCACGGGGTTTTATTTTAAGAGAAAAGAAAAAGGGGTAGGAATATGACGAATTTAAAAAATTTTAATGACATGCATACCCATATTACAAAAACCTATCAGCTCACAGCAGTCAGAATGGCCATTAGGAAAAATGCTGCAAAAAATAAACGGTGAAGGGAGTGTGGAGAAATGCGTACCCTCGGTTGTAAGGGGGGGCATGTAAAGAGCCACTAATGAAAACACAGTGTAGGTGCTTTGAAAAGGGAAACATTGAGCTACCAGTCAATCAATCACAACCACTGCTTGGCCTATCACCTGAGAAAATGAGAATCCAAAAGTCACAGGCTGGCAAACCTGTACGCCAGCAAGATTTACCATAGCCAGCACTTGGAAGCAATGAAAATGTCCATCAACCGAGGAATGCACCAGGAAGAAATGGTCCACGTACACAATGGAATATTACTCTAATAATAAATATAAATTAAATTTAAAAACAAACAAAAGCAAGGAGACATCAACATTTGTGGGTTTATCCGGGCACATTGCACTCTAATTTATAACCGATGAACACCACTGGCCGGTAGGTCTGTTTCCCTAGTACCAGCAAGGGGAATGTAGAAAGGCTGCCGCTCTCTGGCCGTTACCTGCAAACGCAGGTTTAAAGCCTGAAGTAATGATCACTTCATATGAACAAGTACTGCAGGCCTGTAAATGAAACCTACCCTCAAAATGTCTTGAAGGAGATAATGGCCAAAATATTTCAAAGGGTGACACATACTTTAAGAAAACACTTTGAAGAAATAAGCTCTAATCACAGCTGGAAAAATAAAAAGGACATGTCTTAAAGCTCAATTTCAATGCATTATGAAACACATGCAAATTCAACCACAAAGAGGTATCAGTTCACACCACTCAGAATAATCATGAGCAAAAACTACAAAGAATAAAGCCTGAAGGTGCTGGGAAGAAATACATGCCCTGCACTTTAAGTGGGACGTAACCTGGAAAGAGCCACTAAGGACAACAGAACAGAGGTGCCTTTAAAAGGTAAACATTGAGCTACCATATGATCCAGCAGACCTATTCCTGGACCTATAAACTAAGAAGACAGAATTGGAAGGGCACAGCCACGCAAATCTGCATTCCATAGTTTTACAATAGCCAAGATATGGAAGTAACCAAAAAGTCCACTGACAGATGGGTGGACAAAGAAAAACTGCTACCTGTACAGATGGAATATGAGCTAGTGAAAAAATGAAACAATGCCATTTGCAGCACCATAGATGAGTCTAGAAGTAATCACGCAACTTGGAGTAAGTGAGAAAGCGAAAGACACATATCCTATCATATGACATATAGGGGTTACCTAAAAAATGATACAAACAAAGATATTTCCACAGACAAACACTATCATAGATTCATTAAAATATTGGGGCTTCCCTGGTGGCGCAGTGCTTGAGAATCTGCCTGCCAATGCAGGGGACACAGGTTCGAGCCCTGGTCTGGGAAGATCCCACATGCCACGGAGCAACTGGGCCGTGAGCCACAATTACTGAGCCTGCGCGTCTGGAGCCTGTGCTCCACAACCAGAGAGGCCACGATGGTGAGAGGCCCGCGCACCGCGATGAAGAGAGGTCCCCACTTGCCACAACTAGAGAAAGCCCTCGCACAGAAAAGAAGACCCAACACAGTCATAAATAGATAAATAAAAGAACGTGAATTTCTAAAAAAAAATCAGAATGTTAACAAACTTTAAAAAAAATAAATAAATAAATAAATCAATCAAATGGTTCACCAATATCACCAAATAATGTGAGGATTGGATACAATTAGGTTAACAGAGAGTTACAAACACATGTGAAATACATAATCACCAAAGACCTACACAATACCAAGAGAAGACTACTCAACATTGTGTCATAACCTACATGGGAAAAGGATCCGAAGAAGAATAGATATATGTATATGTGTGAAAGAACCACATCTTGCACACCTAGAACAAACAAAACATTGTAATCAAGTTTGCTGTGATAAAAAATAAAAATTAAGTTAAAAATACCAACAAGAAGTAATGAGACATAAAGGGCTTTTTCCTCGCAAATTCCATTCTTATTTACAACCTAGAACACCACTTCCAGTAAGGCTCTGTTGCCCTAGTAACCAGACTTGGTAAAGGGGAAATGCTGCCGCCTTGTGGCCAATTCCCGCAAGAGCAGCTTTTAACCCACAGCTAATGGTCACTTGCCATTCAAAATGACTCAAGGCTGTAAAGGACACCTGCCCTCAAAATTGTGCTGAGGTAGGGAATGGATAAAAGGATTCAAAAAAGGCAAGATGTTCATGAAGAGAGTATGAAGAGGTCAGTTTTACTCACTCTCTTTTTAAAGAAAGGAAAATGGATAAAAGCTCAGCCTCAGGAACTATTAGACTCATGCAATCTAATCTACGAAAACTTTTCAACTCACACCAGTCGACTGACCATTGGCAAAAAGTCTACAAACAATAAATGCTGAAGAGGTTTTAGAGAACTGTGTACGCTCTAGCTGCTGGTGAGATGTAAGAGGGTTAAACGCTAATAATGAGAACAGAAAGGAGCTGCGTTTAAAAGGAAAAATTGAGGTACCATTCAATCCAGCAGGCGCACAAATGGGCCTCTCACCTGAGAAGACCAGAATGAAGAAGACCCGGGCTGCAAAAGCTGCACTGCAGCCTGATTCACAATAGACAAGACAGTGAAGCAACCAAAATGTCCATCAACAGATGAAAGGATAAAGAAAAAGTGGTCCATGTACACAATGAATACTAGCCATGGAAACTAATGAAACACTGCTCTTTGAGGCACCATAGATGATCTTGGAGATAATCACAGAACATGAGGTAAGTCGGAAAGCAAAAGTCCTATATCCTATGATATCACATATAGGCGTTATCTAATAACTGACACAAATGAACATATTTCCACAGAGAAAGTCAATCACAGACTTATTAAAAAAAATTATGCTTATTTAAAGGAAAGGTGGGGGAAATGGATAAATGAAGATTAGCATTACCATATGTATAAAATACATATTATATACATATATCAAAGAGACCGACCATATAGCACGGAAGGAATACAGAACACTCTGTAATAATTTACACGGGAAGAGGATCTCTACATAAATAGTTATATAGAATATGTAGATGAACCAGAGTGTGTACACCTTGGACGAGCAACATTCTAACCATTACCCCAATTGAAAAAATTAAAACAACGAACTAGGAGTAATGAGACATAAACTTATGGGGGGTTTTCCTGGCACATTCCATCCAAATTTAAAACCTAGGCAAACAACTTCCAGAACGGCTCTGCTGCCTAGTACCCAGATTTGGGAATGGAGAAATGCTGCATCCTTCTGGCCGTTTCCCACAAGAGCAGCTTTAAACCCACTGCAAAAGGTCACTAAATATTCACCAATTGCAGGTCTGTAAATGACACTGGCCCTCCAAAAAATACTGAGGTCGAAAATCGACCAAAAAATTCCAGAGTGTAACCTTCCAAAAAGAAAATTTGAAGAGGTATATTATAGTCACACTTTTTTGCTTTTTTCTTTTAACAGAAAAGAAAAAGGCGTGGAAAAATGATGAAATGTAGGAATTTTTACAGACATGTAAACCCAAATTACAAAAACCTATCAGCTCACACCAGTCAGAATGGCCATCAACAAAAATGCTGCAAAGAATAAATGCTGACGTGATTGTGGAGAAATGCGTACCCTCGATTCTAAGGGGGACGTGGTAAGAGCCACTAATGAAAGCACAATTGAGGTGCCTTGAAAAGGTAAACGTTGAGCTACCATACCAGTCAATCAATCATACCCACTGCTGGGTCTATCACCTGAGAAAATGAAAATCAAAAATCACAGGCTGGCAATCCTGCACTCCAGCAATATTTACCATAGGCAACAATTGGAAGCAACGAAAAGGTCCATCAACAGAGGAATGCACCAAGAAGAAGTGGTCCAAGTACACAATGGAATATTAGCCATGGAAAACATTGAAGCACTGCTCTTTGAGGCACCATAGATGAGCCTGGAGATAATCACAAAACATGAAGTAGGTCGGAAAGCAAAACACCTATATCCTATATTATCACTTATGGCATTATCTAATGACTGACACAGATGAACATATTTCCAAAGAGAAAGACACTCACAGGCTTAGAAAACAAACTATGCTCATCTGAAAGGAAAGGAGGGGGGAAATTGAGAAATGAAGATTAGTGTTACTCTACATATACAAATACATATTATATACATGTATCAAAAAGAGCGAACATATAGCAAGAGAGGTCGACGGAACACTGTAATATTTTACATGGGAAGAGGATCTGTACATTAATAGACATACATAATGTACAAATGAACCAGATTGTGTACACCTAGGACAAACAATATTCTAAACATTACCCAGATTAAAAAAAATTTAAAAACCAAAAAGAAGTAATGAGACATAAACTTACGGGGATTTCTCCTGGCACATTCCATTCTAATTTACAACCTAGGACAATGACTTCCAGAAAGGCTCTGCTGCCCTAGTACCCAGATTGGGGAATGGAGAAATGCTACCTCCTTGTGGCCGTTTCTCACAACAGCAGCTTTGAACCCACTGCAAAAGGTCACTAAATTTTCACCAACTTGCAGTTCTGCAAATGACACCTGCCCTCCAGAAAATTTTTGGGGTCAAAAATCGACCGAAACCTTCAGAAGAGGGCAACCTTCGAAGAAGACAATTTCAAGAGCTATATAGTACTCACGGGGTTTTATTTTAAGAGAAAAGAAAAAGGGGTAGGAATATGACGAATTTAAAAAATTTTAATGACATGCATACCCATATTACAAAAACCTATCAGCTCACAGCAGTCAGAATGGCCATTAGGAAAAATGCTGCAAAAAATAAACGGTGAAGGGAGTGTGGAGAAATGCGTACCCTCGGTTGTAAGGGGGGGCATGTAAAGAGCCACTAATGAAAACACAGTGTAGGTGCTTTGAAAAGGGAAACATTGAGCTACCAGTCAATCAATCACAACCACTGCTTGGCCTATCACCTGAGAAAATGAGAATCCAAAAGTCACAGGCTGGCAAACCTGTACGCCAGCAAGATTTACCATAGCCAGCACTTGGAAGCAATGAAAATGTCCATCAACCGAGGAATGCACCAGGAAGAAATGGTCCACGTACACAATGGAATATTACTCTAATAATAAATATAAATTAAATTTAAAAACAAACAAAAGCAAGGAGACATCAACATTTGTGGGTTTATCCGGGCACATTGCACTCTAATTTATAACCGATGAACACCACTGGCCGGTAGGTCTGTTTCCCTAGTACCAGCAAGGGGAATGTAGAAAGGCTGCCGCTCTCTGGCCGTTACCTGCAAACGCAGGTTTAAAGCCTGAAGTAATGGTCACTTCATATGAACAAGTACTGCAGGCCTGTAAATGAAACCTACCCTCAAAATGTCTTGAAGGAGATAATGGCCAAAATATTTCAAAGGGTGACACATACTTTAAGAAAACACTTTGAAGAAATAAGCTCTAATCACAGCTGGAAAAATAAAAAGGACATGTCTTAAAGCTCAATTTCAATGCATTATGAAACACATGCAAATTCAACCACAAAGAGGTATCAGTTCACACCACTCAGAATAATCATGAGCAAAAACTACAAAGAATAAAGCCTGAAGGTGCTGGGAAGAAATACATGCCCTGCACTTTAAGTGGGACGTAACCTGGAAAGAGCCACTAAGGACAACAGAACAGAGGTGCCTTTAAAAGGTAAACATTGAGCTACCATATGATCCAGCAGACCTATTCCTGGACCTATAAACTAAGAAGACAGAATTGGAAGGGCACAGCCACGCAAATCTGCATTCCATAGTTTTACAATAGCCAAGATATGGAAGTAACCAAAAAGTCCACTGACAGATGGGTGGACAAAGAAAAACTGCTACCTGTACAGATGGAATATGAGCTAGTGAAAAAATGAAACAATGCCATTTGCAGCACCATAGATGAGTCTAGAAGTAATCACGCAACTTGGAGTAAGTGAGAAAGCGAAAGACACATATCCTATCATATGACATATAGGGGTTACCTAAAAAATGATACAAACAAAGATATTTCCACAGACAAACACTATCATAGATTCATTAAAATATTGGGGCTTCCCTGGTGGCGCAGTGCTTGAGAATCTGCCTGCCAATGCAGGGGACACAGGTTCGAGCCCTGGTCTGGGAAGATCCCACATGCCACGGAGCAACTGGGCCGTGAGCCACAATTACTGAGCCTGCGCGTCTGGAGCCTGTGCTCCACAACCAGAGAGGCCACGATGGTGAGAGGCCCGCGCACCGCGATGAAGAGAGGTCCCCACTTGCCACAACTAGAGAAAGCCCTCGCACAGAAAAGAAGACCCAACACAGTCATAAATAGATAAATAAAAGAACGTGAATTTCTAAAAAAAAATCAGAATGTTAACAAACTTTAAAAAAAAAATAAATAAATAAATAAATCTTATGGTTCACCAAATAGAAAGATGTGAGGATTGGATACATTACCATATTTAGGTTAACAGAGAGTTACAAACACATGTGAAATACATAATCACCAAAGACCTACACAATACCAAGAGAAGACTACTCAACATTGTGTCATAACCTACATGGGAAAAGGATCCGAAGAAGAATAGATATATGTATATGTGTGAAAGAACCACATCTTGCACACCTAGAACAAACAAAACATTGTAATCAAGTTTGCTGTGATAAAAAATAAAAATTAAGTTAAAAATACCAACAAGAAGTAATGAGACATAAAGGGCTTTTTCCTCGCAAATTCCATTCTTATTTACAACCTAGAACACCACTTCCAGTAAGGCTCTGTTGCCCTAGTAACCAGACTTGGTAAAGGGGAAATGCTGCCGCCTTGTGGCCAATTCCCGCAAGAGCAGCTTTTAACCCACAGCTAATGGTCACTTGCCATTCAAAATGATTCAAGGCTGTAAAGGACACCTGCCCTCAAAATTGTGCTGAGGTAGGGAATGGATAAAAGGATTCAAAAAAGGCAAGATGTTCATGAAGAGAGTATGAAGAGGTCAGTTTTACTCACTCTCTTTTTAAAGAAAGGAAAATGGATAAAAGCTCAGCCTCAGGAACTATTAGACTCATGCAATCTAATCTACGAAAACTTTTCAACTCACACCAGTCGACTGACCATTGGCAAAAAGTCTACAAACAATAAATGCTGAAGAGGTTTTAGAGAACTGTGTACGCTCTAGCTGCTGGTGAGATGTAAGAGGGTTAAACGCTAATAATGAGAACAGAAAGGAGCTGCGTTTAAAAGGAAAAATTGAGGTACCATTCAATCCAGCAGGCGCACAAATGGGCCTCTCACCTGAGAAGACCAGAATGAAGAAGACCCGGGCTGCAAAAGCTGCACTGCAGCCTGATTCACAATAGACAAGACAGTGAAGCAACCAAAATGTCCATCAACAGATGAAAGGATAAAGAAAAAGTGGTCCATGTACACAATGAATACTAGCCATGGAAACTAATGAAACACTGCTCTTTGAGGCACCATAGATGATCTTGGAGATAATCACAGAACATGAGGTAAGTCGGAAAGCAAAAGTCCTATATCCTATGATATCACATATAGGCGTTATCTAATAACTGACACAAATGAACATATTTCCACAGAGAAAGTCAATCACAGACTTATTAAAAAAAACTATGCTTATTTAAAGGAAAGGTGGGGGAAATGGATAAATGAAGATTAGCATTACCATATGTATAAAATACATATTATATACATATATCAAAGAGACCGACCATATAGCACGGAAGGAATACAGAACACTCTGTAATAATTTACACGGGAAGAGGATCTCTACATAAATAGTTATATAGAATATGTAGATGAACCAGAGTGTGTACACCTTGGACGAGCAACATTCTAACCATTACCCCAATTGAAAAAATTAAAACAACGAACTAGGAGTAATGAGACATAAACTTATGGGGGGTTTTCCTGGCACATTCCATCCAAATTTAAAACCTAGGCAAACAACTTCCAGAACGGCTCTGCTGCCTAGTACCCAGATTTGGGAATGGAGAAATGCTGCATCCTTCTGGCCGTTTCCCACAAGAGCAGCTTTAAACCCACTGCAAAAGGTCACTAAATATTCACCAATTGCAGGTCTGTAAATGACACTGGCCCTCCAAAAAATACTGAGGTCGAAAATCGACCAAAAAATTCCAGAGTGTAACCTTCCAAAAAGAAAATTTGAAGAGGTATATTATAGTCACACTTTTTTGCTTTTTTCTTTTAACAGAAAAGAAAAAGGCGTGGAAAAATGATGAAATGTAGGAATTTTTACAGACATGTAAACCCAAATTACAAAAACCTATCAGCTCACACCAGTCAGAATGGCCATCAACAAAAATGCTGCAAAGAATAAATGCTGACGTGATTGTGGAGAAATGCGTACCCTCGATTCTAAGGGGGACGTGGTAAGAGCCACTAATGAAAGCACAATTGAGGTGCCTTGAAAAGGTAAACGTTGAGCTACCATACCAGTCAATCAATCATACCCACTGCTGGGTCTATCACCTGAGAAAATGAAAATCAAAAATCACAGGCTGGCAATCCTGCACTCCAGCAATATTTACCATAGGCAACACTTGGAAGCAACGAAAAGGTCCATCAACAGAGGAATGCACCAAGAAGAAGTGGTCCAAGTACACAATGGAATATTAGCCATGGAAAACATTGAAGCACTGCTCTTTGAGGCACCATAGATGAGCCTGGAGATAATCACAAAACATGAAGTAGGTCGGAAAGCAAAACACCTATATCCTATATTATCACTTATGGCATTATCTAATGACTGACACAGATGAACATATTTCCAAAGAGAAAGACACTCACAGGCTTAGAAAACAAACTATGCTCATCTGAAAGGAAAGGAGGGGGGAAATTGAGAAATGAAGATTAGTGTTACTCTACATATACAAATACATATTATATACATGTATCAAAAAGAGCGAACATATAGCAAGAGAGGTCGACGGAACACTGTAATATTTTACATGGGAAGAGGATCTGTACATTAATAGACATACATAATGTACAAATGAACCAGATTGTGTACACCTAGGACAAACAATATTCTAAACATTACCCAGATTAAAAAAAATTTAAAAACCAAAAAGAAGTAATGAGACATAAACTTACGGGGATTTCTCCTGGCACATTCCATTCTACTTTACAACCTAGGACAATGACTTCCAGAAAGGCTCTGCTGCCCTAGTACCCAGATTGGGGAATGGAGAAATGCTACCTCCTTGTGGCCGTTTCTCACAACAGCAGCTTTGAACCCACTGCAAAAGGTCACTAAATTTTCACCAACTTGCAGTTCTGCAAATGACACCTGCCCTCCAGAAAATTTTTGGGGTCAAAAATCGACCAAAAACTTCAGAAGAGGGCAACCTTCGAAGAAGACAATTTCAAGAGCTATATAGTACTCACGGGGTTTTATTTTAAGAGAAAAGAAAAAGGGGTAGGAATATGACGAATTTAAAAAATTTTAATGACATGCATACCCATATTACAAAAACCTATCAGCTCACAGCAGTCAGAATGGCCATTAGGAAAAATGCTGCAAAAAATAAACGGTGAAGGGAGTGTGGAGAAATGCGTACCCTCGGTTGTAAGGGGGGGCATGTAAAGAGCCACTAATGAAAACACAGTGTAGGTGCTTTGAAAAGGGAAACATTGAGCTACCAGTCAATCAATCACAACCACTGCTTGGCCTATCACCTGAGAAAATGAGAATCCAAAAGTCACAGGCTGGCAAACCTGTACGCCAGCAAGATTTACCATAGCCAGCACTTGGAAGCAATGAAAATGTCCATCAACCGAGGAATGCACCAGGAAGAAATGGTCCACGTACACAATGGAATATTACTCTAATAATAAATATAAATTAAATTTAAAAACAAACAAAAGCAAGGAGACATCAACATTTGTGGGTTTATCCGGGCACATTGCACTCTAATTTATAACCGATGAACACCACTGGCCGGTAGGTCTGTTTCCCTAGTACCAGCAAGGGGAATGTAGAAAGGCTGCCGCTCTCTGGCCGTTACCTGCAAACGCAGGTTTAAAGCCTGAAGTAATGATCACTTCATATGAACAAGTACTGCAGGCCTGTAAATGAAACCTACCCTCAAAATGTCTTGAAGGAGATAATGGCCAAAATATTTCAAAGGGTGACACATACTTTAAGAAAACACTTTGAAGAAATAAGCTCTAATCACAGCTGGAAAAATAAAAAGGACATGTCTTAAAGCTCAATTTCAATGCATTATGAAACACATGCAAATTCAACCACAAAGAGGTATCAGTTCACACCACTCAGAATAATCATGAGCAAAAACTACAAAGAATAAAGCCTGAAGGTGCTGGGAAGAAATACATGCCCTGCACTTTAAGTGGGACGTAACCTGGAAAGAGCCACTAAGGACAACAGAACAGAGGTGCCTTTAAAAGGTAAACATTGAGCTACCATATGATCCAGCAGACTTATTCCTGGACCTATAAACTAAGAAGACAGAATTGGAAGGGCACAGCCACGCAAATCTGCATTCCATAGTTTTACAATAGCCAAGATATGGAAGTAACCAAAAAGTCCACTGACAGATGGGTGGACAAAGAAGAACTGCTACCTGTACAGATGGAATATGAGCTAGTGAAAAAATGAAACAATGCCATTTGCAGCACCATAGATGAGTCTAGAAGTAATCACGCAACTTGGAGTAAGTGAGAAAGCGAAAGACACATATCCTATCATATCACGTATAGGGGTTACCTAAAAAATGATACAAACAAAGATATTTCCACAGACAAACACTATCATAGATTCATTAAAATATTGGGGCTTCCCTGGTGGCGCAGTGCTTGAGAATCTGCCTGCCAATGCAGGGGACACACGTTCGAGCCCTGGTCTGGGAAGATCCCACATGCCACGGAGCAACTGGGCCGTGAGCCACAATTACTGAGCCTGCGCGTCTGGAGCCTGTGCTCCACCACCAGAGAGGCCATGATGGTGAGAGGCCCGCGCACCGCGATGAAGAGTGGTCCCCACTTGCCACAACTAGAGAAAGCCCTCGCACAGAAAAGAAGACCCAACACATTCATAAATAGATAAATAAAAGAACGTGAATTTCTAAAAAAAAATCAGAATGTTAACAAACTTTAAAAAAATAAATAAATAAATAAATAAATAAATAAATAAATCTTATGGTTCACCAAATAGAAAGATGTGAGGATTGGATACATTACCATATTTAGGTTAACAGAGAGTTACAAACACATGTGAAATATATAATCACCAAAGACCTACACAATACCAAGAGAAGACTACTCAACATTGTGTCATAACCTACATGGGAAAAGGATCCGAAGAAGAATAGATATATGTATATGTGTGAAAGAACCACATCTTGCACACCTAGAACAAAGAAAACATTGTAATCAAGTTTGCTGTGATAAAAAATAAAAATTAAGTTAAAAATACCAACAAGAAGTAATGAGACATAAAGGGCTTTTTCCTCGCAAATTCCATTCTTATTTACAACCTAGAACACCACTTCCAGTAAGGCTCTGTTGCCCTAGTAACCAGACTTGGTAAAGGGGAAATGCTGCCGCCTTGTGGCCAATTCCCGCAAGAGCAGCTTTTAACCCACAGCTAATGGTCACTTGCCATTCAAAATGACTCAAGGCTGTAAAGGACACCTGCCCTCAAAATTGTGCTGAGGTAGGGAATGGATAAAAGGATTCAAAAAAGGCAAAATGTTCATGAAGAGAGTATGAAGAGGTCAGTTTTACTCACTCTCTTTTTAAAGAAAGGAAAATGGATAAAAGCTCAGCCTCAGGAACTATTAGACTCATGCAATCTAATCTACGAAAACTTTTCAACTCACACCAGTCGACTGACCATTGGCAAAAAGTCTACAAACAATAAATGCTGAAGAGGTTTTAGAGAACTGTGTACCCTCTAGCTGCTGGTGAGATGTAAGAGGGTTAAACGCTAATAATGAGAACAGAAAGGAGCTGCGTTTAAAAGGAAAAATTGAGGTACCATTCAATCCAGCAGGCGCACCAATGGGCCTCTCACCTGAGAAGACCAGAATGAAGAAGACCCGGGCTGCAAAAGCTGCACTGCAGCCTGATTCACAATAGACAAGACAGTGAAGCAACCAAAATGTCCATCAACAGATGAAAGGATAAAGAAGAAGTGGTCCATGTACACAATGAATACTAGCCATGGAAAATAATGAAACACTGCTCTTTGAGGCACCATAGATGATCTTGGAGATAATCACAGAACATGAGGTAAGTCGGAAAGCAAAAGTCCTATATCCTATGATATCACATATAGGCGTTATCTAATAACTGACACAAATGAACATATTTCCACAGAGAAAGTCAATCACAGACTTATTAAAAAAAAACTATGCTTATTTAAAGGAAAGGTGGGGGAAATGGATAAATGAAGATTAGCATTACCATATGTATAAAATACATATTATATACATATATCAAAGAGACCGACCATATAGCACGGAAGGAATACAGAACACTCTGTAATAATTTACACGGGAAGAGGATCTCTACATAAATAGTTATATAGAATATGTAGATGAACCAGAGTGTGTACACCTTGGACGAGCAACATTCTAACCATTACCCCAATTGAAAAAATTAAAACAACGAACTAGGAGTAATGAGACATAAACTTATGGGGGGTTTTCCTGGCACATTCCATCCAAATTTAAAACCTAGGCAAACAACTTCCAGAACGGCTCTGCTGCCTAGTACCCAGATTTGGGAATGGAGAAATGCTGCATCCTTCTGGCCGTTTCCCACAAGAGCAGCTTTAAACCCACTGCAAAAGGTCACTAAATATTCACCAATTGCAGGTCTGTAAATGACACTGGCCCTCCAAAAAATACTGAGGTCGAAAATCGACCAAAAAATTCCAGAGTGTAACCTTCCAAAAAGAAAATTTGAAGAGGTATATTATAGTCACACTTTTTTGCTTTTTTCTTTTAACAGAAAAGAAAAAGGCGTGGAAAAATGATGAAATGTAGGAATTTTTACAGACATGTAAACCCAAATTACAAAAACCTATCAGCTCACACCAGTCAGAATGGCCATCAACAAAAATGCTGCAAAGAATAAATGCTGACGTGATTGTGGAGAAATGCGTACCCTCGATTCTAAGGGGGACGTGGTAAGAGCCACTAATGAAAGCACAATTGAGGTGCCTTGAAAAGGTAAACGTTGAGCTACCATACCAGTCAATCAATCATACCCACTGCTGGGTCTATCACCTGAGAAAATGAAAATCAAAAATCACAGGCTGGCAATCCTGCACTCCAGCAATATTTACCATAGGCAACACTTGGAAGCAACGAAAATGTCCATCAACAGAGGAATGCACCAAGAAGAAGTGGTCCAAGTACACAATGGAATATTAGCCATGGAAAACATTGAAGCACTGCTCTTTGAGGCACCATAGATGAGCCTGGAGATAATCACAAAACATGAAGTAGGTCGGAAAGCAAAACACCTATATCCTATATTATCACTTATGGCATTATCTAATAACTGACACAGAAGAACATATTTCCAAAGAGAAAGACACTCACAGGCTTAGAAAACAAACTATGCTCATCTGAAAGGAAAGGAGGGGGGAAATTGAGAAATGAATATTAGTGTTACTCTACATATACAAATACATATTATATACATGTATCAAAAAGACCGAACATATAGCGAGAGGTCGACGGAACACTGTAATATTTTACATGGGAAGAGGATCTGTACATTAATAGACATACATAATGTACAAATGAACCAGATTGTGTACACCTAGGACAAACAATATTCTAAACATTACCCAGATTAAAAAAATTTTAAAAACCAAAAAGAAGTAATGAGACATAAACTTACGGGGATTTCTCCTGGCACATTCCATTCTAATTTACAACCTAGGACAATGACTTCCAGAAAGGCTCTGCTGCCCTAGTACCCAGATTGGGGAATGGAGAAATGCTACCTCCTTGTGGCCGTTTCTCACAACAGCAGCTTTGAACCCACTGCAAAAGGTCACTAAATTTTCACCAACTTGCAGTTCTGCAAATGACACCTGCCCTCCAGAAAATTTTTGGGGTCAAAAATCGACCAAAACCTTCAGAAGAGGGCAACCTTCGAAGAAGACAATTTCAAGAGCTATATAGTACTCACGGGGTTTTATTTTAGGAGAAAAGAAAAAGGGGTAGGAATATGACGAATTTAAAAAATTTTAATGACATGCATACCCATATTACAAAAACCTATCAGCTCACAGCAGTCAGAATGGCCATTAGGAAAAATGCTGCAAAAAATAAACGGTGAAGGGAGTGTGGAGAAATGCGTACCCTCGGTTGTAAGGGGGGGCATGTAAAGAGCCACTAATGAAAACCCAGTGTAGGTGCTTTGAAAAGGGAAACATTGAGCTACCAGTCAATCAATCACAACCACTGCTTGGCCTATCACCTGAGAAAATGAGAATCCAAAAGTCACAGGCTGGCAAACCTGTACGCCAGCAAGATTTACCATAGCCAGCACTTGGAAGCAATGAAAATGTCCATCAACCGAGGAATGCACCAGGAAGAAATGGTCCACGTACACAATGGAATATTACTCTAATAATAAATATAAATTAAATTTAAAAACAAACAAAAACAAGGAGACATCAACATTTGTGGGTTTATCCGGGCACATTGCACTCTAATTTATAACCGATGAACACCACTGGCCGGTAGGTCTGTTTCCCTAGTACCAGCAAGGGGAATGTAGAAAGGCTGCCGCTCTCTGGCCGTTACCTGCAAACGCAGGTTTAAAGCCTGAAGTAATGGTCACTTCATATGAACAAGTACTGCAGGCCTGTAAATGAAACCTACCCTCAAAATGTCTTGAAGGAGATAATGGCCAAAATATTTCAAAGGGTGACACATACTTTAAGAAAACACTTTGAAGAAATAAGCTCTAATCACAGCTGGAAAAATAAAAAGGACATGTCTTAAAGCTCAATTTCAATGCATTATGAAACACATGCAAATTCAACCACAAAGAGGTATCAGTTCACACCACTCAGAATAATCATGAGCAAAAACTACAAAGAATAAAGCCTGAAGGTGCTGGGAAGAAATACATGCCCTGCACTTTAAGTGGGACGTAACCTGGAAAGAGCCACTAAGGACAACAGAACAGAGGTGCCTTTAAAAGGTAAACATTGAGCTACCATATGATCCAGCAGACTTATTCCTGGACCTATAAACTAAGAAGACAGAATTGGAAGGGCACAGCCACGCAAATCTGCATTCCATAGTTTTACAATAGTCAAGATATGGAAGTAACCAAAAAGTCCACTGACAGATGGGTGGACAAAGAAGAACTGCTACCTGTACAGATGGAATATGAGCTAGTGAAAAAATGAAACAATGCCATTTGCAGCACCATAGATGAGTCTAGAAGTAATCACGCAACTTGGAGTAAGTGAGAAAGCGAAAGACACATATCCTATCATATGACATATAGGGGTTACCTAAAAAATGATACAAACAAATATATTTCCACAGACAAACACTATCATAGATTCATTAAAATATTGGGGCTTCCCTGGTGGCGCAGTGCTTGAGAATCTGCCTGCCAATGCAGGGGACACAGGTTCGAGCCCTGGTCTGGGAAGATCCCACATGCCACGGAGCAACTGGGCCGTGAGCCACAATTACTGAGCCTGCGCGTCTGGAGCCTGTGCTCCACAACCAGAGAGGCCACGATGGTGAGAGGCCCGCGCACCGCGATGAAGAGTGGTCCCCACTTGCGACAACTAGAGAAAGCCCTCGCACAGAAAAGAAGACCCAACACAGTCATAAATAGATAAATAAAAGAACGTGAATTTCTAAAAAAAAATCAAAATGTTAACAAATTTAAAAAATATATATAATAAAATAAATAAATAAATAAATAAATAAATAAATAAATCTTATGGTTCACCAAATAGAAAGGTGTGAGTATTGGATACATTACCATATTGAGGTTAACAGAGAGATAGAAACACATGTGAAATATATAATCACCAAAGACCTACGCAATACCAAGAGAAGACTACTCAACACTGTGTCATAACCTACATGGGAAAAGGCTCGAAAGAAGAATAGATATATGTATATGTGTGAAAGAAACACATCTTGCACACCTAGAACAAACAAAACATTGTAATCAAGTTTGCTGTGATAAAAAATAAAAATTAAGTTAAAAATACCAACAAGAAGTAAGGAGACATACACTTAAAGGGCTTTTTCCTCGCACATTCCATTCTAATTTACAACCTAGAACACAACTTCCAGTAAGGCTCTGTTGCCCTAGTAACCAGATTTGGTAAAGCAGAAATGCTGCCGCTTTGTGGCCGATTCCCGCAAGAGCAGCTTTTAACCCACAGCTAATGGTCACTTACCATTCAGAAGGACTCAGGGCTCTAAAGGACACCTGCCCCCAAAATTGGCTGAGGTAGGGAATGGATAAAAAAAATTCAAAACAGGCAGAATTTTCAAGAACATAGTATGAAGAGGCAAGTTTTACTCACTCTCTTTTTAAAGAAAGGAAAATGGTTGAAGCTCAACCTCAGGAAATGTTAGACTCATGCAATCTAATCTACTAAAACTTTTCAACTCACACCAGTCGACTGACCATTGGCAAAAAGTCTACAAGCAATAAATGCTGAAGAGGTTTTAGAGAACTGTGTGCCCTCTAGCTGCTGGTGAGATGTAAAAGGGTTAAACGCTAATAATGAGAACAGAAAGGAGCTGCGTTTAAAAGGAAATATTGAGGTACCATTCAATCCAGCAGGTGAACCAATGGGCCTCTCACCTGAGAAGACCAGAATGAAGAAGACCCGGGCTGCAAAAGCTGCACTGCAGCCTTATTCACAATATACAAGACAGTGAAGCAACCAAAATGTCCATCAACAGATGAAAGGATAAAGAAGAAGTGGTCCGTGTACCCAATGAATACTAGCCATGGAAAACAATGAAACACTGCTCTTTGAGGCACCATAGATGATATTGGAGATAATCACAGAACATGAGGTAAGTCGGAAAGCAAAAGTCCTATATCCTATGATATCACTTATAGGCGTTATCTAATTACTGACACAAATGAACATATTTCCACAGAGAAAGTCAATCACAAACTTATTAAAAAAAACTATGCTTATCTAAAAGGAAAGGTGGGGGGAATGGATAAATGAAGATTAGCATTTCCATATGTATACAAATACATATTATATACATATATCAAAGAGACCGACCATATAGCAAGCAAGGTTTACGAAACACTCTGTAATAATTTACACGGGAAGAGGATATCTACATAAATAGGTATATAGAATATGAAGATGAACCAGAGTGTGTACACCTTGCACAAGCAACATTCTAACCATTACCCCAATTGAAAAAATTAAAACAACAAACTAGGAGTAATGATACATAAACTTATCGGGCCTTTTCCTGGCACATTCCATTCAATTTACAACCTAGGCAAACGACTTCCAAAACAGCTCTGATGCCCTATTGCCCAGATTTTGTAATGGAGAAATGCTGCATCCTTGTGGCCATTTCCCACAACAGCAGCTTTAAACCCACTGCAAAAGGTCACTAAATATTCACCAATTGCAGTTCTGTAAATGACACGTGCACTCCAAAAAATACTAAGGTCGAAATTCGACCAAAAAATTCTAGAGTGAAACCTTCAAAAACGAAAATTTGAAGAGGTATATTATACTCACATTTTTTGCTTTATTCTTTTAACAGAAAAGAAAAAGCCGTGGAGAAATAATGAATTGTAGGAATTTTTACAGACATGTAAACCCAAATTACAAAAACCTATCAGCTCACTCCAGTCAGAATGGCCATCAACAAAAATGCTGCAAACAATAAATGCTGACGTGATTGTGGAGAAATGCGTACCCTCGATTCTAAGGGGGACGTGGTAAGAGCCACTAACGAAAGCACAATTGAGTTGCCTTGAAAAGGTAAACGTCGAGCTACCATACCAGTCAATCAATCATATCCACTACTGGGTCTATCACCTGAGAAAATGAAAATCAAAAATCACAGGCTGGCAATCCTGCACTCCAGCAATATTTACCATAGGCAACATTAGGAAGCAACGAAAATGTCCATCAACAGAGGAATGCACCAAAAAGAAGTGGTCCATGTACACAATGGAATACTAGCCATGGAAAACATTGAAGCACTGCTCTTTGAGGCACCATAGATGAGCCTGGAGATAATCACAAAACATGAAGTAGGTCGGAAAGCAAAAGAGCTATATCCTATATTATCACTTATGGCATTATCTAATAACTGACACAGATGAACATATTTCCAAAGAGAAAGACACTCACAGGCTTAGAAAACAAACTATGCTCATCTGAAAGGAAAGGAGGGGGGAAATTGAGAAATGAAGATTAGTGTTACTATACATATACAAATACATATTATATACATGTATCAAAAAGACCGAACACATAGCAAGGGAGGTCGACGGAACACTAATATTTTACATGGGAAGAGGATCTGTACATTAGTAGACATACATAATGTACAAATGAACCAGATTGTGTACACCTAGGACAAACAATAGTCTAAACATTACCCAGATTAAAAAAATTTTAAAAACCAAGAAGAAGTAATGAGACATAAACTTATGGGGATTTCTCCTGTCAAATTCCATTCTAATTTACAACCTAGGACAATGACTTCCAGAAAGGCTCTGCTGCCCTAGTACCCAGATTGGGGAATGGAGAAATGCTACCTCCTTGTGGCCGTTTCCCACAACAGCAGCTTTGAACCCACTTCAAAAGGTCAGTAAATTTTCACCAACTTGCAGTTCTGTAAATGGCAACTGCCCTCCAGAAAATTTCTGGGGTCAAATATCGACCAAAATCTTCAGAGGAGGGCAACCTTCGAAGAAGACAATTTCAAGAGCTATATTGTACTCACGGTTTTTTCTTTTAAGAGAAAAGAAAAAGGCGTAGGAATATGATGAATTTTAAAAATTTTAATGACATGCATACCCATATTACAAAAACCTATCAGCTCACAGCAGTCAGAATGGCCATTAAGAAAAATGCTGCAAAAAATAAATGGTGAAGGGAGTGTGGAGAAATGCGTACCCTCGGTTGTAAGCGGGGGCATGTAAAGAGCCACTAATGAAAACACAATGTAGGTGCTTTGAAAAGGGAAACATTGAGGTACCAGTCAATCAATCACAATCACTTCTTGGCCTATCACCTGACAAAATGAGAACCAAAAAGTCACAGGCTGGCAAACCTGTACGCCAGCAAGATTTACCATAGCCAGCACTTGGAAGCAATGAAAATGTCCATCAACTGAGGAATGCACCAAGAAGAAGTGGTCTACGTACACAATGGTATATTACTCTAATAATAAATATAAATCAAATTTAAAAACAAACAAAAGCAAGGAGACATCAACATTTGTGGGTTTATCCGGGCACATTCACTCTAATTTATAACCGAACAACACCACTGGACGGTAGGTCTGTTTCCCTAGTACCAGCAAGGGGAACGTAGAAAGGCTGCCGCTCTTTGGCCGATACCTGCAAAAGCAGGTTTAAAGCCTGAGCTAATGGTCACTTCATATGAACAAGTACTGCAGGGCTGTAAATGAAACCTGCCCTCAAAATGTCTTGAGGGAGATAATGGCCAAAATATTTCAAATGGTGACACATACTTTAAGAAAACACTTTGAAGAAATAAGCTCTAATCACAGCTGGAAAAATAAAAAGGACATGTCTTAAAGCTCAATTTCAATGCATTATGAAACACATGCAAATTCATCCACAAAGAGGTATCAGCTCACACCACTCAGAATAATCATCAGCAAAAACTACAAAGAATAAATCCTGAAGGTGCTGGGAAGAAACACATGCCCTGCACTTTAAGTGGGACGTAACCTGGAAAGAGCCACTAAGGAGAACAGAATAGAGGTGCCTTTAAAAGGTAAACATTGAGCTACCATATGATCCAGCAGACCTATTCCTGGACCTATAAACTAAGAAGACAGAATTGGAAGGACATTCCACGCAAATCTGCATTCCATAGTATTACAATAGCCAAGATATGGAAGTAACCAAAAAGTCCACGGACAGATGGGTGGACAAAGAAGAACTTCTACCTGTACAGACGGAATATGAGCTAGTGAAAAAATGAAACAATGCCATTTGCAGCACCATAGATGAGTCTAGAAGTAATCATGCAACTTGGAGTAAGTGAGAAAGCGAAAGACACATATCCTATCATATCACATATAGGGGTTACCTAAAAATGATACAAACAAAGATATTTCCACAGACAAACACTATCATAGATTCATTAAAATATTGGGGCTTCCCTGGTGGCGCAGTGCTTGAGAATCTGCCTGCCAATGCAGGGGACACAGGTTCGAGCCCTGGTCTGGGAAGATCCCACATGCCACGGAGGAAGTGGGCCCGTGAGCCACAATTACTGAGCCTGCGCGTCTGGAGCCTGTGCTCCACAACAAGAGAGGCCACGATGGTGAGAGGCCCGTGCACCGCGATGAAGAGTGGTCCCCACTTGCCACAACTAGAGAAAGCCCTCGCACAGAAACGAAGACCCAACACAGTCATAAATAAATAAATAAATAAATAAAAGAACATGATTTTCTAAAAAAAAATCAGAATGTTAACAAATTTAAAAAATATATATAATAAAATAAATAAATAAATAAATAAATAAATAAATAAATCTTATGGTTCACCAAATAGAAAGGTGTGAGTATTGGATACATTACCATATTGAGGTTAACAGAGAGATAGAAACACATGTGAAATATATAATCACCAAAGACCTACGCAATACCAAGAGAAGACTACTCAACACTGTGTCATAACCTACATGGGAAAAGGCTCGAAAGAAGAATAGATATATGTATATGTGTGAAAGAACCACATCTTGCACACCTAGAACAAACAAAACATTGTAATCAAGTTTGCTGTGATAAAAAATAAAAATTAAGTTAAAAATACCAACAAGAAGTAAGGAGACATACACTTAAAGGGCTTTTTCCTCGCACATTCCATTCTAATTTACAACCTAGAACACCACTTCCAGTAAGGCTCTGTTGCCCTAGTAACCAGATTTGGTAAAGCAGAAATGCTGCCGCTTTGTGGCCGATTCCCGCAAGAGCAGCTTTTAACCCACAGCTAATGGTCACTTACCATTCACAAGGACTCAGGGCTCTAAAGGACACCTGCCCCCAAAATTGGCTGAGGTAGGGAATGGATAAAAAAAATTCAAAACAGGCAGAATTTTCAAGAACATAGTATGAAGAGGCAAGTTTTACTCACTCTCTTTTTAAAGAAAGGAAAATGGTTGAAGCTCAACCTCAGGAAATGTTAGACTCATGCAATCTAATCTACTAAAACTTTTCAACTCACACCAGTCGACTGACCATTGGCAAAAAGTCTACAAGCAATAAATGCTGAAGAGGTTTTAGAGAACTGTGTGCCCTCTAGCTGCTGGTGAGATGTAAAAGGGTTAAACGCTAATAATGAGAACAGAAAGGAGCTGCGTTTAAAAGGAAATATTGAGGTACCATTCAATCCAGCAGGTGAACCAATGGGCCTCTCACCTGAGAAGACCAGAATGAAGAAGACCCGGGCTGCAAAAGCTGCACTGCAGCCTTATTCACAATATACAAGACAGTGAAGCAACCAAAATGTCCATCAACAGATGAAAGGATAAAGAAGAAGTGGTCCGTGTACCCAATGAATAGTAGCCATGGAAAACAATGAAACACTGCTCTTTGAGGCACCATAGATGATATTGGAGATAATCACAGAACATGAGGTAAGTCGGAAAGCAAAAGTCCTATATCCTATGATATCACTTATAGGCGTTATCTAATTACTGACACAAATGAACATATTTCCACAGAGAAAGTCAATCACAAACTTATTAAAAAAAACTATGCTTATCTAAAAGGAAAGGTGGGGGGAATGGATAAATGAAGATTAGCATTTCCATATGTATACAAATACATATTATATACATATATCAAAGAGACCGACCATATAGCAAGGAAGGTTTACGAAACACTCTGTAATAATTTACACGGGAAGAGGATCTCTACATAAATAGGTATATAGAATATGAAGATGAACCAGAGTGTGTACACCTTGCCCAAGCAACATTCTAACCATTACCCCAATTGAAAAAATTAAAACAACATACTAGGAGTAATGAGACATAAACTTATGGGGCCTTTTCCTGGCACATTCCATTCAATTTACAACCTAGGCAAACGACTTCCAAAACAGCTCTGATGCCCTATTGCCCAGATTTTGTAATGGAGAAATGCTGCATCCTTGTGGCCATTTCCCACAACAGCAGCTTTAAACCCACTGCAAAAGGTCACTAAATATTCAGCAATTGCAGTTCTGTAAATGACACGTGCCCTCCAAAAAATACTAAGGTCGAAATTCGACCAAAAAATTCTAGAGTGAAACCTTCAAAAACGAAAATTTGAAGAGGTATATTATACTCACATTTTTTGCTTTTTTCTTTTAACAGAAAAGAAAACGCCGTGGAGAAATAATGAATTGTAGGAATTTTTACAGACATGTAAACCCAAATTACAAAAACCTATCAGCTCACTCCAGTCAGAATGGCCATCAACAAAAATGCTGCAAACAATAAATGCTGACGTGATTGTGGAGAAATGCGTACCCTCGATTCTAAGGGGGACGTGGTAAGAGCCACTAACGAAAGCACAATTGAGTTGCCTTGAAAAGGTAAACGTCGAGCTACCATACCAGTCAATCAATCATACCCACTGCTGGGTCTATCACCTGAGAAAATGAAAATCAAAAATCACAGGCTGGCAATCCTGCACTCCAGCAATATTTACCATAGGCAACATTTGGAAGCAACGAAAATGTCCATCAACAGAGGAATGCACCAAGAAGAAGTGGTCCATGTACACAATGGAATACTAGCCATGGAAAACATTGAAGCACTGCTCTTTGAGGCACCATAGATGAGCCTGGAGATAATCACAAAACATGAAGTAGGTCGGAAAGCAAAAGAGCTATATCCTATATTATCACTTATGGCATTATCTAATAACTGACACAGATGAACATATTTCCAAAGAGAAAGACACTCACAGGCTTAGAAAACAAACTATGCTCATTTGAAAGGAAAGGAGGGGGGAAATTGAAAAATGAAGATTAGTGTTACTATACATATACAAATACATATTATATACATGTATCAAAAAGACCGAACACATAGCAAGGGAGGTCGACGGAACACTAATATTTTACATGGGAAGAGGATCTGTACATTAGTAGACATACATAATGTACAAATGAACCAGATTGTGTACACCTAGGACAAACAATATTCTAAACTTTACCCAGATTAAAAAAATTTTAAAAACCAAGAAGAAGTAATGAGACATAAACTTATGGGGATTTCTCCTGTCAAATTCCATTCTAATTTACAACCTAGGACAATGACTTCCAGAAAGGCTCTGCTGCCCTAGTACCCAGATTGGGGAATGGAGAAATGCTACATCCTTGTGGCCGTTTCCCACAACAGCAGCTTTGAACCCACTTCAAAAGGTCAGTAAATTTTCACCAACTTGCAGTTCTGTAAATGGCAACTGCCCTCCAGAAAATTTCTGGGGTCAAATATCGACCAAAATCTTCAGAGGAGGGCAACCTTCGAAGAAGACAATTTCAAGAGCTATATTGTACTCACGGTTTTTTCTTTTAAGAGAAAAGAAAAAGGCGTAGGAATATGATGAATTTTAAAAATTTTAATGACATGCATACCCATATTACAAAAACCTATCAGCTCACAGCAGTCAGAATGGCCATTAGGAAAAATGCTGCAAAAAATAAATGGTGAAGGGAGTGTGGAGAAATGCGTACCCTCGGTTGTAAGCGGGGGCATGTAAAGAGCCACTAATGAAAACACAATGTAGGTGCTTTGAAAAGGGAAACATTGAGATACCAGTCAATCAATCAAAATCACTTCTTGGCCTATCACCTGACAAAATGAGAACCAAAAAGTCACAGGCTGGCAAACCTGTACGCCAGCAAGATTTACCATAGCCAGCACTTGGAAGCAATGAAAATGTCCATCAACTGAGGAATGCACCAAGAAGAAGTGGTCTACGTACACAATGGTATATTACTCTAATAATAAATATAAATCAAATTTAAAAACAAACAAAAGCAAGGAGACATCAACATTTGTGGGTTTATCCGGGCACATTCACTCTAATTTATAACCGAACAACACCACTGGACGGTAGGTCTGTTTCCCTAGTACCAGCAAGGGGAACGTAGAAAGGCTGCCGCTCTTTGGCCGATACCTGCAAAAGCAGGTTTAAAGCCTGAGCTAATGGTCACTTCATATGAACAAGTACTGCAGGGCTGAAATGAAACCTGCCCTCAAAATGTCTTGAGGGAGATAATGGCCAAAATATTTCAAAAGGTGACACATACTTTAAGAAAACACTTTGAAGAAATAAGCTCTAATCACAGCTGGAAAAATAAAAAGGACATGTCTTAAAGCTCAATTTCAACGCATTTTGAGACACATGCAAATTCAACCACCAAGAGGTATCAGCTCACACCACTCAGAATAACCCTCAGCAAAAACTACAAAGAATAAATGCTGAAGGTGCTGGGAAGAAATACATGCCCTGCACTTTAAGTGGGACGTAACCTGGAAAGAGCCACTAAGGAGAACAGAATAGAGGTGCCTTTAAAAGGTAAACATTGAGCTACCATATGATCCAGCAGACCTATTCCTGGACCTATAAACTAAGAAGACAGAATTGGAAGGAAATTCCACGCAAATCTGCATTCCATAGTATTACAATAGCCAAGATATGGAAGTAACCAAAAAGTCCACGGACAGATGGGTGGACAAAGAGGAACTTCTACCTGTACAGATGGAATATGAGCTAGTGAAAAAATGAAACAATGCCATTTGCAGCACCATAGATGAGTCTAGAAGTAATCATGCAACTTGGAGTAAGTGAGAAAGCGAAAGACACATATCCTATCATATTACATATAGGGGTTACCTAAAAATGATACAAACAAAGATATTTCCACAGACAAACACTATCATAGATTCATTAAAATATTGGGGCTTCCCTGGTGGCGCAGTGCTTGAGAATCTGCCTGCCAATGCAGGGGACACAGGTTCGAGCCCTGGTCTGGGAAGATCCCACATGCCACGGAGGAAGTGGGCCTGTGAGCCACAATTACTGAGCCTGCGCGTCTGGAGCCTGTGCTCCACAACAAGAGAGGCCACGATGGTGAGAGGCCCGCGCACCGCGATGAAGAGTGGTCCCCACTTGCCACAACTAGAGAAAGCCCTCGCACAGAAATGAAGACCCAACACAGTCATAAATAAATAAATAAATAAATAAAAGAACGTGAATTTCTAAAAAAAAATCAGAATGTTAACAAATTTAAAAAATATATATAATAAAATAAATAAATAAATAAATAAATAAATAAATAAATCTTATGGTTCACCAAATAGAAAGGTGTGAGTATTGGATACATTACCATATTGAGGTTAACAGAGAGATAGAAACACATGTGAAATATATAATCACCAAAGACCTACGCAATACCAAGAGAAGACTACTCAACACTGTGTCATAACCTACATGGGAAAAGGCTCGAAAGAAGAATAGATATATGTATATGTGTGAAAGAACCACATCTTGCACACCTAGAACAAACAAAACATTGTAATCAAGTTTGCTGTGATAAAAAATAAAAATTAAGTTAAAAATACCAACAAGAAGTAAGGAGACATACACTTAAAGGGCTTTTTCCTCGCACATTCCATTCTAATTTACAACCTAGAACACCACTTCCAGTAAGGCTCTGTTGCCCTAGTAACCAGATTTGGTAAAGCAGAAATGCTGCCGCTTTGTGGCCGATTCCCGCAAGAGCAGCTTTTAACCCACAGCTAATGGTCACTTACCATTCACAAGGACTCAGGGCTCTAAAGGACACCTGCCCCCAAAATTGGCTGAGGTAGGGAATGGATAAAAAAAATTCAAAACAGGCAGAATTTTCAAGAACATAGTATGAAGAGGCAAGTTTTACTCACTCTCTTTTTAAAGAAAGGAAAATGGTTGAAGCTCAACCTCAGGAAATGTTAGACTCATGCAATCTAATCTACTAAAACTTTTCAACTCACACCAGTCGACTGACCATTGGCAAAAAGTCTACAAGCAATAAATGCTGAAGAGGTTTTAGAGAACTGTGTGCCCTCTAGCTGCTGGTGAGATGTAAAAGGGTTAAACGCTAATAATGAGAACAGAAAGGAGCTGCGTTTAAAAGGAAATATTGAGGTACTATTCAATCCAGCAGGTGAACCAATGGGCCTCTCACCTGAGAAGACCAGAATGAAGAAGACCCGGGCTGCAAAAGCTGCACTGCAGCCTTATTCACAATATACAAGACAGTGAAGCAACCAAAATGTCCATCAACAGATGAAAGGATAAAGAAGAAGTGGTCCGTGTACCCAATGAATACTAGCCATGGAAAACAATGAAACACTGCTCTTTGAGGCACCATAGATGATATTGGAGATAATCACAGAACATGAGGTAAGTCGGAAAGCAAAAGTCCTATATCCTATGATATCACTTATAGGCGTTATCTAATTACTGACACAAATGAACATATTTCCACAGAGAAAGTCAATCACAAACTTATTAAAAAAAACTATGCTTATCTAAAAGGAAAGGTGGGGGGAATGGATAAATGAAGATTAGCATTACCATATGTATAAAATACATATTATATACATATATCAAAGAGACCGACCATATAGCACGGAAGGAATACAGAACACTCTGTAATAATTTACACGGGAAGAGGATCTCTACATAAATAGTTATATAGAATATGTAGATGAACCAGAGTGTGTACACCTTGGACGAGCAACATTCTAACCATTACCCCAATTGAAAAAATTAAAACAACGAACTAGGAGTAATGAGACATAAACTTATGGGGGGTTTTCCTGGCACATTCCATCCAAATTTAAAACCTAGGCAAACAACTTCCAGAACGGCTCTGCTGCCTAGTACCCAGATTTGGGAATGGAGAAATGCTGCATCCTTCTGGCCGTTTCCCACAAGAGCAGCTTTAAACCCACTGCAAAAGGTCACTAAATATTCACCAATTGCAGGTCTGTAAATGACACTGGCCCTCCAAAAAATACTGAGGTCGAAATTCGACCAAAAAATTCCAGAGTGCAACCTTCCAAAAGAAAACTTGAAGAGGTATATTATAGTCACACTTTTTTGCTTTTTTCTTTTAACAGAAAAGAAAAAGGCGTGGAAAAATGATGAAATGTAGGAATTTTTACAGACATGTAAACCCAAATTACAAAAACCTATCAGCTCACACCAGTCAGAATGGCCATCAACAAAAATGCTGCAAAGAATAAATGCTGACGTGATTGTGGAGAAATGCGTACCCTCGATTCTAAGGGGGACGTGGTAAGAGCCACTAATTAAAGCACAATTGAGGTGCCTTGAAAAGGTAAACGTTGAGCTACCATACCAGTCAATCAATCATACCCACTGTAAAAAAAAAAAAAAAAAAAAAAAAAAAAAAAAAAAAAAAATCATACCCACTGCTGGGTCTATCACCTGAGAAAATGAAAATCAAAAATCACAGGCTGGCAATCCTGCACTCCAGCAATATTTACCATAGGCAACACTTGGAAGCAACGAAAATGTCCATCAACAGAGGAATGCACCAAGAAGAAGTGGTCCAAGTACACAATGGAATATTAGCCATGGAAAACATTGAAGCACTGCTCTTTGAGGCACCATAGATGAGCCTGGAGATAATCACAAAACATGAAGTAGGTCGGAAAGCAAAACACCTATATCCTATATTATCACTTATGGCATTATCTAATAACTGACACAGATGAACATATTTCCAAAGAGAAAGACACTCACAGGCTTAGAAAACAAACTATGCTCATCTGAAAGGAAAGGAGGGGGGAAATTGAGAAATGAAGATTAGTGTTACTCTACATATACAAATACATATTATATACATGTATCAAAAAGACCGAACATATAGCAAGAGAGGTCGACGGAACACTGTAATATTTTACATGGGAAGAGGATCTGTACATTAATAGACATACATAATGTACAAATGAACCAGATTGTGTACACCTAGGACAAACAATATTCTAAACATTACCCAGATTAAAAAAATTTTAAAAACCAAAAAGAAGTAATGAGACATAAACTTACGGGGATTTCTCCTGGCACATTCCTTTCTAATTTACAACCTAGGACAATGACTTCCAGAAAGGCTCTGCTGCCCTAGTACCCAGATTGGGGAATGGAGAAATGCTACCTCCTTGTGGCCGTTTCTCACAACAGCAGCTTTGAACCCACTGCAAAAGGTCACTAAATTTTCACCAACTTGCAGTTCTGTAAATGACACCTGCCCTCCAGAAAATTTGTGGGGTCAAAAATCGACCAAAACCTTCAGAAGAGGGCAACCTTCGAAGAAGACAATTTCAAGAGATATATAGTACTCACGGGGTTTTATTTTAAGAGAAAAGAAAAAGGGGTAGGAATATGACGAATTTAAAAAATTTTAATGACATGCATACCCATATTACGAAAACCTATCAGCTCACAGCAGTCAGAATGGCCATTAGGAAAAATGCTGCAAAAAATAAACGGTGAAGGGAGTGTGGAGAAATGCGTACCCTCGGTTGTAAGGGGGGGCATGTAAAGAGCCACTAATGAAAACACAGTGTAGGTGCTTTGAAATGGGAAACATTGAGCTACCAGTCAATTAATCACAACCATTGCTTGGCCTATCACCTGAGAAAATGAGAATCAAAAAGTCACAGGCTGGCAAACCTGTACGCCAGCAAGATTTACCATAGCCAGCACTTGGAAGCAATGAAAATGTCCATCAACCGAGGAATGCACCAGGAAGAAATGGTCCACGTACACAATGGAATATTACTCTAATAATAAATATAAATTAAATTTAAAAACAAACAAAAGCAAGGAGACATCAACATTTGTAGGTTTATCCGGGCACATTGCAGTCTAATTTATAACCGAAGAACACCACTGGCCGGTAGGTCTATTTCCCTAGTACCAGCAAGGGGAATGTAGAAAGGCGGCCGCTCTCTGGCCGTTACCTGCAAACGCAGGTTTAAAGCCTGAGCTAATGGTCACTTCATATGAACAAGTACTGCAGGGCTGTAAATGAAACCTGCCCTCAAAATGTCTTGAGGGAGATAATGACCAAAATATTTCAAACGGTGACACATACTTTAAGAAAACACTTTGAAGAAATAAGCTCTAATCACAGCTGGAAAAATAAAAAGGACATGTCTTAAAGCTCAATTTCAATGCATTATGAAACACATGCAAATTCAACCACAAAGAGGTATCAGCTCACACCACTCAGAATAATCATCAGCAAAAACTACAAAGAATAAATCCTGAAGGTGCTGGGAAGAAATACATGCCCTGCACTTTAAGTGGGACGTAACCTGGAAAGAGCCACTAAGGAGAACAGAACAGAGGTGCCTTTAAAAGGTAAACATTGAGCTACCATATGATCCAGCAGACCTATTCCTGGACCTATAAACTAAGAAGACAGAATTGGAAGGACATTCCACGCAAATCTGCATTCCATAGTATTACAATAGCCAAGATATGGAAGTAACCAAAAAGTCCACGGACAGATGGGTGGAAAAAGAAGAACTTCTACCTGTACAGATGGAATATGAGCTAGTGAAAAAATGAAACAATGCCATTTGCAGCACCATAGATGAGTCTAGAAGTAATCAGGCAACTTGGAGTAAGTAAGAAAGCGAAAGACACATATCCTATCATATCACATATAGGGGTTACCTAAAAAATGATACAAACAAAGATATTTCCACAGACAAACACTATCATAGATTCATTAAAAAAACTTATGGTTCACCAAATGGAAAGGTGTGAGGATTGGATAGATTACCATATTGAGGTTAACAGAGAGATACAAACACATGTGAAATATATAATCACCAAAGACCTACGCAATACCAAGGGAAGACTACTCAACATTGTGTCATAACCTACATGGGAAAAGGATCCGAAGAAGAATAGATATATCTATATGTGTGAAAGAACCACATTTTGCACACCTAGAACAAACAAAACATTGTAATCAAGTTTGCTGTGATAAAAAATAAAAATTAAGTGAAAAATACCAACAAGAAGAAATGAGACATAAACTTAAAGGGCTTTTTCCTCGCACATTCCATTCTAATTTACAACCTAGAACACCACTTCCAGTAAGGCTCTGTTGCCCTAGTAACCAGATTTGGTAAAGGAGAAATGCTGCCGCCTTGTGGCCGATTCCCGCAAGAGCAGCTTTTAACCCACAGCTAATGGTCACTAACCATTCACAAAAACTCAGGGCGGTAAAGGACACCTGCCCTCAAAATTGTGCTGAGGTAGGGAATGGATAAAAGAATTCAAAACAGGCAAAATGTTCACGAAGATAGTATGAAGAGGTACGTTTTACTCACTCTCTTTTTAAAGAAAGGAAAATGGATAAAAGCTCAGCCTCAGGAAGTATTAGACTCATGCAATCTAATCTACAAAAACTTTTCAACTCACACCAGTCGACTGACCATTGGCAAAAAGTCTACAAACAATAAATGCTGAAGAGGTTTTAGAGAACTGTGTACCCTCTAGCTGCTGGTGAGATGTAAGAGGGTTAAACGCTAATAATGTGAACAGAAAGGAGCTGCGTTTAAAAGGAAAAATTGAGGTACCATTCAATCCAGGAGGCGCAGCAAAGGGCCTCTCACCTGAGAAGAACAGAATGAAGAAGACCCGGGCTGCAAAAGCTGCACTGCAGCCTGATTCACAATAGACAAGACAGTGAAGCAACCAAAATGTCCATCAACAGATGAAAGGATAAAGAAGAAGTGGTCCATGTACACAATGAATACTAGCCATGGAAAACAATGAAACACTGCTCTTTGAGGCACCATAGATGATCTTGGAGATAATCACAGAACATGAGGTAAGTCGGAAAGCAAATGTCCTATATCCTATGATATCACATATAGGCGTTATCTAATAACTGACACAAATGAACATATTTCCACACAGAAAGTCAATCACAGACTTATTAAAAAAACTATGCTTATCTAAAAGGAAAGGTGGGGGGAATGGATAAATGAAGATTAGCGTTACCATATGTATACAAATACATATAATATACATTTATCAAAAAGACCGACCATATAGCAAGGAAGGATTATGGAACGCTCTGTAATAATTTACACGGGAAGAGGATCTCTACATAAATAGTTACATACAATATGTAGATGAACCAGAGTGTGTACACCTTGGACGAGCAACATTCTAACCATTACCCCAATTGAAAAAATTAAAACAACGAACTAGGAGTAATGAGACATAAACTTATGGGGGGTTTTCCTGGCACATTCCATCCAAATTTAAAACCTAGGCAAACAACTTCCAGAACGGCTCTGCTGCCTAGTACCCAGATTTGGGAATGGAGAAATGCTGCATCCTTCTGGCCGTTTCCCACAAGAGCAGCTTTAAACCCACTGCAAAAGGTCACTAAATATTCACCAATTGCAGGTCTGTAAATGACACTGGCCCTCCAAAAAATACTGAGGTCGAAATTCGACCAAAAAATTCCAGAGTGCAACCTTCCAAAAGAAAACTTGAAGAGGTATATTATAGTCACACTTTTTTGCTTTTTTCTTTTAACAGAAAAGAAAAAGGCGTGGAAAAATGATGAAATGTAGGAATTTTTACAGACATGTAAACCCAAATTACAAAAACCTATCAGCTCACACCAGTCAGAATGGCCATCAACAAAAATGCTGCAAAGAATAAATGCTGACGTGATTGTGGAGAAATGCGTACCCTCGATTCTAAGGGGGACGTGGTAAGAGCCACTAATTAAAGCACAATTGAGGTGCCTTGAAAAGGTAAACGTTGAGCTACCATACCAGTCAATCAATCATACCCACTGCTGGGTCTATCACCTGAGAAAATGAAAATCAAAAATCACAGGCTGGCAATCCTGCACTCCAGCAATATTTACCATAGGCAACACTTGGAAGCAACGAAAATGTCCATCAACAGAGGAATGCACCAAGAAGAAGTGGTCCAAGTACACAATGGAATATTAGCCATGGAAAACATTGAAGCACTGCTCTTTGAGGCACCATAGATGAGCCTGGAGATAATCACAAAACATGAAGTAGGTCGGAAAGCAAAACACCTATATCCTATATTATCACTTATGGCATTATCTAATAACTGACACAGATGAACATATTTCCAAAGAGAAAGACACTCACAGGCTTAGAAAACAAACTATGCTCATCTGAAAGGAAAGGAGGGGGGAAATTGAGAAATGAAGATTAGTGTTACTCTACATATACAAATACATATTATATACATGTATCAAAAAGAGCGAACATATAGCAAGAGAGGTCGACGGAACACTGTAATATTTTACATGGGAAGAGGATCTGTACATTAATAGACATACATAATGTACAAATGAACCAGATTGTGTACACCTAGGACAAACAATATTCTAAACATTACCCAGATTAAAAAAATTTTAAAAACCAAAAAGAAGTAATGAGACATAAACTTACGGGGATTTCTCCTGGCACATTCCTTTCTAATTTACAACCTAGGACAATGACTTCCAGAAAGGCTCTGCTGCCCTAGTACCCAGATTGGGGAATGGAGAAATGCTACCTCCTTGTGGCCGTTTCTCACAACAGCAGCTTTGAACCCACTGCAAAAGGTCACTAAATTTTCACCAACTTGCAGTTCTGTAAATGACACCTGCCCTCCAGAAAATTTGTGGGGTCAAAAATCGACCAAAACCTTCAGAAGAGGGCAACCTTCGAAGAAGACAATTTCAAGAGATATATAGTACTCACGGGGTTTTATTTTAAGAGAAAAGAAAAAGGGGTAGGAATATGACGAATTTAAAAAATTTTAATGACATGCATACCCATATTACGAAAACCTATCAGCTCACAGCAGTCAGAATGGCCATTAGGAAAAATGCTGCAAAAAATAAACGGTGAAGGGAGTGTGGAGAAATGCGTACCCTCGGTTGTAAGGGGGGGCATGTAAAGAGCCACTAATGAAAACACAGTGTAGGTGCTTTGAAATGGGAAACATTGAGCTACCAGTCAATTAATCACAACCATTGCTTGGCCTATCACCTGAGAAAATGAGAATCAAAAAGTCACAGGCTGGCAAACCTGTACGCCAGCAAGATTTACCATAGCCAGCACTTGGAAGCAATGAAAATGTCCATCAACCGAGGAATGCACCAGGAAGAAATGGTCCACGTACACAATGGAATATTACTCTAATAATAAATATAAATTAAATTTAAAAACAAACAAAAGCAAGGAGACATCAACATTTGTAGGTTTATCCGGGCACATTGCAGTCTAATTTATAACCGAAGAACACCACTGGCCGGTAGGTCTATTTCCCTAGTACCAGCAAGGGGAATGTAGAAAGGCGGCCGCTCTCTGGCCGTTACCTGCAAACGCAGGTTTAAAGCCTGAGCTAATGGTCACTTCATATGAACAAGTACTGCAGGGCTGTAAATGAAACCTGCCCTCAAAATGTCTTGAGGGAGATAATGGCCAAAATATTTCAAACGGTGACACATACTTTAAGAAAACACTTTGAAGAAATAAGCTCTAATCACAGCTGGAAAAATAAAAAGGACATGTCTTAAAGCTCAATTTCAATGCATTATGAAACACATGCAAATTCAACCACAAAGAGGTATCAGCTCACACCACTCAGAATAATCATCAGCAAAAACTACAAAGAATAAATCCTGAAGGTGCTGGGAAGAAATACATGCCCTGCACTTTAAGTGGGACGTAACCTGGAAAGAGCCACTAAGGAGAACAGAACAGAGGTGCCTTTAAAAGGTAAACATTGAGCTACCATATGATCCAGCAGACCTATTCCTGGACCTATAAACTAAGAAGACAGAATTGGAAGGACATTCCACGCAAATCTGCATTCCATAGTATTACAATAGCCAAGATATGGAAGTAACCAAAAAGTCCACGGACAGATGGGTGGAAAAAGAAGAACTTCTACCTGTACAGATGGAATATGAGCTAGTGAAAAAATGAAACAATGCCATTTGCAGCACCATAGATGAGTCTAGAAGTAATCAGGCAACTTGGAGTAAGTAAGAAAGCGAAAGACACATATCCTATCATATCACATATAGGGGTTACCTAAAAAATGATACAAACAAAGATATTTCCACAGACAAACACTATCATAGATTCATTAAAAAAACTTATGGTTCACCAAATGGAAAGGTGTGAGGATTGGATAGATTACCATATTGAGGTTAACAGAGAGATACAAACACATGTGAAATATATAATCACCAAAGACCTACGCAATACCAAGGGAAGACTACTCAACATTGTGTTATAACCTACATGGGAAAAGGATCCGAAGAAGAATAGATATATCTATATGTGTGAAAGAACCACATTTTGCACACCTAGAACAAACAAAACATTGTAATCAAGTTTGCTGTGATAAAAAATAAAAATTAAGTGAAAAATACCAACAAGAAGAAATGAGACATAAACTTAAAGGGCTTTTTCCTCGCACATTCCATTCTAATTTACAACCTAGAACACCACTTCCAGTAAGGCTCTGTTGCCCTAGTAACCAGATTTGGTAAAGGAGAAATGCTGCCGCCTTGTGGCCGATTCCCGCAAGAGCAGCTTTTAACCCACAGCTAATGGTCACTAACCATTCACAAAAACTCAGGGCGGTAAAGGACACCTGCCCTCAAAATTGTGCTGAGGTAGGGAATGGATAAAAGAATTCAAAACAGGCAAAATGTTCACGAAGATAGTATGAAGAGGTACGTTTTACTCACTCTCTTTTTAAAGAAAGGAAAATGGATAAAAGCTCAGCCTCAGGAAGTATTAGACTCATGCAATCTAATCTACAAAAACTTTTCAACTCACACCAGTCGACTGACCATTGGCAAAAAGTCTACAAACAATAAATGCTGAAGAGGTTTTAGAGAACTGTGTACCCTCTAGCTGCTGGTGAGATGTAAGAGGGTTAAACGCTAATAATGTGAACAGAAAGGAGCTGCGTTTAAAAGGAAAAATTGAGGTACCATTCAATCCAGGAGGTGCAGCAATGGGCCTCTCACCTGAGAAGAACAGAATGAAGAAGACCCGGGCTGCAAAAGCTGCACTGCAGCCTGATTCACAATAGACAAGACAGTGAAGCAACCAAAATGTCCATCAACAGATGAAAGGATAAAGAAGAAGTGGTCCATGTACACAATGAATACTAGCCATGGAAAACAATGAAACACTGCTCTTTGAGGCACCATAGATGATCTTGGAGATAATCACAGAACATGAGGTAAGTCGGAAAGCAAATGTCCTATATCCTATGATATCACATATAGGCGTTATCTAATAACTGACACAAATGAACATATTTCCACACAGAAAGTCAATCACAGACTTATTAAAAAAACTATGCTTATCTAAAAGGAAAGGTGGGGGGAATGGATAAATGAAGATTAGCGTTACCATATGTATACAAATACATATAATATACATTTATCAAAAAGACCGACCATATAGCAAGGAAGGATTATGGAACGCTCTGTAATAATTTACACGGGAAGAGGATCTCTACATAAATAGTTACATACAATATGTAGATGAACCAGAGTGTGTACACCTTGGACGAGCAACATTCTAACCATTACCCCAATTGAAAAAATTAAAACAACGAACTAGGAGTAATGAGACATAAACTTATGGGGGGTTTTCCTGACACATTCCATCCAAATTTAAAACATAGGCAAACAACTTCCAGAACGGCTCTGCTGCCCTAGTACCCAGATTTGGGAATGGAGAAATGCTGCATCCTTCTGGCCGTTTCCCACAAGAGCAGCTTTAAACCCACTGCAAAAGATCACTAAATATTCACCAATTGCAGGTATGTAAATGACACGGGCCCTCCAAAAAATACTGAGGTCGAAAATCGACCAAAAAATTCCAGAGTGCAACCTTCCAAAAGAAAACTTGAAGAGGTATATTATAGTCACAATTTTTTGCTTTTTTCTTTTAACAGAAAAGAAAAAGGCGTGGAAAAATGATGAATTGTATGAATTTTTACAGACATGTAAACACAAATTAAAAAACCTATCAGCTCACACCAGTCAGAACGGCCATCAACAAAAATGCTGCAAACAATAAATGCTGACGTGATTGTGGAGAAATGCGTACCCTCAATTCTAAGGGGGACGTGGTAAGAGCCACTAATGAAAGCACAATTGAGGTGCCTTGAAAAGGTAAACCTTGAGCTACCATACCAGTCAATCAATCATACCCACTGCTGGGTCTATCACCTGAGAAAATGAAAATCAAAAATCACAGTCTGGCAATCCTGCACTCCAGCAATATTTACCATAGGCAACCCTTGGAAGCAACGAAAATGTCCATCAACAGAGGAATGCACCAAGAAGAAGTGGTCCATGTACACAATGTTATATTAGCCATGGAAAACATTGAAGCACTGCTCTTTGAGGCACCATAGATGAGCCTGGAGATAATCACAAAACATGAAGTAGGTCGGAAAGCAAAACACCTATATCCTATATTATCACTTATGGCATTATCTAATAAATGACACAGATGAACATATTTCCAAAGAGAAAGACACTCACAGGCTTAGAAAACAAACTATGCTCATCTGAAAGGAAAGGAGGGGGGAAATTGAGAAATGAAGATTAGTGTTACTCTACATATACAAATACATATTATATACATGTATCAAAAAGACCGAACATATAGCAAGAGAGGTCGACGGAACACTGTAATATTTTACATGGGAAGAGGATCTGTACATTAATAGACATACACAATGTAAAATGATCCAGATTGTGTACACCTAGGACAAACAATATTCTAAACATTACCCAGATTAAAAAAATTTTAAAAACCAAAAAGAAGTAATGAGACATAAACTTACGGGGATTTTTCCTGGCACATTCCATTCTAATTTACAACCTAGGACAATGACTTCCAGAAAGGCTCTGCTGCCCTAGTACCTAGATTGGGGAATGGAGAAATGCTACCTCCTTGTGGCCGTTTCTCACAACAGCAGCTTTGAACCCACTGCAAAAGGTCACTAAATTTTCACCAACTTGCAGTTCTGCAAATGACACCTGCCCTCCAGAAAATTTTTGGGGTCAAAAATGGACCAAAAACTTCACAAGAGGGCAACCTTCGAAGAAGACAATTTCAAGAGCTATATAGTACTCACGGGGTTTTATTTTAAGAGAAAAAAAAAGGGGTAGGAATATGACGAATTTTAAAAATTTTAATGACATGCATACCCATATTACAAAAACCTATCAGCTCACAGCAGTCAGAATGGCCATTAGGAAAAATGCTGCAAAAAATAAACGGTGAAGGGAGTGTGGAGAAATGCGTACCCTCGGTTGTAAGGGGGGGCATGTAAAGAGCCACTAATGAAAACACAGTGTAGGTGCTTTGAAAAGGGAAACATTGAGCTACCAGTCAATCAATCACAACCACTGCTTGGCCTATCACCTGAGAAAATGAGAATCCAAAAGTCACAGGCTGGCAAACCTGTACGCCAGCAAGATTTACCATAGCCAGCACTTGGAAGCAATGAAAATGTCCATCAACCGAGGAATGCACCAGGAAGAAATGGTCCACGTACACAATGGAATATTACTCTAATAATAAATATAAATTAAATTTAAAAACAAACAAAAGCAAGGAGACATCAACATTTGTGGGTTTATCCGGGCACATTGCACTCTAATTTATAACCGAAGAACACCACTGGCCGGTAGGTCTGTTTCCCTAGTACCAGCAAGGGGAATGTAGAAAGGCTGCCGCTCTCTGGCCGTTACCTGCAAACGCAGGTTTAAAGCCTGAGCTAATGGTCACTTCATATGAACAAGTACTGCAGGGCTGTAAATGAAACCTACCCTCAAAATGTCTTGAAGGAGATAATGGCCAAAATATTTCAAAGGGTGACACATACTTTAAGAAAACACTTTGAAGAAATAAGCTCTAATCACAGCTGGAAAAATAAAAAGGACATGTCTTAAAGCTCAATTTCAATGCATTATGAAACACATGCAAATTCAACCACAAAGAGGTATCAGTTCACACCACTCAGAATAATCATGAGCAAAAACTACAAAGAATAAAGCCTGAAGGTGCTGGGAAGAAATACATGCCCTGCACTTTAAGTGGGACGTAACCTGGAAAGAGCCACTAAGGACAACAGAACAGAGGTGCCTTTAAAAGGTAAACATTGAGCTACCATATGATCCAGCAGACCTATTCCTGGACCTATAAACTAAGAAGACAGAATTGGAAGGACACAGCCACGCAAATCTGCATTCCATAGTTTTACAATAGCCAAGATATGGAAGTAACCAAAAAGTCCACTGACAGATGGGTGGACAAAGAAGAACTGCTACCTGTACAGATGGAATATGAGCTAGTGAAAAAATGAAACAATGCCATTTGCAGCACCATAGATGAGTCTAGAAGTAATCACGCAACTTGGAGTAAGTGAGAAAGCGAAAGACACATATCCTATCATATCACATATAGGGGTTACCTAAAAAATGATACAAACAAAGATATTTCCACAGACAAACACTATCATAGATTCATTAAAATATTGGGGCTTCCCTGGTGGCGCAGTGCTTGAGAATCTGCCTGCCAATGCAGGGGACACAGGTTCGAGCCCTGGTCGGGGAAGACCCCACATGCCACGGAGAAACTGAGCCGTGAGCCACAATTACTGAGCCTGCGCGTCTGGAGCCTGTGCTCCACAACCAGAGAGGCCACAATGGTGAGAGGCCCATGCACCGCGATGAAGAGTGGTCCCCACTTGCCACAACTAGAGAAAGCCCTCGCACAGAAAAGAAGACCCAACACAGTCATAAATAGATAAATAAAAGAACGTGAAATTCTAAAAAAAAATCTGAATGTTAACAAACTTTAAAAAAAAATAATAAATAAATAAATAAATAAATCTTATGGTTCACCAAATAGAAAGATGTGAGGATTGGATACATTACCATATTTAGGTTAACAGAGAGTTACAAACACATGTGAAATATATAATCACCAAAGACCTACACAATACCAAGAGAAGACTACTCAACATTGTGTCATAACCTACATGGGAAAAGGATCCGAAGAAGAATAGATATATGTATATGTGTGAAAGAACCACATCTTGCACACCCAGAACAAACAAAACATTGTAATCAAGTTTGCTGTGATAAAAAATAAAAATTAAGTTAAAAATACCAACAAGAAGTAATGAGACATAAAGGGCTTTTTCCTCGCAAATTCCATTCTTATTTACAACCTAGAACACCACTTCCAGTAAGGCTCTGTTGCCCTAGTAACCAGACTTGGTAAAGGGGAAATGCTGCCGCCTTGTGGCCAATTCCCGCAAGAGCAGCTTTTAACCCAGAGCTAATGGTCACTTGCCATTCAAAATGACTCAAGGCTGTAAAGGACACCTGCCCTCAAAATTGTGCTGAGGTAGGGAATGGATAAAAGGATTCAAAAAAGGCAAAATGTTCATGAAGAGAGTATGAAGAGGTCAGTTTTACTCACTCTCTTTTTAAAGAAAGGAAAATGGATAAAAGCTCAGCCTCAGGAACTATTAGACTCATGCACTCTAATCTACGAAAACTTTTCAACTCACACCAGTCGACTGACCATTGGCAAAAAGTCTACAAACAATAAATGCTGAAGAGGTTTTAGAGAACTGTGTACCCTCTAGCTGCTGGTGAGATGTAAGAGGGTTAAACGCTAATAATGAGAACAGAAAGGAGCTGCGTTTAAAAGGTAAAAATTGAGGTACCATTCAATCCAGCAGGCGCACCAATGGGCCTCTCACCTGAGAAGACCAGAATGAAGAAGACCCGGGCTGCAAAACCTGCACTGCAGCCTGATTCACAATAGACAAGACAGTGAAGCAACCAAAATGTCCATCAACAGATGAAAGGATAAAGAAGAAGTGGTCCATGTACACAATGAATACTAGCCATGGAAAATAATGAAACACTGCTCTTTGAGGCACCATAGATGATCTTGGAGATAATCACAGAACATGAGGTAAGTCGGAAAGCAAAAGTCCTATATCCTATGATATCACATATAGGCGTTATCTAATAACTGACACAAATGAACATATTTCCACAGAGAAAGTGAATCACAGACTTATTAAAAAAAAAACTATGCTTATTTAAAGGAAAGGTGGGGGAAATGGATAATTGAAGATTAGCATTACCATATGTATAAAATACATATTATATACATATATCAAAGAGACCGACCATATAGCACGGAAGGAATACAGAACACTCTGTAATAATTTACACGGGAAGAGGATCTCTACATAAATTGTTATATAGAATATGTAGATGAACCAGAGTGTGTACACCTTGGACGAGCAACATTCTAACCATTACCCCAATTGAAAAAATTAAAACAACGAACTAGGAGTAATGAGACATAAACTTATGGGGGGTTTTCCTGGCACATTCCATCCAAATTTAAAACCTAGGCAAACAACTTCCAGAACGGCTCTGCTGCCTAGTACCCAGATTTGGGAATGGAGAAATGCTGCATCCTTCTGGCCGTTTCCCACAAGAGCAGCTTTAAACCCACTGCAAAAGGTCACTAAATATTCACCAATTGCAGGTCTGTAAATGACACTGGCCCTCCAAAAAATACTGAGGTCGAAAATCGACCAAAAAATTCCAGAGTGTAACCTTCCAAAAAGAAAATTTGAAGAGGTATATTATAGTCACACTTTTTTGCTTTTTTCTTTTAACAGAAAAGAAAAAGGCGTGGAAAAATGATGAAATGTAGGAATTTTTACAGACATGTAAACCCAAATTACAAAAACCTATCAGCTCACACCAATCAGAATGGCCATCAACAAAAATGCTGCAAAGAATAAATGCTGACGTGATTGTGGAGAAATGCGTACCCTCGATTCTAAGGGGGATGTGGTAAGAGCCACTAATGAAAGCACAATTGAGGTGCCTTGAAAAGGTAAACGTTGAGCTACCATACCAGTCAATCAATCATACCCACTGCTGGGTCTATCACCTGAGAAAATGAAAATCAAAAATCACAGGCTGGCAATCCTGCACTCCAGCAATATTTACCATAGGCAACACTTGGAAGCAACGAAAATGTCCATCAACAGAGGAATGCACCAAGAAGAAGTGGTCCAAGTACACAATGGAATATTAGCCATGGAAAACATTGAAGCACTGCTCTTTGAGGCACCATAGATGAGCCTGGAGATAATAACAAAACATGAAGTAGGTCGGAAAGCAAAACACCTATATCCTATATTATCACTTATGGCATTATCTAATAACTGACACAGATGAACATATTTCCAAAGAGAAAGACACTCACAGGCTTAGAAAACAAACTATGCTCATCTGAAAGGAAAGGAGGGGGGAAATTGAGAAATGAAGATTAGTGTTACTCTACATATACAAATACATATTATATACATGTATCAAAAAGACCGAACATATAGCAAGAGAGGTCGACGGAACACTGTAATATTTTACATGGGAAGAGGATCTGTACATTAATAGACATACATAATGTACAAATGAACCAGATTGTGTACACCTAGGACAAACAATATTCTAAACATTACCCAGATTAAAAAAATTTTAAAAACCAAAAAGAAGTAATGAGACATAAACTTACGGGGATTTCTCCTGGCACATTCCATTCTAATTTACAACCTAGGACAATGACTTCCAGAAAGGCTCTGCTGCCCTAGTACCCAGATTGGGGAATGGAGAAATGCTACCTCCTTGTGGCCGTTTCTCACAACAGCAGCTTTGAACCCACTGCAAAAGGTCACTAAATTTTCACCAACTTGCAGTTCTGTAAATGACACCTGCCCTCCAGAAAATTTGTGGGGTCAAAAATCGACCAAAACCTTCAGAAGAGGGCAACCTTCGAAGAAGAAAATTTCAAGAGATATATAGTACTCACGGGGTTTTATTTTAAGAGAAAAGAAAAAGGGGTAGGAATATGACGAATTTAAAAAATTTTAATGACATGCATACCCATATTACGAAAACCTATCAGCTCACAGCAGTCAGAATGGCCATTAGGAAAAATGCTGCAAAAAATAAACGGTGAAGGGAGTGTGGAGAAATGCGTACCCTCGGTTGTAAGGGGGGGCATGTAAAGAGCCACTAATGAAAACACAGTGTAGGTGCTTTGAAATGGGAAACATTGAGCTACCAGTCAATTAATCACAACCATTGCTTGGCCTATCACCTGAGAAAATGAGAATCAAAAAGTCACAGGCTGGCAAACCTGTACGCCAGCAAGATTTACCATAGCCAGCACTTGGAAGCAATGAAAATGTCCATCAACCGAGGAATGCACCAGGAAGAAATGGTCCACGTACACAATGGAATATTACTCTAATAATAAATATAAATTAAATTTAAAAACAAACAAAAGCAAGGAGACATCAACATTTGTAGGTTTATCCGGGCACATTGCAGTCTAATTTATAACCGAAGAACACCACTGGCCGGTAGGTCTATTTCCCTAGTACCAGCAAGGGGAATGTAGAAAGGCGGCCGCTCTCTGGCCGTTACCTGCAAACGCAGGTTTAAAGCCTGAGCTAATGGTCACTTCATATGAACAAGTACTGCAGGGCTGTAAATGAAACCTGCCCTCAAAATGTCTTGAGGGAGATAATGGCCAAAATATTTCAAACGGTGACACATACTTTAAGAAAACACTTTGAAGAAATAAGCTCTAATCACAGCTGGAAAAATAAAAAGGACATGTCTTAAAGCTCAATTTCAATGCATTATGAAACACATGCAAATTCAACCACAAAGAGGTATCAGCTCACACCACTCAGAATAATCATCAGCAAAAACTACAAAGAATAAATCCTGAAGGTGCTGGGAAGAAATACATGCCCTGCACTTTAAGTGGGACGTAACCTGGAAAGAGCCACTAAGGAGAACAGAACAGAGGTGCCTTTAAAAGGTTAACATTGAGCTACCATATGATCCAGCAGACCTATTCCTGGACCTATAAACTAAGAAGACAGAATTGGAAGGACATTCCACGCAAATCTGCATTCCATAGTATTACAATAGCCAAGATATGGAAGTAACCAAAAAGTCCACGGACAGATGGGTGGAAAAAGAAGAACTTCTACCTGTACAGATGGAATATGAGCTAGTGAAAAAATGAAACAATGCCATTTGCAGCACCATAGATGAGTCTAGAAGTAATCAGGCAACTTGGAGTAAGTAAGAAAGCGAAAGACACATATCCTATCATATCACATATAGGGGTTACCTAAAAAATGATACAAACAAAGATATTTCCACAGACAAACACTATCATAGATTCATTAAAAAAACTTATGGTTCACCAAATGGAAAGGTGTGAGGATTGGATAGATTACCATATTGAGGTTAACAGAGAGATACAAACACATGTGAAATATATAATCACCAAAGACCTACGCAATACCAAGGGAAGACTACTCAACATTGTGTCATAACCTACATGGGAAAAGGATCCGAAGAAGAATAGATATATCTATATGTGTGAAAGAACCACATTTTGCACACCTAGAACAAACAAAACATTGTAATCAAGTTTGCTGTGATAAAAAATAAAAATTAAGTGAAAAATACCAACAAGAAGAAATGAGACATAAACTTAAAGGGCTTTTTCCTCGCACATTCCATTCTAATTTACAACCTAGAACACCACTTCCAGTAAGGCTCTGTTGCCCTAGTAACCAGATTTGGTAAAGGAGAAATGCTGCCGCCTTGTGGCCGATTCCCGCAAGAGCAGCTTTTAACCCACAGCTAATGGTCACTAACCATTCACAAGAACTCAGGGCGGTAAAGGACACCTGCCCTCAAAATTGTGCTGAGGTAGGGAATGGATAAAAGAATTCAAAACAGGCAAAATGTTCACGAAGATAGTATGAAGAGGTACGTTTTACTCACTCTCTTTTTAAAGAAAGGAAAATGGATAAAAGCTCAGCCTCAGGAAGTATTAGACTCATGCAATCTAATCTACAAAAACTTTTCAACTCACACCAGTCGACTGACCATTGGCAAAAAGTCTACAAACAATAAATGCTGAAGAGGTTTTAGAGAACTGTGTACCCTCTAGCTGCTGGTGAGATGTAAGAGGGTTAAACGCTAATAATGTGAACAGAAAGGAGCTGCGTTTAAAAGGAAAAATTGAGGTACCATTCAATCCAGGAGGTGCAGCAATGGGCCTCTCACCTGAGAAGAACAGAATGAAGAAGACCCGGGCTGCAAAAGCTGCACTGCAGCCTGATTCACAATAGACAAGACAGTGAAGCAACCAAAATGTCCATCAACAGATGAAAGGATAAAGAAGAAGTGGTCCATGTACACAATGAATACTAGCCATGGAAAACAATGAAACACTGCTCTTTGAGGCACCATAGATGATCTTGGAGATAATCACAGAATATGAGGTAAGTCGGAAAGCAAATGTCCTATATCCTATGATATCACATATAGGCGTTATCTAATAACTGACACAAATGAACATATTTCCACACAGAAAGTCAATCACAGACTTATTAAAAAACTATGCTTATCTAAAAGGAAAGGTGGGGGGAATGGATAAATGAAGATTAGCGTTACCATATGTATACAAATACATATAATATACATTTATCAAAAAGACCGACCATATAGCAAGGAAGGATTATGGAACGCTCTGTAATAATTTACACGGGAAGAGGATCTCTACATAAATAGTTACATACAATATGTAGATGAACCAGAGTGTGTACACCTTGGACGATCAACATTCTAACAATTACCCCAATTGAAAAAATTAAAACAACGAACTAGGAGTAATGAGACATAAACTTATGGGGGGTTTTCCTGGCACATTCCATCCAAATTTAAAACATAGGCAAACAACTTCCAGAACGGCTCTGCTGCCCTAGTACCCAGATTTGGGAATGGAGAAATGCTGCATCCTTCTGGCCGTTTCCCACAAGAGCAGCTTTAAACCCACTGCAAAAGGTCACTAAATATTCACCAATTGCAGGTATGTAAATGACACGGGCCCTCCAAAAAATACTGAGGTCGAAAATCGACCAAAAAATTCCAGAGTGCAACCTTCCAAAAGAAAACTTGAAGAGGTATATTATAGTCACAATTTTTTGCTTTTTTCTTTTAACAGAAAAGAAAAAGGCGTGGAAAAATGATGAATTGTATGAATTTTTACAGACATGTAAACACAAATTAAAAAACCTATCAGCTCACACCAGTCAGAACGGCCATCAACAAAAATGCTGCAAACAATAAATGCTGACGTGATTGTGGAGAAATGCGTACCCTCAATTCTAAGGGGGACGTGGTAAGAGCCACTAATGAAAGCACAATTGAGGTGCCTTGAAAAGGTAAACCTTGAGCTACCATACCAGTCAATCAATCATACCCACTGCTGGGTCTATCACCTGAGAAAATGAAAATCAAAAATCACAGGCTGGCAATCCTGCACTCCAGCAATGTTTACCATAGGCAACCCTTGGAAGCAACGAAAATGTCCATCAACAGAGGAATGCACCAAGAAGAAGTGGTCCATGTACACAATGTTATATTAGCCATGGAAAACATTGAAGCACTGCTCTTTGAGGCACCATAGATGAGCCTGGATATAATCACAAAACATGAAGTAGGTCGGAAAGCAAAACACCTATATCCTATATTATCACTTATGGCATTATCTAATAAATGACACAGATGAACATATTTCCAAAGAGAAAGACACTCACAGGCTTAGAAAACAAACTATGCTCATCTGAAAGGAAAGGAGGGGGGAAATTGAGAAATGAAGATTAGTGTTACTCTACATATACAAATACATATTATATACATGTATCAAAAAGACCGTACATATAGCAAGGGAGGTCGACGGAACATTGTAATATTTTACATGGGAAGAGGATCTGTACATTAATAGACATACACAATGTAAAATGATCCAGATTGTGTACACCTAGGACAAACAATATTCTAAACATTACCCAGATTAAAAAAATTTTAAAAACCAAAAAGAAGTAATGAGACATAAACTTACGGGGATTTTTCCTGGCACATTCCATTCTAATTTACAACCTAGGACAATGACTTCCAGAAAGGCTCTGCTGCCCTAGTACCCAGATTGGGGAATGGAGAAATGCTACCTCCTTGTGGCCGTTTCTCACAACAGCAGCTTTGAACCCACTGCAAAAGGTCACTAAATTTTCACCAACTTGCAGTTCTGCAAATGACATCTGCCCTCCAGAAAATTTTTGGGGTCAAAAATGGACCAAAAACTTCACAAGAGGGCAACCTTCGAAGAAGACAATTTCAAGAGCTATATAGTACTCACGGGGTTTTATTTTAAGAGAAAAAAAAGGGGTAGGAATATGACGAATTTTAAAAATTTTAATGACATGCATACCCATATTACAAAAACCTATCAGCTCACAGCAGTCAGAATGGCCATTAGGAAAAATGCTGCAAAAAATAAACGGTGAAGGGAGTGTGGAGAAATGCGTACACTCGGTTGTAAGGGGGGGCATGTAAAGAGCCACTAATGAAAACACAGTGTAGGTGCTTTGAAAAGGGAAACATTGAGCTACCAGTCAATCAATCACAACCACTGCTTGGCCTATCACCTGAGAAAATGAGAATCAAAAAGTCACAGGCTGGCAAACCTGTACGCCAGCAAGATTTACCATAGCCAGCACTTGGAAGCAATGAAAATGTCCATCAACCGAGGAATGCACCAGGAAGAAATGGTCCACGTACACAATGGAATATTACTCTAATAATAAATATAAATTAAATTTAAAAACAAACAAAAGCAAGGAGACATCAACATTTGTGGGTTTATCCGGGCACATTGCACTCTAATTTATAACCGAAGAACACCACTGGCCGGTAGGTCTGTTTCCCTAGTACCAGCAAGGGGAATGTAGAAAGGCTGCCGCTCTCTGGCCGTTACCTGCAAACGCAGGTTTAAAGCCTGAGCTAATGGTCACTTCATATGAACAAGTACTGCAGGGCTGTAAATGAAACCTACCCTCAAAATGTCTTGAAGGAGATAATGGCCAAAATATTTCAAAGGGTGACACATACTTTAAGAAAACACTTTGAAGAAATAAGCTCTAATCACAGCTGGAAAAATAAAAAGGACATGTCTTAAAGCTCAATTTCAATGCATTATGAAACACATGCAAATTCAACCACAAAGAGGTATCAGTTCACACCACTCAGAATAATCATGAGCAAAAACTACAAAGAATAAAGCCTGAAGGTGCTGGGAAGAAATACATGCCCTGCACTTTAAGTGGGACGTAACCTGGAAAGAGCCACTAAGGACAACAGAACAGAGGTGCCTTTAAAAGGTAAACATTGAGCTACCATATGATCCAGCAGACCTATTCCTGGACCTATAAACTAAGAAGACAGAATTGGAAGGACACAGCCACGCAAATCTGCATTCCATAGTTTTACAATAGCCAAGATATGGAAGTAACCAAAAAGTCCACGGACAGATGGGTGGACAAAGAAGAACTGCTACCTGTACAGATGGAATATGAGCTAGTGAAAAAATGAAACAATGCCATTTGCAGCACCATAGATGAGTCTAGAAGTAATCACGCAACTTGGAGTAAGTGAGAAAGCGAAAGACACATATCCTATCATATCACATATAGGGGTTACCTAAAACATGATACAAACAAAGATATTTCCACAGACAAACACTATCATAGATTCATTAAAATATTGGGGCTTCCCTGGTGGCGCAGTGCTTGAGAATCTGCCTGCCAATGCAGGGGACACAGGTTCAAGCCCTGGTCGGGGAAGACCCCACATGCCACGGAGAAACTGAGCCGTGAGCCACAATTACTGAGCCTGCGCGTCTGGAGCCTGTGCTCCACAACCAGAGAGGCCACAATGGTGAGAGGCCCGTGCACCGCGATGAAGAGTGGTCCCCACTTGCCACAACTAGAGAAAGCCCTCACACAGAAAAGAAGACCCAACACAGTCATAAATAGATAAATAAAAGAACGTGAAATTCTAAAAAAAAATCTGAATGTTAACAAACTTTAAAAAAAAATAATAAATAAATAAATAAATAAATCTTATGGTTCACCAAATAGAAAGATGTGAGGATTGGATACATTACCATATTTAGGTTAACAGAGAGTTACAAACACATGTGAAATATATAATCACCAAAGACCTACACAATACCAAGAGAAGACTACTCAACATTGTGTCATAACCTACATGGGAAAAGGATCCGAAGAAGAATAGATATATGTATATGTGTGAAAGAACCACATCTTGCACACCTAGAACAAACAAAACATTGTAATCAAGTTTGCTGTGATAAAAAATAAAAATTAAGTTAAAAATACCAACAAGAAGTAATGAGACATAAAGGGCTTTTTCCTCGCAAATTCCATTCTTATTTACAACCTAGAACACCACTTCCAGTAAGGCTCTGTTGCCCTAGTAACCAGACTTGGTAAAGGGGAAATGCTGCCGCCTTGTGGCCAATTCCCGCAAGAGCAGCTTTTAACCCACAGCTAATGGTCACTTGCCATTCAAAATGACTCAAGGCTGTAAAGGACACCTGCCCTCAAAATTGTGCTGAGGTAGGGAATGGATAAAAGGATTCAAAAAAGGCAAAATGTTCATGAAGAGAGTATGAAGAGGTCAGTTTTACTCACTCTCTTTTTAAAGAAAGGAAAATGGATAAAAGCTCAGCCTCAGGAACTATTAGACTCATGCAGTCTAATCTACGAAAACTTTTCAACTCACACCAGTCGACTGACCATTGGCAAAAAGTCTACAAACAATAAATGCTGAAGAGGTTTTAGAGAACTGTGTACCCTCTAGCTGCTGGTGAGATGTAAGAGGGTTAAACGCTAATAATGAGAACAGAAAGGAGCTGCGTTTAAAAGGAAAAATTGAGGTACCATTCAATCCAGCAGGCGCACCAATGGGCCTCTCACCTGAGAAGACCAGAATGAAGAAGACCCGGGCTGCAAAAGCTGCACTGCAGCCTGATTCACAATAGACAAGACAGTGAAGCAACCAAAATGTCCATCAACAGATGAAAGGATAAAGAAGAAGTGGTCCATGTACACAATGAATACTAGCCATGGAAAATAATGAAACACTGCTCTTTGAGGCACCATAGATGATCTTGGAGATAATCACAGAACATGAGGTAAGTCGGAAAGCAAAAGTCCTATATCCTATGATATCACATATAGGCGTTATCTAATAACTGACACAAATGAACATATTTCCACAGAGAAAGTCAATCACAGACTTATTAAAAAAAAAACTATGCTTATTTAAAGGAAAGGTGGGGGAAATGGATAATTGAAGATTAGCATTACCATATGTATAAAATACATATTATATACATATATCAAAGAGACCGACCATATAGCACGGAAGGAATACAGAACACTCTGTAATAATTTACACGGGAAGAGGATCTCTACATAAATTGTTATATAGAATATGTAGATGAACCAGAGTGTGTACACCTTGGACGAGCAACATTCTAACCATTACCCCAATTGAAAAAATTAAAACAACGAACTAGGAGTAATGAGACATAAACTTATGGGGGGTTTTCCTGGCACATTCCATCCAAATTTAAAACCTAGGCAAACAACTTCCAGAACGGCTCTGCTGCCTAGTACCCAGATTTGGGAATGGAGAAATGCTGCATCCTTCTGGCCGTTTCCCACAAGAGCAGCTTTAAACCCACTGCAAAAGGTCACTAAATATTCACCAATTGCAGGTCTGTAAATGACACTGGCCCTCCAAAAAATACTGAGGTCGAAAATCGACCAAAAAATTCCAGAGTGTAACCTTCCAAAAAGAAAATTTGAAGAGGTATATTATAGTCACACTTTTTTGCTTTTTTCTTTTAACAGAAAAGAAAAAGGCGTGGAAAAATGATGAAATGTAGGAATTTTTACAGACATGTAAACCCAAATTACAAAAACCTATCAGCTCACACCAGTCAGAATGGCCATCAACAAAAATGCTGCAAAGAATAAATGCTGACGTGATTGTGGAGAAATGCGTACCCTCGATTCTAAGGGGGACGTGGTAAGAGCCACTAATGAAAGCACAATTGAGGTGCCTTGAAAAGGTAAACGTTGAGCTACCATACCAGTCAATCAATCATACCCACTGCTGGGTCTATTACCTGAGAAAATGAAAATCAAAAATCACAGGCTGGCAATCCTGCACTCCAGCAATATTTACCATAGGCAACACTTGGAAGCAACGAAAATGTCCATCAACAGAGGAATGCACCAAGAAGAAGTGGTCCAAGTACACAATGGAATATTAGCCATGGAAAACATTGAAGCACTGCTCTTTGAGGCACCATAGATGAGCCTGGAGATAATCACAAAACATGAAGTAGGTCGGAAAGCAAAACACCTATATCCTATATTATCACTTATGGCATTATCTAATAACTGACACAGATGAACATATTTCCAAAGAGAAAGACACTCACAGGCTTAGAAAACAAACTATGCTCATCTGAAAGGAAAGGAGGGGGGAAATTGAGAAATGAAGATTAGTGTTACTCTACATATACAAATACATATTATATACATGTATCAAAAAGACCGAACATATAGCAAGAGAGGTCGACGGAACACTGTAATATTTTACATGGGAAGAGGATCTGTACATTAATAGACATACATAATGTACAAATGAACCAGATTGTGTACACCTAGGACAAACAATATTCTAAACATTACCCAGATTAAAAAAATTTTAAAAACCAAAAAGAAGTAATGAGACATAAACTTACGGGGATTTCTCCTGGCACATTCCATTCTAATTTACAACCTAGGACAATGACTTCCAGAAAGGCTCTGCTGCCCTAGTACCCAGATTGGGGAATGGAGAAATGCTACCTCCTTGTGGCCGTTTCTCACAACAGCAGCTTTGAACCCACTGCAAAAGGTCACTAAATTTTCACCAACTTGCAGTTCTGTAAATGACACCTGCCCTCCAGAAAATTTGTGGGGTCAAAAATCGACCAAAACCTTCAGAAGAGGGCAACCTTCGAAGAAGAAAATTTCAAGAGATATATAGTACTCACGGGGTTTTATTTTAAGAGAAAAGAAAAAGGGGTAGGAATATGACGAATTTAAAAAATTTTAATGACATGCATACCCATATTACGAAAACCTATCAGCTCACAGCAGTCAGAATGGCCATTAGGAAAAATGCTGCAAAAAATAAACGGTGAAGGGAGTGTGGAGAAATGCGTACCCTCGGTTGTAAGGGGGGGCATGTAAAGAGCCACTAATGAAAACACAGTGTAGGTGCTTTGAAATGGGAAACATTGAGCTACCAGTCAATTAATCACAACCATTGCTTGGCCTATCACCTGAGAAAATGAGAATCAAAAAGTCACAGGCTGGCAAACCTGTACGCCAGCAAGATTTACCATAGCCAGCACTTGGAAGCAATGAAAATGTCCATCAACCGAGGAATGCACCAGGAAGAAATGGTCCACGTACACAATGGAATATTACTCTAATAATAAATATAAATTAAATTTAAAAACAAACAAAAGCAAGGAGACATCAACATTTGTAGGTTTATCCGGGCACATTGCAGTCTAATTTATAACCGAAGAACACCACTGGCCGGTAGGTCTATTTCCCTAGTACCAGCAAGGGGAATGTAGAAAGGCGGCCGCTCTCTGGCCGTTACCTGCAAACGCAGGTTTAAAGCCTGAGCTAATGGTCACTTCATATGAACAAGTACTGCAGGGCTGTAAATGAAACCTGCCCTCAAAATGTCTTGAGGGAGATAATGGCCAAAATATTTCAAACGGTGACACATACTTTAAGAAAACACTTTGAAGAAATAAGCTCTAATCACAGCTGGAAAAATAAAAAGGACATGTCTTAAAGCTCAATTTCAATGCATTATGAAACACATGCAAATTCAACCACAAAGAGGTATCAGCTCACACCACTCAGAATAATCATCAGCAAAAACTACAAAGAATAAATCCTGAAGGTGCTGGGAAGAAATACATGCCCTGCACTTTAAGTGGGACGTAACCTGGAAAGAGCCACTAAGGAGAACAGAACAGAGGTGCCTTTAAAAGGTAAACATTGAGCTACCATATGATCCAGCAGACCTATTCCTGGACCTATAAACTAAGAAGACAGAATTGGAAGGACATTCCACGCAAATCTGCATTCCATAGTATTACAATAGCCAAGATATGGAAGTAACCAAAAAGTCCACGGACAGATGGGTGGAAAAAGAAGAACTTCTACCTGTACAGATGGAATATGAGCTAGTGAAAAAATGAAACAATGCCATTTGCAGCACCATAGATGAGTCTAGAAGTAATCAGGCAACTTGGAGTAAGTAAGAAAGCGAAAGACACATATCCTATCATATCACATATAGGGGTTACCTAAAAAATGATACAAACAAAGATATTTCCACAGACAAACACTATCATAGATTCATTAAAATATTGGGGCTTCCCTGGTGGCGCAGTGCTTGAGAATCTGCCTGCCAATGCAGGGGACACAGGTTCGAGCCCTGGTCGGGGAAGACCCCACATGCCACGGAGCAACTGAGCCGTGAGCCACAATTACTGAGCCTGCGCGTCTGGAGCCTGTGCTCCACAACCAGAGAGGCCACAATGGTGAGAGGCCCGTGCACCGCGATGAAGAGTGGTCCCCACTTGCCACAACTAGAGAAAGCCCTCGCACAGAAAAGAAGACCCAACACAGTCATAAATAGATAAATAAAAGAACGTGAAATTCTAAAAAAAAATCTGAATGTTAACAAACTTTTAAAAAAAAAAAAAATAAATAAATAAATAAATCTTATGGTTCACCAAATAGAAAGATGTGAGGATTGGATACATTACCATATTTAGGTTAACAGAGAGTTACAAACACATGTGAAATATATAATCACCAAAGACCTACACAATACCAAGAGAAGACTACTCAACATTGTGTCATAACCTACATGGGAAAAGGATCCGAAGAAGAATAGATATATGTATATGTGTGAAAGAACCACATCTTGCACACCCAGAACAAACAAAACATTGTAATCAAGTTTGCTGTGATAAAAAATAAAAATTAAGTTAAAAATACCAACAAGAAGTAATGAGACATAAAGGGCTTTTTCCTCGCAAATTCCATTCTTATTTACAACCTAGAACACCACTTCCAGTAAGGCTCTGTTGCCCTAGTAACCAGACTTGGTAAAGGGGAAATGCTGCCGCCTTGTGGCCAATTCCCGCAAGAGCAGCTTTTAACCCACAGCTAATGGTCACTTGCCATTCAAAATGACTCAAGGCTGTAAAGGACACCTGCCCTCAAAATTGTGCTGAGGTAGGGAATGGATAAAAGGATTCAAAAAAGGCAAAATGTTCATGAAGAGAGTATGAAGAGGTCAGTTTTACTCACTCTCTTTTTAAAGAAAGGAAAATGGATAAAAGCTCAGCCTCAGGAACTATTAGACTCATGCAATCTAATCTACGAAAACTTTTCAACTCACACCAGTCGACTGACCATTGGCAAAAAGTCTACAAACAATAAATGCTGAAGAGGTTTTAGAGAACTGTGTACCCTCTAGCTGCTGGTGAGATGTAAGAGGGTTAAACGCTAATAATGAGAACAGAAAGGAGCTGCGTTTAAAAGGAAAAATTGAGGTACCATTCAATCCAGCAGGCGCACCAATGGGCCTCTCACCTGAGAAGACCAGAATGAAGAAGACCCGGGCTGCAAAAGCTGCACTGCAGCCTGATTCACAATAGACAAGACAGTGAAGCAACCAAAATGTCCATCAACAGATGAAAGGATAAAGAAGAAGTGGTCCATGTACACAATGAATACTAGCCATGGAAAATAATGAAACACTGCTCTTTGAGGCACCATAGATGATCTTGGAGATAATCACAGAACATGAGGTAAGTCGGAAAGCAAAAGTCCTATATCCTATGATATCACATATAGGCGTTATCTAATAACTGACACAAATGAACATATTTCCACAGAGAAAGTCAATCACAGACTTATTAAAAAAAAAACTATGCTTATTTAAAGGAAAGGTGGGGGAAATGGATAATTGAAGATTAGCATTACCATATGTATAAAATACATATTATATACATATATCAAAGAGACCGACCATATAGCACGGAAGGAATACAGAACACTCTGTAATAATTTACACGGGAAGAGGATCTCTACATAAATTGTTATATAGAATATGTAGATGAACCAGAGTGTGTACACCTTGGACGAGCAACATTCTAACCATTACCCCAATTGAAAAAATTAAAACAACGAACTAGGAGTAATGAGACATAAACTTATGGGGGGTTTTCCTGGCACATTCCATCCAAATTTAAAACCTAGGCAAACAACTTCCAGAACGGCTCTGCTGCCTAGTACCCAGATTTGGGAATGGAGAAATGCTGCATCCTTCTGGCCGTTTCCCACAAGAGCAGCTTTAAACCCACTGCAAAAGGTCACTAAATATTCACCAATTGCAGGTCTGTAAATGACACTGGCCCTCCAAAAAATACTGAGGTCGAAAATCGACCAAAAAATTCCAGAGTGTAACCTTCCAAAAAGAAAATTTGAAGAGGTATATTATAGTCACACTTTTTTGCTTTTTTCTTTTAACAGAAAAGAAAAAGGCGTGGAAAAATGATGAAATGTAGGAATTTTTACAGACATGTAAACCCAAATTACAAAAACCTATCAGCTCACACCAGTCAGAATGGCCATCAACAAAAATGCTGCAAAGAATAAATGCTGACGTGATTGTGGAGAAATGCGTACCCTCGATTCTAAGGGGGACGTGGTAAGAGCCACTAATGAAAGCACAATTGAGGTGCCTTGAAAAGGTAAACGTTGAGCTACCATACCAGTCAATCAATCATACCCACTGCTGGGTCTATTACCTGAGAAAATGAAAATCAAAAATCACAGGCTGGCAATCCTGCACTCCAGCAATATTTACCATAGGCAACACTTGGAAGCAACGAAAATGTCCATCAACAGAGGAATGCACCAAGAAGAAGTGGTCCAAGTACACAATGGAATATTAGCCATGGAAAACATTGAAGCACTGCTCTTTGAGGCACCATAGATGAGCCTGGAGATAATCACAAAACATGAAGTAGGTAGGAAAGCAAAACACCTATATCCTATATTATCACTTATGGCATTATCTAATAACTGACACAGATGAACATATTTCCAAAGAGAAAGACACTCACAGGCTTAGAAAACAAACTATGCTCATCTGAAAGGAAAGGAGGGGGGAAATTGAGAAATGAAGATTAGTGTTACTCTACATATACAAATACATATTATATACATGTATCAAAAAGACCGAACATATAGCAAGAGAGGTCGACGGAACACTGTAATATTTTACATGGGAAGAGGATCTGTACATTAATAGACATACATAATGTACAAATGAACCAGATTGTGTACACCTAGGACAAACAATATTCTAAACATTACCCAGATTAAAAAAATTTTAAAAACCCAAAAGAAGTAATGAGACATAAACTTACGGGGATTTCTCCTGGCACATTCCATTCTAATTTACAACCTAGGACAATGACTTCCAGAAAGGCTCTGCTGCCCTAGTACCCAGATTGGGGAATGGAGAAATGCTACCTCCTTGTGGCCGTTTCTCACAACAGCAGCTTTGAACCCACTGCAAAAGGTCACTAAATTTTCACCAACTTGCAGTTCTGTAAATGACACCTGCCCTCCAGAAAATTTGTGGGGTCAAAAATCGACCAAAACCTTCAGAAGAGGGCAACCTTCGAAGAAGAAAATTTCAAGAGATATATAGTACTCACGGGGTTTTATTTTAAGAGAAAAGAAAAAGGGGTAGGAATATGACGAATTTAAAAAATTTTAATGACATGCATACCCATATTACGAAAACCTATCAGCTCACAGCAGTCAGAATGGCCATTAGGAAAAATGCTGCAAAAAATAAACGGTGAAGGGAGTGTGGAGAAATGCGTACCCTCGGTTGTAAGGGGGGGCATGTAAAGAGCCACTAATGAAAACACAGTGTAGGTGCTTTGAAATGGGAAACATTGAGCTACCAGTCAATTAATCACAACCATTGCTTGGCCTATCACCTGAGAAAATGAGAATCAAAAAGTCACAGGCTGGCAAACCTGTACGCCAGCAAGATTTACCATAGCCAGCACTTGGAAGCAATGAAAATGTCCATCAACCGAGGAATGCACCAGGAAGAAATGGTCCACGTACACAATGGAATATTACTCTAATAATAAATATAAATTAAATTTAAAAACAAACAAAAGCAAGGAGACATCAACATTTGTAGGTTTATCCGGGCACATTGCAGTCTAATTTATAACCGAAGAACACCACTGGCCGGTAGGTCTATTTCCCTAGTACCAGCAAGGGGAATGTAGAAAGGCGGCCGCTCTCTGGCCGTTACCTGCAAACGCAGGTTTAAAGCCTGAGCTAATGGTCACTTCATATGAACAAGTACTGCAGGGCTGTAAATGAAACCTACCCTCAAAATGTCTTGAGGGAGATAATGGCCAAAATATTTCAAAGGGTGACACATACTTTAAGAAAACACTTTGAAGAAATAAGCTCTAATCACAGCTGGAAAAATAAAAAGGACATGTCTTAAAGCTCAATTTCAATGCATTATGAAACACATGCAAATTCAACCACAAAGAGGTATCAGTTCACACCACTCAGAATAATCATGAGCAAAAACTACAAAGAATAAAGCCTGAAGGTGCTGGGAAGAAATACATGCCCTGCACTTTAAGTGGGACGTAACCTGGAAAGAGCCACTAAGGACAACAGAACAGAGGTGCCTTTAAAAGGTAAACATTGAGCTACCATATGATCCAGCAGACCTATTCCTGGACCTATAAACTAAGAAGACAGAATTGGAAGGACACAGCCACGCAAATCTGCATTCCATAGTTTTACAATAGCCAAGATATGGAAGTAACCAAAAAGTCCACGGACAGATGGGTGGACAAAGAAGAACTGCTACCTGTACAGATGGAATATGAGCTAGTGAAAAAATGAAACAATGCCATTTGCAGCACCATAGATGAGTCTAGAAGTAATCACGCAACTTGGAGTAAGTGAGAAAGCGAAAGACACATATCCTATCATATCACATATAGGGGTTACCTAAAAAATGATACAAACAAAGATATTTCCACAGACAAACACTATCATAGATTCATTAAAATATTGGGGCTTCCCTGGTGGCGCAGTGCTTGAGAATCTGCCTGCCAATGCAGGGGACACAGGTTCGAGCCCTGGTCGGGGAAGACCCCACATGCCACGGAGCAACTGAGCCGTGAGCCACAATTACTGAGCCTGCGCGTCTGGAGCCTGTGCTCCACAACCAGAGAGGCCACAATGGTGAGAGGCCCGTGCACCGCGATGAAGAGTGGTCCCCACTTGCCACAACTAGAGAAAGCCCTCGCACAGAAAAGAAGACCCAACACAGTCATAAATAGATAAATAAAAGAACGTGAAATTCTAAAAAAAAATCTGAATGTTAACAAACTTTTAAAAAAAAAATAAATAAATAAATAAATAAATCTTATGGTTCACCAAATAGAAAGATGTGAGGATTGGATACATTACCATATTTAGGTTAACAGAGAGTTACAAACACATGTGAAATATATAATCACCAAAGACCTACACAATACCAAGAGAAGACTACTCAACATTGTGTCATAACCTACATGGGAAAAGGATCCGAAGAAGAATAGATATATGTATATGTGTGAAAGAACCACATCTTGCACACCCAGAACAAACAAAACATTGTAATCAAGTTTGCTGTGATAAAAAATAAAAATTAAGTTAAAAATACCAACAAGAAGTAATGAGACATAAAGGGCTTTTTCCTCGCAAATTCCATTCTTATTTACAACCTAGAACACCACTTCCAGTAAGGCTCTGTTGCCCTAGTAACCAGACTTGGTAAAGGGGAAATGCTGCCGCCTTGTGGCCAATTCCCGCAAGAGCAGCTTTTAACCCACAGCTAATGGTCACTTGCCATTCAAAATGACTCAAGGCTGTAAAGGACACCTGCCCTCAAAATTGTGCTGAGGTAGGGAATGGATAAAAGGATTCAAAAAAGGCAAAATGTTCATGAAGAGAGTATGAAGAGGTCAGTTTTACTCACTCTCTTTTTAAAGAAAGGAAAATGGATAAAAGCTCAGCCTCAGGAACTATTAGACTCATGCAATCTAATCTACGAAAACTTTTCAACTCACACCAGTCGACTGACCATTGGCAAAAAGTCTACAAACAATAAATGCTGAAGAGGTTTTAGAGAACTGTGTACCCTCTAGCTGCTGGTGAGATGTAAGAGGGTTAAACGCTAATAATGAGAACAGAAAGGAGCTGCGTTTAAAAGGAAAAATTGAGGTACCATTCAATCCAGCAGGCGCACCAATGGGCCTCTCACCTGAGAAGACCAGAATGAAGAAGACCCGGGCTGCAAAAGCTGCACTGCAGCCTGATTCACAATAGACAAGACAGTGAAGCAACCAAAATGTCCATCAACAGATGAAAGGATAAAGAAGAAGTGGTCCATGTACACAATGAATACTAGCCATGGAAAATAATGAAACACTGCTCTTTGAGGCACCATAGATGATCTTGGAGATAATCACAGAACATGAGGTAAGTCGGAAAGCAAAAGTCCTATATCCTATGATATCACATATAGGCGTTATCTAATAACTGACACAAATGAACATATTTCCACAGAGAAAGTCAATCACAGACTTATTAAAAAAAAAACTATGCTTATTTAAAGGAAAGGTGGGGGAAATGGATAATTGAAGATTAGCATTACCATATGTATAAAATACATATTATATACATATATCAAAGAGACCGACCATATAGCACGGAAGGAATACAGAACACTCTGTAATAATTTACACGGGAAGAGGATCTCTACATAAATTGTTATATAGAATATGTAGATGAACCAGAGTGTGTACACCTTGGACGAGCAACATTCTAACCATTACCCCAATTGAAAAAATTAAAACAACGAACTAGGAGTAATGAGACATAAACTTATGGGGGGTTTTCCTGGCACATTCCATCCAAATTTAAAACCTAGGCAAACAACTTCCAGAACGGCTCTGCTGCCTAGTACCCAGATTTGGGAATGGAGAAATGCTGCATCCTTCTGGCCGTTTCCCACAAGAGCAGCTTTAAACCCACTGCAAAAGGTCACTAAATATTCACCAATTGCAGGTCTGTAAATGACACTGGCCCTCCAAAAAATACTGAGGTCGAAAATCGACCAAAAAATTCCAGAGTGTAACCTTCCAAAAAGAAAATTTGAAGAGGTATATTATAGTCACACTTTTTTGCTTTTTTCTTTTAACAGAAAAGAAAAAGGCGTGGAAAAATGATGAAATGTAGGAATTTTTACAGACATGTAAACCCAAATTACAAAAACCTATCAGCTCACACCAGTCAGAATGGCCATCAACAAAAATGCTGCAAAGAATAAATGCTGACGTGATTGTGGAGAAATGCGTACCCTCGATTCTAAGGGGGACGTGGTAAGAGCCACTAATGAAAGCACAATTGAGGTGCCTTGAAAAGGTAAACGTTGAGCTACCATACCAGTCAATCAATCATACCCACTGCTGGGTCTATTACCTGAGAAAATGAAAATCAAAAATCACAGGCTGGCAATCCTGCACTCCAGCAATATTTACCATAGGCAACACTTGGAAGCAACGAAAATGTCCATCAACAGAGGAATGCACCAAGAAGAAGTGGTCCAAGTACACAATGGAATATTAGCCATGGAAAACATTGAAGCACTGCTCTTTGAGGCACCATAGATGAGCCTGGAGATAATCACAAAACATGAAGTAGGTCGGAAAGCAAAACACCTATATCCTATATTATCACTTATGGCATTATCTAATAACTGACACAGATGAACATATTTCCAAAGAGAAAGACACTCACAGGCTTAGAAAACAAACTATGCTCATCTGAAAGGAAAGGAGGGGGGAAATTGAGAAATGAAGATTAGTGTTACTCTACATATACAAATACATATTATATACATGTATCAAAAAGACCGAACATATAGCAAGAGAGGTCGACGGAACACTGTAATATTTTACATGGGAAGAGGATCTGTACATTAATAGACATACATAATGTACAAATGAACCAGATTGTGTACACCTAGGACAAACAATATTCTAAACATTACCCAGATTAAAAAAATTTTAAAAACCCAAAAGAAGTAATGAGACATAAACTTACGGGGATTTCTCCTGGCACATTCCATTCTAATTTACAACCTAGGACAATGACTTCCAGAAAGGCTCTGCTGCCCTAGTACCCAGATTGGGGAATGGAGAAATGCTACCTCCTTGTGGCCGTTTCTCACAACAGCAGCTTTGAACCCACTGCAAAAGGTCACTAAATTTTCACCAACTTGCAGTTCTGTAAATGACACCTGCCCTCCAGAAAATTTGTGGGGTCAAAAATCGACCAAAACCTTCAGAAGAGGGCAACCTTCGAAGAAGAAAATTTCAAGAGATATATAGTACTCACGGGGTTTTATTTTAAGAGAAAAGAAAAAGGGGTAGGAATATGACGAATTTAAAAAATTTTAATGACATGCATACCCATATTACGAAAACCTATCAGCTCACAGCAGTCAGAATGGCCATTAGGAAAAATGCTGCAAAAAATAAACGGTGAAGGGAGTGTGGAGAAATGCGTACCCTCGGTTGTAAGGGGGGGCATGTAAAGAGCCACTAATGAAAACACAGTGTAGGTGCTTTGAAATGGGAAACATTGAGCTACCAGTCAATTAATCACAACCATTGCTTGGCCTATCACCTGAGAAAATGAGAATCAAAAAGTCACAGGCTGGCAAACCTGTACGCCAGCAAGATTTACCATAGCCAGCACTTGGAAGCAATGAAAATGTCCATCAACCGAGGAATGCACCAGGAAGAAATGGTCCACGTACACAATGGAATATTACTCTAATAATAAATATAAATTAAATTTAAAAACAAACAAAAGCAAGGAGACATCAACATTTGTAGGTTTATCCGGGCACATTGCAGTCTAATTTATAACCGAAGAACACCACTGGCCGGTAGGTCTATTTCCCTAGTACCAGCAAGGGGAATGTAGAAAGGCGGCCGCTCTCTGGCCGTTACCTGCAAACGCAGGTTTAAAGCCTGAGCTAATGGTCACTTCATATGAACAAGTACTGCAGGGCTGTAAATGAAACCTACCCTCAAAATGTCTTGAGGGAGATAATGGCCAAAATATTTCAAAGGGTGACACATACTTTAAGAAAACACTTTGAAGAAATAAGCTCTAATCACAGCTGGAAAAATAAAAAGGACATGTCTTAAAGCTCAATTTCAATGCATTATGAAACACATGCAAATTCAACCACAAAGAGGTATCAGTTCACACCACTCAGAATAATCATGAGCAAAAACTACAAAGAATAAAGCCTGAAGGTGCTGGGAAGAAATACATGCCCTGCACTTTAAGTGGGACGTAACCTGGAAAGAGCCACTAAGGACAACAGAACAGAGGTGCCTTTAAAAGGTAAACATTGAGCTACCATATGATCCAGCAGACCTATTCCTGGACCTATAAACTAAGAAGACAGAATTGGAAGGACACAGCCACGCAAATCTGCATTCCATAGTTTTACAATAGCCAAGATATGGAAGTAACCAAAAAGTCCACGGACAGATGGGTGGACAAAGAAGAACTGCTACCTGTACAGATGGAATATGAGCTAGTGAAAAAATGAAACAATGCCATTTGCAGCACCATAGATGAGTCTAGAAGTAATCACGCAACTTGGAGTAAGTGAGAAAGCGAAAGACACATATCCTATCATATCACATATAGGGGTTACCTAAAAAATGATACAAACGAAGATATTTCCACAGACAAACACTATCATAGATTCATTAAAATATTGGGGCTTCCCTGGTGGCGCAGTGCTTGAAAATCTGCCTGCCAATGCAGGGGACACAGGTTCGAGCCCTGGTCGGGGAAGACCCCACATGCCACGGAGCAACTGAGCCGTGAGCCACAATTACTGAGCCTGCGCGTCTGGAGCCTGTGCTCCACAACCAGAGAGGCCACAATGGTGAGAGGCCCGTGCACCGCGATGAAGAGTGGTCCCCACTTGCCACAAATAGAGAAAGCCCTCGCACAGAAAAGAAGACCCAACACAGTCATAAATAGATAAATAAAAGAACGTGAAATTCTAAAAAAAAATCTGAATGTTAACAAACTTTAAAAAAAAAAATAAATAAATAAATAAATAAATCTTATGGTTCACCAAATAGAAAGATGTGAGGATTGGATACATTACCATATTTAGGTTAACAGAGAGTTACAAACACATGTGAAATATATAATCACCAAAGACCTACACAATACCAAGAGCAGACTACTCAACATTGTGTCATAACCTACATGGGAAAAGGATCCGAAGAAGAATAGATATATGTATATGTGTGAAAGAACCACATCTTGCACACCCAGAACAAACAAAACATTGTAATCAAGTTTGCTGTGATAAAAAATAAAAATTAAGTTAAAAATACCAACAAGAAGTAATGAGACATAAAGGGCTTTTTCCTCGCAAATTCCATTCTTATTTACAACCTAGAACACCACTTCCAGTAAGGCTCTGTTGCCCTAGTAACCAGACTTGGTAAAGGGGAAATGCTGCCGCCTTGTGGCCAATTCCCGCAAGAGCAGCTTTTAACCCACAGCTAATGGTCACTTGCCATTCAAAATGACTCAAGGCTGTAAAGGACACCTGCCCTCAAAATTGTGCTGAGGTAGGGAATGGATAAAAGGATTCAAAAAAGGCAAAATGTTCATGAAGAGAGTATGAAGAGGTCAGTTTTACTCACTCTCTTTTTAAAGAAAGGAAAATGGATAAAAGCTCAGCCTCAGGAACTATTAGACTCATGCAGTCTAATCTACGAAAACTTTTCAACTCACACCAGTCGACTGACCATTGGCAAAAAGTCTACAAACAATAAATGCTGAAGAGGTTTTAGAGAACTGTGTACCCTCTAGCTGCTGGTGAGATGTAAGAGGGTTAAACGCTAATAATGAGAACAGAAAGGAGCTGCGTTTAAAAGGAAAAATTGAGGTACCATTCAATCCAGCAGGCGCACCAATGGGCCTCTCACCTGAGAAGACCAGAATGAAGAAGACCCGGGCTGCAAAAGCTGCACTGCAGCCTGATTCACAATAGACAAGACAGTGAAGCAACCAAAATGTCCATCAACAGATGAAAGGATAAAGAAGAAGTGGTCCATGTACACAATGAATACTAGCCATGGAAAATAATGAAACACTGCTCTTTGAGGCACCATAGATGATCTTGGAGATAATCACAGAACATGAGGTAAGTCGGAAAGCAAAAGTCCTATATCCTATGATATCACATATAGGCGTTATCTAATAACTGACACAAATGAACATATTTCCACAGAGAAAGTCAATCACAGACTTATTAAAAAAAAAACTATGCTTATTTAAAGGAAAGGTGGGGGAAATGGATAATTGAAGATTAGCATTACCATATGTATAAAATACATATTATATACATATATCAAAGAGACCGACCATATAGCACGGAAGGAATACAGAACACTCTGTAATAATTTACACGGGAAGAGGATCTCTACATAAATTGTTATATAGAATATGTAGATGAACCAGAGTGTGTACACCTTGGACGAGCAACATTCTAACCATTACCCCAATTGAAAAAATTAAAACAACGAACTAGGAGTAATGAGACATAAACTTATGGGGGGTTTTCCTGGCACATTCCATCCAAATTTAAAACCTAGGCAAACAACTTCCAGAACGGCTCTGCTGCCTAGTACCCAGATTTGGGAATGGAGAAATGCTGCATCCTTCTGGCCGTTTCCCACAAGAGCAGCTTTAAACCCACTGCAAAAGGTCACTAAATATTCACCAATTGCAGGTCTGTAAATGACACTGGCCCTCCAAAAAATACTGAGGTCGAAAATCGACCAAAAAATTCCAGAGTGTAACCTTCCAAAAAGAAAATTTGAAGAGGTATATTATAGTCACACTTTTTTGCTTTTTTCTTTTAACAGAAAAGAAAAAGGCGTGGAAAAATGATGAAATGTAGGAATTTTTACAGACATGTAAACCCAAATTACAAAAACCTATCAGCTCACACCAGTCAGAATGGCCATCAACAAAAATGCTGCAAAGAATAAATGCTGACGTGATTGTGGAGAAATGCGTACCCTCGATTCTAAGGGGGACGTGGTAAGAGCCACTAATGAAAGCACAATTGAGGTGCCTTGAAAAGGTAAACGTTGAGCTACCATACCAGTCAATCAATCATACCCACTGCTGGGTCTATTACCTGAGAAAATGAAAATCAAAAATCACAGGCTGGCAATCCTGCACTCCAGCAATATTTACCATAGGCAACACTTGGAAGCAACGAAAATGTCCATCAACAGAGGAATGCACCAAGAAGAAGTGGTCCAAGTACACAATGGAATATTAGCCATGGAAAACATTGAAGCACTGCTCTTTGAGGCACCATAGATGAGCCTGGAGATAATCACAAAACATGAAGTAGGTCGGAAAGCAAAACACCTATATCCTATATTATCACTTATGGCATTATCTAATAACTGACACAGATGAACATATTTCCAAAGAGAAAGACACTCACAGGCTTAGAAAACAAACTATGCTCATCTGAAAGGAAAGGAGGGGGGAAATTGAGAAATGAAGATTAGTGTTACTCTACATATACAAATACATATTATATACATGTATCAAAAAGACCGAACATATAGCAAGAGAGGTCGACGGAACACTGTAATATTTTACATGGGAAGAGGATCTGTACATTAATAGACATACATAATGTACAAATGAACCAGATTGTGTACACCTAGGACAAACAATATTCTAAACATTACCCAGATTAAAAAAATTTTAAAAACCCAAAAGAAGTAATGAGACATAAACTTACGGGGATTTCTCCTGGCACATTCCATTCTAATTTACAACCTAGGACAATGACTTCCAGAAAGGCTCTGCTGCCCTAGTACCCAGATTGGGGAATGGAGAAATGCTACCTCCTTGTGGCCGTTTCTCACAACAGCAGCTTTGAACCCACTGCAAAAGGTCACTAAATTTTCACCAACTTGCAGTTCTGTAAATGACACCTGCCCTCCAGAAAATTTGTGGGGTCAAAAATCGACCAAAACCTTCAGAAGAGGGCAACCTTCGAAGAAGAAAATTTCAAGAGATATATAGTACTCACGGGGTTTTATTTTAAGAGAAAAGAAAAAGGGGTAGGAATATGACGAATTTAAAAAATTTTAATGACATGCATACCCATATTACGAAAACCTATCAGCTCACAGCAGTCAGAATGGCCATTAGGAAAAATGCTGCAAAAAATAAACGGTGAAGGGAGTGTGGAGAAATGCGTACCCTCGGTTGTAAGGGGGGGCATGTAAAGAGCCACTAATGAAAACACAGTGTAGGTGCTTTGAAATGGGAAACATTGAGCTACCAGTCAATTAATCACAACCATTGCTTGGCCTATCACCTGAGAAAATGAGAATCAAAAAGTCACAGGCTGGCAAACCTGTACGCCAGCAAGATTTACCATAGCCAGCACTTGGAAGCAATGAAAATGTCCATCAACCGAGGAATGCACCAGGAAGAAATGGTCCACGTACACAATGGAATATTACTCTAATAATAAATATAAATTAAATTTAAAAACAAACAAAAGCAAGGAGACATCAACATTTGTAGGTTTATCCGGGCACATTGCAGTCTAATTTATAACCGAAGAACACCACTGGCCGGTAGGTCTATTTCCCTAGTACCAGCAAGGGGAATGTAGAAAGGCGGCCGCTCTCTGGCCGTTACCTGCAAACGCAGGTTTAAAGCCTGAGCTAATGGTCACTTCATATGAACAAGTACTGCAGGGCTGTAAATGAAACCTGCCCTCAAAATGTCTTGAGGGAGATAATGGCCAAAATATTTCAAACGGTGACACATACTTTAAGAAAACACTTTGAAGAAATAAGCTCTAATCACAGCTGGAAAAATAAAAAGGACATGTCTTAAAGCTCAATTTCAATGCATTATGAAACACATGCAAATTCAACCACAAAGAGGTATCAGCTCACACCACTCAGAATAATCATCAGCAAAAACTACAAAGAATAAATCCTGAAGGTGCTGGGAAGAAATACATGCCCTGCACTTTAAGTGGGACGTAACCTGGAAAGAGCCACTAAGGAGAACAGAACAGAGGTGCCTTTAAAAGGTAAACATTGAGCTACCATATGATCCAGCAGACCTATTCCTGGACCTATAAACTAAGAAGACAGAATTGGAAGGACATTCCACGCAAATCTGCATTCCATAGTATTACAATAGCCAAGATATGGAAGTAACCAAAAAGTCCACGGACAGATGGGTGGAAAAAGAAGAACTTCTACCTGTACAGATGGAATATGAGCTAGTGAAAAAATGAAACAATGCCATTTGCAGCACCATAGATGAGTCTAGAAGTAATCAGGCAACTTGGAGTAAGTAAGAAAGCGAAAGACACATATCCTATCATATCACATATAGGGGTTACCTAAAAAATGATACAAACAAAGATATTTCCACAGACAAACACTATCATAGATTCATTAAAATATTGGGGCTTCCCTGGTGGCGCAGTGCTTGAGAATCTGCCTGCCAATGCAGGGGACACAGGTTCGAGCCCTGGTCGGGGAAGACCCCACATGCCACGGAGCAACTGAGCCGTGAGCCACAATTACTGAGCCTGCGCGTCTGGAGCCTGTGCTCCACAAACAGAGAGGCCACAATGGTGAGAGGCCCGGGCACCGCGATGAAGAGTGGTCCCCACTTGCCACAACTAGAGAAAGCCCTCGCACAGAAAAGAAGACCCAACACAGTCATAAATAGATAAATAAAAGAACGTGAATTTCTAAAAAAAAATCAGAATGTTAACAAACTTTAAAAAAAATAAATAAATAAATAAATAAATAAATCTTATGGTTCACCAAATAGAAAAATGTGAGGATTGATACATTACCATATTTAGGTTAACAGAGAGTTACAAACACATGTGAAATATATAATCACCAAAGACCTACACAATACCAAGAGAAGACTACTCAACATTGTGTCATAACCTACATGGGAAAAGGATCCGAAGAAGAATAGATATATGTATATGTGTGAAAGAACCACATCTTGCACACCTAGAACAAACAAAACATTGTAATCAAGTTTGCTGTGATAAAAAATAAAAATTAAGTTAAAAATACCAACAAGAAGTAATGAGACATAAAGGGCTTTTTCCTCGCAAATTCCATTCTTATTTACAACCTGGAACACCACTTCCAGTAAGGCTCTGTTGCCCTAGTAACCAGACTTGGTAAAGGGGAAATGCTGCCGCCTAGTGGCCAATTCCCGCAAGAGCAGCTTTTAACCCACAGCTAATGGTCACTTGCCATTCAAAATGACTCAAGGCTGTAAAGGACACCTGCCCTCAAAATTGTGCTGAGGTAGGGAATGGATAAAAGGATTCAAAAAAGGCAAAATGTTCATGAAGAGAGTATGAAGAGGTCAGTTTTACTCACTCTCTTTTTAAAGAAAGGAAAATGGATAAAAGCTCAGCCTCAGGAACTATTAGACTCATGCAGTCTAATCTACGAAAACTTTTCAACTCACACCAGTCGACTGACCATTGGCAAAAAGTCTACAAACAATAAATGCTGAAGAGGTTTTAGAGAACTGTGTACCCTCTAGCTGCTGGTGAGATGTAAGAGGGTTAAACGCTAATAATGAGAACAGAAAGGAGCTGCGTTTAAAAGGAAAAATTGAGGTACCATTCAATCCAACAGGCGCACCAATGGGCCTCTCACCTGAGAAGACCAGAATGAAGAAGACCCGGGCTGCAAAAGCTGCACTGCAGCCTGATTCACAATAGACAAGACAGTGAAGCAACCAAAATGTCCATCAACAGATGAAAGGATAAAGAAGAAGTGGTCCATGTACACAATGAATACTAGCCATGGAAAATAATGAAACACTGCTCTTTGAGGCACCATAGATGATCTTGGAGATAATCACAGAACATGAGGTAAGTCGGAAAGCAAAAGTCCTATATCCTATGATATCACATATAGGCGTTATCTAATAACTGACACAAATGAACATATTTCCACAGAGAAAGTCAATCACAGACTTATTAAAAAAAAACTATGCTTATTTAAAGGAAAGGTGGGGGAAATGGATAAATGAAGATTAGCATTACCATATGTATAAAATACATATTATATACATATATCAAAGAGACCGACCATATAGCACGGAAGGAATACAGAACACTCTGTAATAATTTACACGGGAAGAGGATCTCTACATAAATTGTTATATAGAATATGTAGATGAACCAGAGTGTGTACACCTTGGACGAGCAACATTCTAACCATTACCCCAATTGAAAAAATTAAAACAACGAACTAGGAGTAATGAGACATAAACTTATGGGGGGTTTTCCTGGCACATTCCATCCAAATTTAAAACCTAGGCAAACAACTTCCAGAACGGCTCTGCTGCCTAGTACCCAGATTTGGGAATGGAGAAATGCTGCATCCTTCTGGCCGTTTCCCACAAGAGCAGCTTTAAACCCACTGCAAAAGGTCACTAAATATTCACCAATTGCAGGTCTGTAAATGACACTGGCCCTCCAAAAAATACTGAGGTCGAAAATCGACCAAAAAATTCCAGAGTGTAACCTTCCAAAAAGAAAATTTGAAGAGGTATATTATAGTCACACTTTTTTGCTTTTTTCTTTTAACAGAAAAGAAAAAGGCGTGGAAAAATGATGAAATGTAGGAATTTTTACAGACATGTAAACCCAAATTACAAAAACCTATCAGCTCACACCAGTCAGAATGGCCATCAACAAAAATGCTGCAAAGAATAAATGCTGACGTGATTGTGGAGAAATGCGTACCCTCGATTCTAAGGGGGACGTGGTAAGAGCCACTAATGAAAGCACAATTGAGGTGCCTTGAAAAGGTAAACGTTGAGCTACCATACCAGTCAATCAATCATACCCACTGCTGGGTCTATTACCTGAGAAAATGAAAATCAAAAATCACAGGCTGGCAATCCTGCACTCCAGCAATATTTACCATAGGCAACACTTGGAAGCAACGAAAATGTCCATCAACAGAGGAATGCACCAAGAAGAAGTGGTCCAAGTACACAATGGAATATTAGCCATGGAAAACATTGAAGCACTGCTCTTTGAGGCACCATAGATGAGCCTGGAGATAATCACAAAACATGAAGTAGGTCGGAAAGCAAAACACCTATATCCTATATTATCACTTATGGCATTATCTAATAACTGACACAGATGAACATATTTCCAAAGAGAAAGACACTCACAGGCTTAGAAAACAAACTATGCTCATCTGAAAGGAAAGGAGGGGGGAAATTGAGAAATGAAGATTAGTGTTACTCTACATATACAAATACATATTATATACATGTATCAAAAAGACCGAACATATAGCAAGAGAGGTCGACGGAACACTGTAATATTTTACATGGGAAGAGGATCTGTACATTAATAGACATACATAATGTACAAATGAACCAGATTGTGTACACCTAGGACAAACAATATTCTAAACATTACCCAGATTAAAAAAATTTTAAAAACCAAAAAGAAGTAATGAGACATAAACTTACGGGGATTTCTCCTGGCACATTCCATTCTAATTTACAACCTAGGACAATGACTTCCAGAAAGGCTCTGCTGCCCTAGTACCCAGATTGGGGAATGGAGAAATGCTACCTCCTTGTGGCCGTTTCTCACAACAGCAGCTTTGAACCCACTGCAAAAGGTCACTAAATTTTCACCAACTTGCAGTTCTGTATATGACACCTGCCCTCCAGAAAATTTGTGGGGTCAAAAATCGACCAAAACCTTCAGAAGAGGGCAACCTTCGAAGAAGAAAATTTCAAGAGATATATAGTACTCACGGGGTTTTATTTTAAGAGAAAAGAAAAAGGGGTAGGAATATGACGAATTTAAAAAATTTTAATGACATGCATACCCATATTACGAAAACCTATCAGCTCACAGCAGTCAGAATGGCCATTAGGAAAAATGCTGCAAAAAATAAACGGTGAAGGGAGTGTGGAGAAATGCGTACCCTCGGTTGTAAGGGGGGGCATGTAAAGAGCCACTAATGAAAACACAGTGTAGGTGCTTTGAAATGGGAAACATTGAGCTACCAGTCAATTAATCACAACCATTGCTTGGCCTATCACCTGAGAAAATGAGAATCAAAAAGTCACAGGCTGGCAAACCTGTACGCCAGCAAGATTTACCATAGCCAGCACTTGGAAGCAATGAAAATGTCCATCAACCGAGGAATGCACCAGGAAGAAATGGTCCACGTACACAATGGAATATAACTCTAATAATAAATATAAATTAAATTTAAAAACAAACAAAAGCAAGGAGACATCAACATTTGTAGGTTTATCCGGGCACATTGCAGTCTAATTTATAACCGAAGAACACCACTGGCCGGTAGGTCTATTTCCCTAGTACCAGCAAGGGGAATGTAGAAAGGCGGCCGCTCTCTGGCCGTTACCTGCAAACGCAGGTTTAAAGCCTGAGCTAATGGTCACTTCATATGAACAAGTACTGCAGGGCTGTAAATGAAACCTGCCCTCAAAATGTCTTGAGGGAGATAATGGCCAAAATATTTCAAACGGTGACACATACTTTAAGAAAACACTTTGAAGAAATAAGCTCTAATCACAGCTGGAAAAATAAAAAGGACATGTCTTAAAGCTCAATTTCAATGCATTATGAAACACATGCAAATTCAACCACAAAGAGGTATCAGCTCACACCACTCAGAATAATCATCAGCAAAAACTACAAAGAATAAATCCTGAAGGTGCTGGGAAGAAATACATGCCCTGCACTTTAAGTGGGACGTAACCTGGAAAGAGCCACTAAGGAGAACAGAACAGAGGTGCCTTTAAAAGGTTAACATTGAGCTACCATATGATCCAGCAGACCTATTCCTGGACCTATAAACTAAGAAGACAGAATTGGAAGGACATTCCACGCAAATCTGCATTCCATAGTATTACAATAGCCAAGATATGGAAGTAACCAAAAAGTCCACGGACAGATGGGTGGAAAAAGAAGAACTTCTACCTGTACAGATGGAATATGAGCTAGTGAAAAAATGAAACAATGCCATTTGCAGCACCATAGATGAGTCTAGAAGTAATCAGGCAACTTGGAGTAAGTAAGAAAGCGAAAGACACATATCCTATCATATCACATATAGGGGTTACCTAAAAAATGATACAAACAAAGATATTTCCACAGACAAACACTATCATAGATTCATTAAAATATTGGGGCTTCCCTGGTGGCGCAGTGCTTGAGAATCTGCCTGCCAATGCAGGGGACACAGGTTCGAGCCCTGGTCGGGGAAGACCCCACATGCCACGGAGCAACTGAGCCGTGAGCCACAATTACTGAGCCTGCGCGTCTGGAGCCTGTGCTCCACAACCAGAGAGGCCACAATGGTGAGAGGCCCGTGCACCGCGATGAAGAGTGGTCCCCACTTGCCACAACTAGAGAAAGCCCTCGCACAGAAAAGAAGACCCAACACAGTCATAAATAGATAAATAAAAGAACGTGAATTTCTAAAAAAAAATCAGAATGTTAACAAACTTTAAAAAAAAATAAATAAATAAATAAATAAATAAATCTTATGGTTCACCAAATAGAAAAATGTGAGGATTGATACATTACCATATTTAGGTTAACAGAGAGTTACAAACACATGTGAAATATATAATCACCAAAGACCTACACAATACCAAGAGAAGACTACTCAACATTGTGTCATAACCTACATGGGAAAAGGATCCGAAGAAGAATAGATATATGTATATGTGTGAAAGAACCACATCTTGCACACCTAGAACAAACAAAACATTGTAATCAAGTTTGCTGTGATAAAAAATAAAAATTAAGTTAAAAATACCAACAAGAAGTAATGAGACATAAAGGGCTTTTTCCTCGCAAATTCCATTCTTATTTACAACCTGGAACACCACTTCCAGTAAGGCTCTGTTGCCCTAGTAACCAGACTTGGTAAAGGGGAAATGCTGCCGCCTAGTGGCCAATTCCCGCAAGAGCAGCTTTTAACCCACAGCTAATGGTCACTTGCCATTCAAAATGACTCAAGGCTGTAAAGGACACCTGCCCTCAAAATTGTGCTGAGGTAGGGAATGGATAAAAGGATTCAAAAAAGGCAAAATGTTCATGAAGAGAGTATGAAGAGGTCAGTTTTACTCACTCTCTTTTTAAAGAAAGGAAAATGGATAAAAGCTCAGCCTCAGGAACTATTAGACTCATGCAGTCTAATCTACGAAAACTTTTCAACTCACACCAGTCGACTGACCATTGGCAAAAAGTCTACAAACAATAAATGCTGAAGAGGTTTTAGAGAACTGTGTACCCTCTAGCTGCTGGTGAGATGTAAGAGGGTTAAACGCTAATAATGAGAACAGAAAGGAGCTGCGTTTAAAAGGAAAAATTGAGGTACCATTCAATCCAGCAGGCGCACCAATGGGCCTCTCACCTGAGAAGACCAGAATGAAGAAGACCCGGGCTGCAAAAGCTGCACTGCAGCCTGATTCACAATAGACAAGACAGTGAAGCAACCAAAATGTCCATCAACAGATGAAAGGATAAAGAAGAAGTGGTCCATGTACACAATGAATACTAGCCATGGAAAATAATGAAACACTGCTCTTTGAGGCACCATAGATGATCTTGGAGATAATCACAGAACATGAGGTAAGTCGGAAAGCAAAAGTCCTATATCCTATGATATCACATATAGGCGTTATCTAATAACTGACACAAATGAACATATTTCCACAGAGAAAGTCAATCACAGACTTATTAAAAAAAAACTATGCTTATTTAAAGGAAAGGTGGGGGAAATGGATAAATGAAGATTAGCATTACCATATGTATAAAATACATATTATATACATATATCAAAGAGACCGACCATATAGCACGGAAGGAATACAGAACACTCTGTAATAATTTACACGGGAAGAGGATCTCTACATAAATTGTTATATAGAATATGTAGATGAACCAGAGTGTGTACACCTTGGACGAGCAACATTCTAACCATTACCCCAATTGAAAAAATTAAAACAACGAACTAGGAGTAATGAGACATAAACTTATGGGGGGTTTTCCTGGCACATTCCATCCAAATTTAAAACCTAGGCAAACAACTTCCAGAACGGCTCTGCTGCCTAGTACCCAGATTTGGGAATGGAGAAATGCTGCATCCTTCTGGCCGTTTCCCACAAGAGCAGCTTTAAACCCACTGCAAAAGGTCACTAAATATTCACCAATTGCAGGTCTGTAAATGACACTGGCCCTCCAAAAAATACTGAGGTCGAAAATCGACCAAAAAATTCCAGAGTGTAACCTTCCAAAAAGAAAATTTGAAGAGGTATATTATAGTCACACTTTTTTGCTTTTTTCTTTTAACAGAAAAGAAAAAGGCGTGGAAAAATGATGAAATGTAGGAATTTTTACAGACATGTAAACCCAAATTACAAAAACCTATCAGCTCACACCAGTCAGAATGGCCATCAACAAAAATGCTGCAAAGAATAAATGCTGACGTGATTGTGGAGAAATGCGTACCCTCGATTCTAAGGGGGACGTGGTAAGAGCCACTAATGAAAGCACAATTGAGGTGCCTTGAAAAGGTAAACGTTGAGCTACCATACCAGTCAATCAATCATACCCACTGCTGGGTCTATTACCTGAGAAAATGAAAATCAAAAATCACAGGCTGGCAATCCTGCACTCCAGCAATATTTACCATAGGCAACACTTGGAAGCAACGAAAATGTCCATCAACAGAGGAATGCACCAAGAAGAAGTGGTCCAAGTACACAATGGAATATTAGCCATGGAAAACATTGAAGCACTGCTCTTTGAGGCACCATAGATGAGCCTGGAGATAATCACAAAACATGAAGTAGGTCGGAAAGCAAAACACCTATATCCTATATTATCACTTATGGCATTATCTAATAACTGACACAGATGAACATATTTCCAAAGAGAAAGACACTCACAGGCTTAGAAAACAAACTATGCTCATCTGAAAGGAAAGGAGGGGGGAAATTGAGAAATGAAGATTAGTGTTACTCTACATATACAAATACATATTATATACATGTATCAAAAAGACCGAACATATAGCAAGAGAGGTCGACGGAACACTGTAATATTTTACATGGGAAGAGGATCTGTACATTAATAGACATACATAATGTACAAATGAACCAGATTGTGTACACCTAGGACAAACAATATTCTAAACATTACCCAGATTAAAAAAATTTTAAAAACCAAAAAGAAGTAATGAGACATAAACTTACGGGGATTTCTCCTGGCACATTCCATTCTAATTTACAACCTAGGACAATGACTTCCAGAAAGGCTCTGCTGCCCTAGTACCCAGATTGGGGAATGGAGAAATGCTACCTCCTTGTGGCCGTTTCTCACAACAGCAGCTTTGAACCCACTGCAAAAGGTCACTAAATTTTCACCAACTTGCAGTTCTGTATATGACACCTGCCCTCCAGAAAATTTGTGGGGTCAAAAATCGACCAAAACCTTCAGAAGAGGGCAACCTTCGAAGAAGAAAATTTCAAGAGATATATAGTACTCACGGGGTTTTATTTTAAGAGAAAAGAAAAAGGGGTAGGAATATGACGAATTTAAAAAATTTTAATGACATGCATACCCATATTACGAAAACCTATCAGCTCACAGCAGTCAGAATGGCCATTAGGAAAAATGCTGCAAAAAATAAACGGTGAAGGGAGTGTGGAGAAATGCGTACCCTCGGTTGTAAGGGGGGGCATGTAAAGAGCCACTAATGAAAACACAGTGTAGGTGCTTTGAAATGGGAAACATTGAGCTACCAGTCAATTAATCACAACCATTGCTTGGCCTATCACCTGAGAAAATGAGAATCAAAAAGTCACAGGCTGGCAAACCTGTACGCCAGCAAGATTTACCATAGCCAGCACTTGGAAGCAATGAAAATGTCCATCAACCGAGGAATGCACCAGGAAGAAATGGTCCACGTACACAATGGAATATTACTCTAATAATAAATATAAATTAAATTTAAAAACAAACAAAAGCAAGGAGACATCAACATTTGTAGGTTTATCCGGGCACATTGCAGTCTAATTTATAACCGAAGAACACCACTGGCCGGTAGGTCTATTTCCCTAGTACCAGCAAGGGGAATGTAGAAAGGCGGCCGCTCTCTGGCCGTTACCTGCAAACGCAGGTTTAAAGCCTGAGCTAATGGTCACTTCATATGAACAAGTACTGCAGGGCTGTAAATGAAACCTGCCCTCAAAATGTCTTGAGGGAGATAATGGCCAAAATATTTCAAACGGTGACACATACTTTAAGAAAACACTTTGAAGAAATAAGCTCTAATCACAGCTGGAAAAATAAAAAGGACATGTCTTAAAGCTCAATTTCAATGCATTATGAAACACATGCAAATTCAACCACAAAGAGGTATCAGCTCACACCACTCAGAATAATCATCAGCAAAAACTACAAAGAATAAATCCTGAAGGTGCTGGGAAGAAATACATGCCCTGCACTTTAAGTGGGACGTAACCTGGAAAGAGCCACTAAGGAGAACAGAACAGAGGTGCCTTTAAAAGGTAAACATTGAGCTACCATATGATCCAGCAGACCTATTCCTGGACCTATAAACTAAGAAGACAGAATTGGAAGGACATTCCACGCAAATCTGCATTCCATAGTATTACAATAGCCAAGATATGGAAGTAACCAAAAAGTCCACGGACAGATGGGTGGAAAAAGAAGAACTTCTACCTGTACAGATGGAATATGAGCTAGTGAAAAAATGAAACAATGCCATTTGCAGCACCATAGATGAGTCTAGAAGTAATCAGGCAACTTGGAGTAAGTAAGAAAGCGAAAGACACATATCCTATCATATCACATATAGGGGTTACCTAAAAAATGATACAAACAAAGATATTTCCACAGACAAACACTATCATAGATTCATTAAAATATTGGGGCTTCCTGGTGGCGCAGTGCTTGAGAATCTGCCTGCCAATGCAGGGGACACAGGTTCGAGCCCTGGTCGGGGAAGACCCCACATGCACGGAGCAACTGAGCCGTGAGCCACAATTACTGAGCCTGCGCGTCTGGAGCCTGTGCTCCACAACCAGAGAGGCCACAATGGTGAGAGGCCCGTGCACCGCGATGAAGAGTGGTCCCCACTTGCCACAACTAGAGAAAGCCCTCGCACAGAAAAGAAGACCCAACACAGTCATAAATAGATAAATAAAAGAACGTGAATTTCTAAAAAAAATCAGAATGTTAACAAACTTTAAAAAAAAATAAATAAATAAATAAATAAATAAATCTTATGGTTCACCAAATAGAAAAATGTGAGGATTGATACATTACCATATTTAGGTTAACAGAGAGTTACAAACACATGTGAAATATATAATCACCAAAGGACCTACACAATACCAAGAGAAGGACTACTCAACATTGTGTCATAACCTACATGGGAAAAGGATCCGAAGAAGAATAGATATATGTATATGTGTGAAAGAACCACATCTTGCACACCTAGAACAAACAAAACATTGTAATCAAGTTTGCTGTGATAAAAAATAAAAATTAAGTTAAAAATACCAACAAGAAGTAATGAGACATAAAGGGCTTTTTCCTCGCAAATTCCATTCTTATTTACAACCTGGAACACCACTTCCAGTAAGGCTCTGTTGCCCTAGTAACCAGACTTGGTAAAGGGGAAATGCTGCCGCCTAGTGGCCAATTCCCGCAAGAGCAGCTTTTAACCCACAGCTAATGGTCACTTGCCATTCAAAATGACTCAAGGCTGTAAAGGACACCTGCCCTCAAAATTGTGCTGAGGTAGGGAATGGATAAAAGGATTCAAAAAAGGCAAAATGTTCATGAAGAGAGTATGAAGAGGTCAGTTTTACTCACTCTCTTTTTAAAGAAAGGAAAATGGATAAAAGCTCAGCCTCAGGAACTATTAGACTCATGCAGTCTAATCTACGAAAACTTTTCAACTCACACCAGTCGACTGACCATTGGCAAAAAGTCTACAAACAATAAATGCTGAAGAGGTTTTAGAGAACTGTGTACCCTCTAGCTGCTGGTGAGATGTAAGAGGGTTAAACGCTAATAATGAGAACAGAAAGGAGCTGCGTTTAAAAGGAAAAATTGAGGTACCATTCAATCCAGCAGGCGCACCAATGGGCCTCTCACCTGAGAAGACCAGAATGAAGAAGACCCGGGCTGCAAAAGCTGCACTGCAGCCTGATTCACAATAGACAAGACAGTGAAGCAACCAAAATGTCCATCAACAGATGAAAGGATAAAGAAGAAGTGGTCCATGTACACAATGAATACTAGCCATGGAAAATAATGAAACACTGCTCTTTGAGGCACCATAGATGATCTTGGAGATAATCACAGAACATGAGGTAAGTCGGAAAGCAAAAGTCCTATATCCTATGATATCACATATAGGCGTTATCTAATAACTGACACAAATGAACATATTTCCACAGAGAAAGTCAATCACAGACTTATTAAAAAAAAAACTATGCTTATTTAAAGGAAAGGTGGGGGGAAATGGATAAATGAAGATTAGCATTACCATATGTATAAAATACATATTATATACATATATCAAAGAGACCGACCATATAGCACGGAAGGAATACAGAACACTCTGTAATAATTTACACGGGAAGAGGATCTCTACATAAATTGTTATATAGAATATGTAGATGCCAGAGTGTGTACACCTTGGACGAGCAACATTCTAACCATTACCCCAATTGAAAAAATTAAAACAACGAACTAGGAGTAATGAGACATAAACTTATGGGGGGTTTTCCTGGCACATTCCATCCAAATTTAAAACCTAGGCAAACAACTTCCAGAACGGCTCTGCTGCCTAGTACCCAGATTTGGGAATGGAGAAATGCTGCATCCTTCTGGCCGTTTCCCACAAGAGCAGCTTTAAACCCACTGCAAAAGGTCACTAAATATTCACCAATTGCAGGTCTGTAAATGACACTGGCCCTCCAAAAAATACTGAGGTCGAAAATCGACCAAAAAATTCCAGAGTGTAACCTTCCAAAAAGAAAATTTGAAGAGGTATATTATAGTCACACTTTTTTGCTTTTTTCTTTTAACAGAAAAGAAAAAGGCGTGGAAAAATGATGAAATGTAGGAATTTTTACAGACATGTAAACCCAAATTACAAAAACCTATCAGCTCACACCAGTCAGAATGGCCATCAACAAAAATGCTGCAAAGAATAAATGCTGACGTGATTGTGGAGAAATGCGTACCCTCGATTCTAAGGGGGACGTGGTAAGAGCCACTAATGAAAGCACAATTGAGGTGCCTTGAAAAGGTAAACGTTGAGCTACCATACCAGTCAATCAATCATACCCACTGCTGGGTCTATTACCTGAGAAAATGAAAATCAAAAATCACAGGCTGGCAATCCTGCACTCCAGCAATATTTACCATAGGCAACACTTGGAAGCAACGAAAATGTCCATCAACAGAGGAATGCACCAAGAAGAAGTGGTCCAAGTACACAATGGAATATTAGCCATGGAAAACATTGAAGCACTGCTCTTTGAGGCACCATAGATGAGCCTGGAGATAATCACAAAACATGAAGTAGGTCGGAAAGCAAAACACCTATATCCTATATTATCACTTATGGCATTATCTAATAACTGACACAGATGAACATATTTCCAAAGAGAAAGACACTCACAGGCTTAGAAAACAAACTATGCTCATCTGAAAGGAAAGGAGGGGGGAAATTGAGAAATGAAGATTAGTGTTACTCTACATATACAAATACATATTATATACATGTATCAAAAAGACCGAACATATAGCAAGAGAGGTCGACGGAACACTGTAATATTTTACATGGGAAGAGGATCTGTACATTAATAGACATACATAATGTACAAATGAACCAGATTGTGTACACCTAGGACAAACAATATTCTAAACATTACCCAGATTAAAAAAATTTTAAAAACCAAAAAGAAGTAATGAGACATAAACTTACGGGGATTTCTCCTGGCACATTCCATTCTAATTTACAACCTAGGACAATGACTTCCAGAAAGGCTCTGCTGCCCTAGTACCCAGATTGGGGAATGGAGAAATGCTACCTCCTTGTGGCCGTTTCTCACAACAGCAGCTTTGAACCCACTGCAAAAGGTCACTAAATTTTCACCAACTTGCAGTTCTGTATATGACACCTGCCCTCCAGAAAATTTGTGGGGTCAAAAATCGACCAAAACCTTCAGAAGAGGGCAACCTTCGAAGAAGAAAATTTCAAGAGATATATAGTACTCACGGGGTTTTATTTTAAGAGAAAAGAAAAAGGGGTAGGAATATGACGAATTTAAAAAATTTTAATGACATGCATACCCATATTACGAAAACCTATCAGCTCACAGCAGTCAGAATGGCCATTAGGAAAAATGCTGCAAAAAATAAACGGTGAAGGGAGTGTGGAGAAATGCGTACCCTCGGTTGTAAGGGGGGGCATGTAAAGAGCCACTAATGAAAACACAGTGTAGGTGCTTTGAAATGGGAAACATTGAGCTACCAGTCAATTAATCACAACCATTGCTTGGCCTATCACCTGAGAAAATGAGAATCAAAAAGTCACAGGCTGGCAAACCTGTACGCCAGCAAGATTTACCATAGCCAGCACTTGGAAGCAATGAAAATGTCCATCAACCGAGGAATGCACCAGGAAGAAATGGTCCACGTACACAATGGAATATTACTCTAATAATAAATATAAATTAAATTTAAAAACAAACAAAAGCAAGGAGACATCAACATTTGTAGGTTTATCCGGGCACATTGCAGTCTAATTTATAACCGAAGAACACCACTGGCCGGTAGGTCTATTTCCCTAGTACCAGCAAGGGGAATGTAGAAAGGCGGCCGCTCTCTGGCCGTTACCTGCAAACGCAGGTTTAAAGCCTGAGCTAATGGTCACTTCATATGAACAAGTACTGCAGGGCTGTAAATGAAACCTGCCCTCAAAATGTCTTGAGGGAGATAATGGCCAAAATATTTCAAACGGTGACACATACTTTAAGAAAACACTTTGAAGAAATAAGCTCTAATCACAGCTGGAAAAATAAAAAGGACATGTCTTAAAGCTCAATTTCAATGCATTATGAAACACATGCAAATTCAACCACAAAGAGGTATCAGCTCACACCACTCAGAATAATCATCAGCAAAAACTACAAAGAATAAATCCTGAAGGTGCTGGGAAGAAATACATGCCCTGCACTTTAAGTGGGACGTAACCTGGAAAGAGCCACTAAGGAGAACAGAACAGAGGTGCCTTTAAAAGGTAAACATTGAGCTACCATATGATCCAGCAGACCTATTCCTGGACCTATAAACTAAGAAGACAGAATTGGAAGGACATTCCACGCAAATCTGCATTCCATAGTATTACAATAGCCAAGATATGGAAGTAACCAAAAAGTCCACGGACAGATGGGTGGAAAAAGAAGAACTTCTACCTGTACAGATGGAATATGAGCTAGTGAAAAAATGAAACAATGCCATTTGCAGCACCATAGATGAGTCTAGAAGTAATCAGGCAACTTGGAGTAAGTAAGAAAGCGAAAGACACATATCCTATCATATCACATATAGGGGTTACCTAAAAAATGATACAAACAAAGATATTTCCACAGACAAACACTATCATAGATTCATTAAAATATTGGGGCTTCCCTGGTGGCGCAGTGCTTGAGAATCTGCCTGCCAATGCAGGGGACACAGGTTCGAGCCCTGGTCGGGGAAGACCCCACATGCCACGGAGCAACTGAGCCGTGAGCCACAATTACTGAGCCTGCGCGTCTGGAGCCTGTGCTCCACAACCAGAGAGGCCACAATGGTGAGAGGCCCGTGCACCGTGATGAAGAGTGGTCCCCACTTGCCACAACTAGAGAAAGCCCTCGCACAGAAAAGAAGACCCAACACAGTCATAAATAGATAAATAAAAGAACGTGAATTTCTAAAAAAAAATCAGAATGTTAACAAACTTTAAAAAAAAAAAAATAAATAAATAAATAAATAAATCTTATGGTTCACCAAATAGAAAAATGTGAGGATTGATACATTACCATATTTAGGTTAACAGAGAGTTACAAACACATGTGAAATATATAATCACCAAAGACCTACACAATACCAAGAGAAGACTACTCAACATTGTGTCATAACCTACATGGGAAAAGGATCCGAAGAAGAATAGATATATGTATATGTGTGAAAGAACCACATCTTGCACACCTAGAACAAACAAAACATTGTAATCAAGTTTGCTGTGATAAAAAATAAAAATTAAGTTAAAAATACCAACAAGAAGTAATGAGACATAAAGGGCTTTTTCCTCGCAAATTCCATTCTTATTTACAACCTGGAACACCACTTCCAGTAAGGCTCTGTTGCCCTAGTAACCAGACTTGGTAAAGGGGAAATGCTGCCGCCTAGTGGCCAATTCCCGCAAGAGCAGCTTTTAACCCACAGCTAATGGTCACTTGCCATTCAAAATGACTCAAGGCTGTAAAGGACACCTGCCCTCAAAATTGTGCTGAGGTAGGGAATGGATAAAAGGATTCAAAAAAGGCAAAATGTTCATGAAGAGAGTATGAAGAGGTCAGTTTTACTCACTCTCTTTTTAAAGAAAGGAAAATGGATAAAAGCTCAGCCTCAGGAACTATTAGACTCATGCAGTCTAATCTACGAAAACTTTTCAACTCACACCAGTCGACTGACCATTGGCAAAAAGTCTACAAACAATAAATGCTGAAGAGGTTTTAGAGAACTGTGTACCCTCTAGCTGCTGGTGAGATGTAAGAGGGTTAAACGCTAATAATGAGAACAGAAAGGAGCTGCGTTTAAAAGGAAAAATTGAGGTACCATTCAATCCAGCAGGCGCACCAATGGGCCTCTCACCTGAGAAGACCAGAATGAAGAAGACCCGGGCTGCAAAAGCTGCACTGCAGCCTGATTCACAATAGACAAGACAGTGAAGCAACCAAAATGTCCATCAACAGATGAAAGGATAAAGAAGAAGTGGTCCATGTACACAATGAATACTAGCCATGGAAAATAATGAAACACTGCTCTTTGAGGCACCATAGATGATCTTGGAGATAATCACAGAACATGAGGTAAGTCGGAAAGCAAAAGTCCTATATCCTATGATATCACATATAGGCGTTATCTAATAACTGACACAAATGAACATATTTCCACAGAGAAAGTCAATCACAGACTTATTAAAAAAAAACTATGCTTATTTAAAGGAAAGGTGGGGGAAATGGATAAATGAAGATTAGCATTACCATATGTATAAAATACATATTATATACATATATCAAAGAGACCGACCATAGAGCACGGAAGGAATACAGAACACTCTGTAATAATTTACACGGGAAGAGGATCTCTACATAAATTGTTATATAGAATATGTAGATGAACCAGAGTGTGTACACCTTGGACGAGCAACATTCTAACCATTACCCCAATTGAAAAAATTAAAACAACGAACTAGGAGTAATGAGACATAAACTTATGGGGGGTTTTCCTGGCACATTCCATCCAAATTTAAAACCTAGGCAAACAACTTCCAGAACGGCTCTGCTGCCTAGTACCCAGATTTGGGAATGGAGAAATGCTGCATCCTTCTGGCCGTTTCCCACAAGAGCAGCTTTAAACCCACTGCAAAAGGTCACTAAATATTCACCAATTGCAGGTCTGTAAATGACACTGGCCCTCCAAAAAATACTGAGGTCGAAAATCGACCAAAAAATTCCAGAGTGTAACCTTCCAAAAAGAAAATTTGAAGAGGTATATTATAGTCACACTTTTTTGCTTTTTTCTTTTAACAGAAAAGAAAAAGGCGTGGAAAAATGATGAAATGTAGGAATTTTTACAGACATGTAAACCCAAATTACAAAAACCTATCAGCTCACACCAGTCAGAATGGCCATCAACAAAAATGCTGCAAAGAATAAATGCTGACGTGATTGTGGAGAAATGCGTACCCTCGATTCTAAGGGGGACGTGGTAAGAGCCACTAATGAAAGCACAATTGAGGTGCCTTGAAAAGGTAAACGTTGAGCTACCATACCAGTCAATCAATCATACCCACTGCTGGGTCTATTACCTGAGAAAATGAAAATCAAAAATCACAGGCTGGCAATCCTGCACTCCAGCAATATTTACCATAGGCAACACTTGGAAGCAACGAAAATGTCCATCAACAGAGGAATGCACCAAGAAGAAGTGGTCCAAGTACACAATGGAATATTAGCCATGGAAAACATTGAAGCACTGCTCTTTGAGGCACCATAGATGAGCCTGGAGATAATCACAAAACATGAAATAGGTCGGAAAGCAAAACACCTATATCCTATATTATCACTTATGGCATTATCTAATAACTGACACAGATGAACATATTTCCAAAGAGAAAGACACTCACAGGCTTAGAAAACAAACTATGCTCATCTGAAAGGAAAGGAGGGGGGAAATTGAGAAATGAAGATTAGTGTTACTCTACATATACAAATACATATTATATACATGTATCAAAAAGACCGAACATATAGCAAGAGAGGTCGACGGAACACTGTAATATTTTACATGGGAAGAGGATCTGTACATTAATAGACATACATAATGTACAAATGAACCAGATTGTGTACACCTAGGACAAACAATATTCTAAACATTACCCAGATTAAAAAAATTTTAAAAACCAAAAAGAAGTAATGAGACATAAACTTACGGGGATTTCTCCTGGCACATTCCATTCTAATTTACAACCTAGGACAATGACTTCCAGAAAGGCTCTGCTGCCCTAGTACCCAGATTGGGGAATGGAGAAATGCTACCTCCTTGTGGCCGTTTCTCACAACAGCAGCTTTGAACCCACTGCAAAAGGTCACTAAATTTTCACCAACTTGCAGTTCTGTATATGACACCTGCCCTCCAGAAAATTTGTGGGGTCAAAAATCGACCAAAACCTTCAGAAGAGGGCAACCTTCGAAGAAGAAAATTTCAAGAGATATATAGTACTCACGGGGTTTTATTTTAAGAGAAAAGAAAAAGGGGTAGGAATATGACGAATTTAAAAAATTTTAATGACATGCATACCCATATTACGAAAACCTATCAGCTCACAGCAGTCAGAATGGCCATTAGGAAAAATGCTGCAAAAAATAAACGGTGAAGGGAGTGTGGAGAAATGCGTACCCTCGGTTGTAAGGGGGGGCATGTAAAGAGCCACTAATGAAAACACAGTGTAGGTGCTTTGAAATGGGAAACATTGAGCTACCAGTCAATTAATCACAACCATTGCTTGGCCTATCACCTGAGAAAATGAGAATCAAAAAGTCACAGGCTGGCAAACCTGTACGCCAGCAAGATTTACCATAGCCAGCACTTGGAAGCAATGAAAATGTCCATCAACCGAGGAATGCACCAGGAAGAAATGGTCCACGTACACAATGGAATATTACTCTAATAATAAATATAAATTAAATTTAAAAACAAACAAAAGCAAGGAGACATCAACATTTGTAGGTTTATCCGGGCACATTGCAGTCTAATTTATAACCGAAGAACACCACTGGCCGGTAGGTCTATTTCCCTAGTACCAGCAAGGGGAATGTAGAAAGGCGGCCGCTCTCTGGCCGTTACCTGCAAACGCAGGTTTAAAGCCTGAGCTAATGGTCACTTCATATGAACAAGTACTGCAGGGCTGTAAATGAAACCTGCCCTCAAAATGTCTTGAGGGAGATAATGGCCAAAATATTTCAAACGGTGACACATACTTTAAGAAAACACTTTGAAGAAATAAGCTCTAATCACAGCTGGAAAAATAAAAAGGACATGTCTTAAAGCTCAATTTCAATGCATTATGAAACACATGCAAATTCAACCACAAAGAGGTATCAGCTCACACCACTCAGAATAATCATCAGCAAAAACTACAAAGAATAAATCCTGAAGGTGCTGGGAAGAAATACATGCCCTGCACTTTAAGTGGGACGTAACCTGGAAAGAGCCACTAAGGAGAACAGAACAGAGGTGCCTTTAAAAGGTAAACATTGAGCTACCATATGATCCAGCAGACCTATTCCTGGACCTATAAACTAAGAAGACAGAATTGGAAGGACATTCCACGCAAATCTGCATTCCATAGTATTACAATAGCCAAGATATGGAAGTAACCAAAAAGTCCACGGACAGATGGGTGGAAAAAGAAGAACTTCTACCTGTACAGATGGAATATGAGCTAGTGAAAAAATGAAACAATGCCATTTGCAGCACCATAGATGAGTCTAGAAGTAATCAGGCAACTTGGAGTAAGTAAGAAAGCGAAAGACACATATCCTATCATATCACATATAGGGGTTACCTAAAAAATGATACAAACAAAGATATTTCCACAGACAAACACTATCATAGATTCATTAAAATATTGGGGCTTCCCTGGTGGCGCAGTGCTTGAGAATCTGCCTGCCAATGCAGGGGACACAGGTTCGAGCCCTGGTCGGGGAAGACCCCACATGCCACGGAGCAACTGAGCCGTGAGCCACAATTACTGAGCCTGCGCGTCTGGAGCCTGTGCTCCACAACCAGAGAGGCCACAATGGTGAGAGGCCCGTGCACCGCGATGAAGAGTGGTCCCCACTTGCCACAACTAGAGAAAGCCCTCGCACAGAAAAGAAGACCCAACACAGTCATAAATAGATAAATAAAAGAACGTGAATTTCTAAAAAAAAATCAGAATGTTAACAAACTTTAAAAAAAAAAAAAAAAATAAATAAATAAATAAATCTTATGGTTCACCAAATAGAAAAATGTGAGGATTGATACATTACCATATTTAGGTTAACAGAGAGTTACAAACACATGTGAAATATATAATCACCAAAGACCTACACAATACCAAGAGAAGACTACTCAACATTGTGTCATAACCTACATGGGAAAAGGATCCGAAGAAGAATAGATATATGTATATGTGTGAAAGAACCACATCTTGCACACCTAGAACAAACAAAACATTGTAATCAAGTTTGCTGTGATAAAAAATAAAAATTAAGTTAAAAATACCAACAAGAAGTAATGAGACATAAAGGGCTTTTTCCTCGCAAATTCCATTCTTATTTACAACCTGGAACACCACTTCCAGTAAGGCTCTGTTGCCCTAGTAACCAGACTTGGTAAAGGGGAAATGCTGCCGCCTAGTGGCCAATTCCCGCAAGAGCAGCTTTTAACCCACAGCTAATGGTCACTTGCCATTCAAAATGACTCAAGGCTGTAAAGGACACCTGCCCTCAAAATTGTGCTGAGGTAGGGAATGGATAAAAGGATTCAAAAAAGGCAAAATGTTCATGAAGAGAGTATGAAGAGGTCAGTTTTACTCACTCTCTTTTTAAAGAAAGGAAAATGGATAAAAGCTCAGCCTCAGGAACTATTAGACTCATGCAGTCTAATCTACGAAAACTTTTCAACTCACACCAGTCGACTGACCATTGGCAAAAAGTCTACAAACAATAAATGCTGAAGAGGTTTTAGAGAACTGTGTACCCTCTAGCTGCTGGTGAGATGTAAGAGGGTTAAACGCTAATAATGAGAACAGAAAGGAGCTGCGTTTAAAAGGAAAAATTGAGGTACCATTCAATCCAACAGGCGCACCAATGGGCCTCTCACCTGAGAAGACCAGAATGAAGAAGACCCGGGCTGCAAAAGCTGCACTGCAGCCTGATTCACAATAGACAAGACAGTGAAGCAACCAAAATGTCCATCAACAGATGAAAGGATAAAGAAGAAGTGGTCCATGTACACAATGAATACTAGCCATGGAAAATAATGAAACACTGCTCTTTGAGGCACCATAGATGATCTTGGAGATAATCACAGAACATGAGGTAAGTCGGAAAGCAAAAGTCCTATATCCTATGATATCACATATAGGCGTTATCTAATAACTGACACAAATGAACATATTTCCACAGAGAAAGTCAATCACAGACTTATTAAAAAAAAACTATGCTTATTTAAAGGAAAGGTGGGGGAAATGGATAAATGAAGATTAGCATTAACATATGTATAAAATATATATTATATACATATATCAAAGAGACCGACCATATAGCACGGAAGGAATACAGAACACTCTGTAATAATTTACACGGGAAGAGGATCTCTACATAAATTGTTATATAGAATATGTAGATGAACCAGAGTGTGTACACCTTGGACGAGCAACATTCTAACCATTACCCCAATTGAAAAAATTAAAACAACGAACTAGGAGTAATGAGACATAAACTTATGGGGGGTTTTCCTGGCACATTCCATCCAAATTTAAAACCTAGGCAAACAACTTCCAGAACGGCTCTGCTGCCTAGTACCCAGATTTGGGAATGGAGAAATGCTGCATCCTTCTGGCCGTTTCCCACAAGAGCAGCTTTAAACCCACTGCAAAAGGTCACTAAATATTCACCAATTGCAGGTCTGTAAATGACACTGGCCCTCCAAAAAATACTGAGGTCGAAAATCGACCAAAAAATTCCAGAGTGTAACCTTCCAAAAAGAAAATTTGAAGAGGTATATTATAGTCACACTTTTTTGCTTTTTTCTTTTAACAGAAAAGAAAAAGGCGTGGAAAAATGATGAAATGTAGGAATTTTTACAGACATGTAAACCCAAATTACAAAAACCTATCAGCTCACACCAGTCAGAATGGCCATCAACAAAAATGCTGCAAAGAATAAATGCTGACGTGATTGTGGAGAAATGCGTACCCTCGATTCTAAGGGGGACGTGGTAAGAGCCACTAATGAAAGCACAATTGAGGTGCCTTGAAAAGGCAAACGTTGAGCTACCATACCAGTCAATCAATCATACCCACTGCTGGGTCTATCACCTGAGAAAATGAAAATCAAAAATCACAGGCTGGCAATCCTGCACTCCAGCAATATTTACCATAGGCAACACTTGGAAGCAACGAAAATGTCCATCAACAGAGGAATGCACCAAGAAGAAGTGGTCCAAGTACACAATGGAATATTAGCCATGGAAAACATTGAAGCACTGCTCTTTGAGGCACCATAGATGAGCCTGGAGATAATCACAAAACATGAAGTAGGTCGGAAAGCAAAACACCTATATCCTATATTATCACTTATGGCATTATCTAATAACTGACACAGATGAACATATTTCCAAAGAGAAAGACACTCACAGGCTTAGAAAACAAACTATGCTCATCTGAAAGGAAAGGAGGGGGGAAATTGAGAAATGAAGATTAGTGTTACTCTACATATACAAATACATATTATATACATGTATCAAAAAGACCGAACATATAGCAAGAGAGGTCGACGGAACACTGTAATATTTTACATGGGAAGAGGATCTGTACATTAATAGACATACATAATGTACAAATGAACCAGATTGTGTACACCTAGGACAAACAATATTCTAAACATTACCCAGATTAAAAAAATTTTAAAAACCAAAAAGAAGTAATGAGACATAAACTTATGGGGATTTCTCCTGGCACATTCCTTTCTAATTTACAACCTAGGACAATGACTTCCAGAAAGGCTCTGCTGCCCTAGTACCCAGATTGGGGAATGGAGAAATGCTACCTCCTTGTGGCCGTTTCTCACAACAGCAGCTTTGAACCCACTGCAAAAGGTCACTAAATTTTCACCAACTTGCAGTTCTGTAAATGACACCTGCCCTCCAGAAAATTTGTGGGGTCAAAAATCGACCAAAAACTTCAGAAGAGGGCAACCTTCGAAGAAGACAATTTCAAGAGATATATAGTACTCACGGGGTTTTATTTTAAGAGAAAAGAAAAAGGGGTAGGAATATGACGAATTTAAAAAGTTTTAATGACATGCATACCCATATTACGAAAACCTATCAGCTCACAGCAGTCAGAATGGCCATTAGGAAAAATGCTGCAAAAAATAAACGGTGAAGGGAGTGTGGAGAAATGCGTACCCTCGGTTGTAAGGGGGGGCATGTAAAGAGCCACTAATGAAAACACAGTGTAGGTGCTTTGAAAAGGGAAACATTGAGCTACCAGTCAATTAATCACAACCACTGCTTGGCCTATCACCTGAGAAAATGAGAATCAAAAAGTCACAGGCTGGCAAACCTGTATGCCAGCAAGATTTACCATAGCCAGCACTTGGAAGCAATGAAAATGTCCATCAACCGAGGAATGCACCAGGAAGAAATGGTCCACGTACACAATGGAATATTACTCTAATAATAAATATAAATTAAATTTAAAAACAAACAAAAGCAAGGAGACATCAACATTTGTAAGTTTATCCGGGCACACTGCAGTCTAATTTATAACCGAAGAACACGACTGGCCGGTAGGTCTATTTCCCTAGTACCAGCAAGGGGAAAGTAGAAAGGCTGCCGCTCTCTGGCCGTTACCTGCAAACGCAGGTTTAAAGCCTGAGCTAATGGTCACTTCATATGAACAAGTACTGCAGGGCTGTAAATGAAACCTGCACTCAAAATGTCTTGAGGGAGATAATGGCCAAAATATTTCAAAGGGTGACACATACTTTAAGAAAACACTTTGAAGAAATAAGCTCTAATCACAGCTGGAAAAATAAAAAGGACATGTCTTAAATCTCAATTTCAATGCATTATGAAACACATGCAAATTCAACCACAAAGAGGTATCAGCTCACACCACTCAGAATAATCATCAGCACAAACTACAAAGAATAAATCCTGAAGGTGCTGGGAAGAAATACATGCCCTGCACTTTAAGTGGGACGTAACCTGGAAAGAGCCACTAAGGAGAACAGAACAGAGGTGCCTTTAAAAGGTAAACATTGAGCTACCATATGATCCAGCAGACCTATTCCTGGACCTATAAACTAAGAAGACAGAATTGGAAGGACATTCCACGCAAATCTGCATTCCATAGTATTACAATAGCCAAGATATGGAAGTAACCAAAAAGTCCACGGACAGATGGGTGGACAAAGAAGAACTTCTACCTGTACAGATGGAATATGAGCTAGTGAAAAAATGAAACAATGCCATTTGCAGCACCATAGATGAGTATAGAAGTAATCACGCAACTTGGAGTAAGTAAGAAAGCGAAAGACACATATCCTATCATATCACATATAGGGGTTACCTAAAAAATGATACAAACAAAGATATTTCCACAGAGAAACACTATCATAGATTCATTAAAAATCTTGGGGCTTCCCTGGTGGCGCAGTGGTTGAGAATCTGCCTGCCAATGTAGGGGACACGGGTTCGAGCCCTGGTCTGGGAAGATCCCACATGCCACGGAGCAACTGGGCCCGTGAGCCACAATTACTGAGCCTGCGCGTCTGGAGCCTGTGCTCCACAACAAGAGAGGCCACGATGGTGAGAGGCCCGCGCACCGCGATGAAGAGTGGTCCCCACTTGCCACAAATAGAGAAAGCCCTCGCACAGAAACGAAGACCCAACACAGTCATAAATAAATAAATAAATAAATAAAAGAACGTGAATTTCTAAAAAAAAAATCAGAATGTTAACAAATTTAAAAAAAAAATAAAATAAAATAAATAAATAAATAAATAAATCTTATGGTTCACCAAATAGAAAGGTGTGAGGATTGGATACATTACCATATTGAGGTTAACAGAGAGATAGAAACACATGTGAAATACATAATCACCAAAGACCTACGCAATACCAAGACAAGACTACTCAACACTGTGTCATAACCTACATGGGAAAAGGCTCCAAAGAAGAATAGATATATGTATATGCGTGAAAGAACCACATCTTGCACACCTAGAACAAACAAAACATTGTAATCAATTTTGCTGTGATAAAAAATAAAAATTAAGTTAAAAATACCAACAAGAAGTAAGGAGACATACACTTAAAGGGCTTTTTCCTCGCACATTCCATTCTAATTTACAACCTAGAACACCACTTCAAGTAAGGCTCTGTTGCCGTAGTAACCAGATTTGGTAAAGCAGAAATGCTGCCGCCTTGTGGCCGATTCCCGCAAGAGCAGCTTTTAACCCACAGCTAATGGTCACTTACCATTCACAAGGACTCAGGGCTCTAAAGGACACCTGCCCCCAAAATTGGCTGAGGTAGGGAATGGATAAAAAAAAATCAAAACAGGCAGAATTTTCAAGAACATAGTATGAAGAGGCAAGTTTTACTCACTCTCTTTTTAAAGAAAGGAAAATGGTTAAAGCTCAACCTCAGGAAGTGTTAGACTCATGCAATCTAATCTACTAAAACTTTTCAACTCACACCAGTCGACTGACCATTGGCAAAAAGTCTACAAGCAATAAATGCTGAAGAGGTTTTAGAGAACTGTATGCCCTCTAGCTGCTGGTGAGATGTAAAAGGGTTATACACTAATAATGAGAACAGAAAGGAGCTGCGTTTAAAAGGAAATATTGAGGTACCATTCAATCCAGCAGGTGAACCAATGGGCCTCTCACCTGAGAAGACCAGAATGAAGAAGACCCGGGCTGCAAAAGCTGCACTGCAGCCTTATTCACAATATACAAGACAGTGAAGCAACCAAAATGTCCATCAACACATGAAAGGATAAAGAAGAAGTGGTCCGTGTACACAATGAATACTAGCCATGGAAAACAATGAAACACTGCTCTTTGAGGCACCATAGATGATCTTGGAGATAATCACAGAACATGAGGTAAGTCGGAAAGCAAAAGTCCTATATCCTATGATATCACTTATAGGCGTTATCTAATAACTGACACAAATGAACATATTTCCACAGAGAAAGTCAATCACAAATATATTAAAAAAAACTATGCTTATCTAAAAGGAAAGGTGGGGGGAATGGATAAATGAAGATTAGCATTACCATATGTATACAAATACATATTATATACATATATCAACGAGACCGACCATATAGCAAGGAAGGTTTACGAAACACTCTGTAATAATTTACACGGGAAGAGGATCTCTACATAAATAGGTATATAGAATATGAAGATGAACCAGAGTGTGTACACCTTGCACAAGCAACATTCTAACCATTACCCCAATTGAAAAAATTAAAACAACGAACTAGGAGTAATGAGACATAAACTTATGGGGGGTTTTCCTGGCACATTCCATTCAAATTTACAACCTAGGCAAACGACTTCCAAAACAGCTCTGATGCCCTATTGCCCAGATTTTGTAATGGAGAAATGCTGCATCCTTGTGGCCATTTCCCACAACAGCAGCTTTAAACCCACTGCAAAAGGTCACTAAATATTCAGCAATTGCAGTTCTGTAAATGACACGTGCCCTCCAAAACATACTGAGGTCGAAATTCGACCAAAAAATTCTAGAGTGCAACCTTCAAAAAAGAAAATTTGAAGAGGTATATTATACTCACATTTTTTGCTTTTTTCTTTTAACAGAAAAGAAAAAGCCGTGGAGAAATAATGAATTGTAGGAATTTTTACAGACATGTAAACCCAAATTACAAAATCCTATCAGCTCACTCCAGTCAGAATGGCCATCAACAAAAATGCTGCAAACAAAAAATTCTGACGTGACTGTGGAGAAATGCGTACCCTCGATTCTAAGGGGGACGTGGTAAGAGCCACTAACGAAAGCACAATTGAGTTGCCTTGAAAAGGTAAACGTCGAGCTACCATACCAGTCAATCAATCATACCCACTGCTGGGTCTATCACCTGAGAAAATGAAAATCAAAAATCACAGGCTGGCAATCCTGCACTCCAGCAATATTTACCATAGGCAACATTTGGAAGCAACGAAAATGTCCATCAACAGAGGAATGCACCAAGAAGAAGTGGTCCATGTACACAATGGAATACTAGCCATGGAAAACATTGAAGCACTGCTCTTTGAGGCACCATAGATGAGACTGGAGATAATCACAAAACATGAAGTAGGTCGGAAAGCAAAAGAGCTATATCCTATATTATCACTTATGGCATTATCTAATAACTGACACAGATGAACATATTTCCAAAGAGAAAGACACTCACAGGCTTTGAAAACAAACTATGCTCATCTGAAAGGAAAGGAGGGGGGAAATTGAGAAATGAAGATTAGTGTTACTATACATATACAAATACATATTATATACATGTATCAAAAAGACCGAACATATAGCAAGGGAGGTCGACGGAACACTGTAATATTTTACATGGGAAGAGGATCTGTACATTAGTAGACATACATAATGTACAAATGAACCAGATTGTGTACACCTAGGACAAACAATATTCTAAACTTTACCCAGATTAAAAAAAAATTAAAAACCAAGAAGAAGTAATGAGACATAAACTTATGGGGATTTCTCCTGGCAAATTCCATTCTAATTTACAACCTAGGACAATGACTTCCAGAAAGGCTCTGCTGCCCTAGTACCCAGATTGGGGAATGGAGAAATGCTACCTCCTTGTGGCCGTTTCCCACAACAGCAGCTTTGAACCCACTGCAAAAGGTCAGTAAATTTTCACCAACTTGCAGTTCTGTAAATGGCAACTGCCCTCCAGAAAATTTCTGGGGTCAAATATCGACCAAAATCTTCAGAGGAGGGCAACCTTCGAAGAAGACAATTTCAAGAGCTATATTGTACTCACGGTTTTTTCTTTTAAGAGAAAAGAAAAAGGCGTAGGAATATGATGAATTTTAAAAATTTTAATGACATGCATACCCATATTACAAAAACCTATCAGCTCACAGCAGTCAGAATGGCCATTAGGAAAATGCTGCAAAAAATAAATGGTGAAGGGAGTGTGGAGAAATGCGTACCCTCGGTTGTAAGCGGGGGCATGTAAAGAGCCACTAATGAAAACACAATGTAGGTGCTTTGAAAAGGGAAACATTGAGATACCAGTCAATCAATCACAATCACTTCTTGGCCTATCACCTGACAAAATGAGAATCAAAAAGTCACAGGCTGGCACACCTGTACGCCAGCAAGATTTACCATAGCCAGCACTTGGAAGCAATGAAAATGTCCATCAACTGAGGAATGCACCAAGAAGAAGTGGTCTACGTACACAATGGTATATTACTCTAATAATAAATATAAATCAAATTTAAAAACAAACAAAAGCAAGGAGACATCAACATTTGTGGGTTTATCCGGGCACATTCACTCTAATTTATAACCGAAGAACACCACTGAACGGTAGGTCTGTTTCCCTAGTACCAGCAAGGGGAACGTAGAAAGGCTGCCGCTCTTTGGCCGATACCTGCAAAAACAGGTTTAAAGCCTGAGCTAATGGTCACTTCATATGAACAAGTACTGCAGGGCTGTAAATGAAACCTGCCCTCAAAATGTCTTGAGGGAGATAATGGCCAAAATATTTCAAAAGGTGACACATACTTTAAGAAAACACTTTGAAGAAATAAGCTCTAATCACAGCTGGAAAAATAAAAAGGACATGTCTTAAAGCTCAATTTCAACGCATTTTGAGACACATGCAAATTCAACCACCAAGAGGTATCAGCTCACACCACTCAGAAAAACCCTCAGCAAAAACTACAAAGAATAAATGCTGAAGGTGCTGGGAAGAAATACATACCCTCCACTTTAAGTGGGACGTAACCTGGAAAGAGCCACTAAGGAGAACAGAATAGAGGTGCCTTTAAAAGGTAAACATTGAGCTACCATATGATCCAGCAGTCCTATTCCTGGACCTATAACCTAAGAAGGCAAAATTGGAAGGACACAGGCACGCAAATCTGTATTGCATATTATTACAATAGCCAAGATATGGAAGTAACCAAAAAGTCCACCGACAGATGGGTGGACAAAGAAGAACTGCTATCTGTACTGATGGAATATGAGCTAGTGAAAAAATGAAACAATGTCATTTGCAGCACCATAGATGAGTCTAGAAGTAATCACACAACTTGGAGTAAGTGAGAAAGCGAAAGACACATATCCTATCATATCACATATAGGGGTTACCTAAAAAATGATACAAACAAAGATATTTCCACAGAGAAACACTATCATAGATTCATTAAAAATCTTGGGGCTTCCCTGGTGGCGCAGTGGTTGAGAATCTGCCTGCCAATGTAGGGGACACGGGTTCGAGCCCTGGTCTGGGAAGATCCCACATGCCACGGAGCAACTGGGCCCGTGAGCCACAATTACTGAGCCTGCGCGTCTGGAGCCTGTGCTCCACAACAAGAGAGGCCACGATGGTGAGAGGCCCGCGCACCGCGATGAAGAGTGGTCCCCACTTGCCACAAATAGAGAAAGCCCTTGCACAGAAACGAAGACCCAACACAGTCATAAATAAATAAATAAATAAATAAAAGAACGTGAATTTCTAAAAAAAAATCAGAATGTTAACAAATTTAAAAAAAAAATAAAATAAAATAAATAAATAAATAAATAAATCTTATGGTTCACCAAATAGAAAGGTGTGAGGATTGGATACATTACCATATTGAGGTTAACAGAGAGATAGAAACACATGTGAAATACATAATCACCAAAGACCTACGCAATACCAAGAGAAGACTACTCAACACTGTGTCATAACCTACATGGGAAAAGGCTCCAAAGAAGAATAGATATATGTATATGCGTGAAAGAACCACAGCTTGCACACCTAGAACAAACAAAACATTGTAATCAATTTTGCTGTGATAAAAAATAAAAATTAAGTTAAAAATACCAACAAGAAGTAAGGAGACATACACTTAAAGGGCTTTTTCCTCGCACATTCCATTCTAATTTACAACCTAGAACACCACTTCAAGTAAGGCTCTGTTGCCGTAGTAACCAGATTTGGTAAAGCAGAAATGCTGCCGCCTTGTGGCCGATTCCCGCAAGAGCAGCTTTTAACCCACAGCTAATGGTCACTTACCATTCACAAGGACTCAGGGCTCTAAAGGACACCTGCCCCCAAAATTGGCTGAGGTAGGGAATGGATAAAAAAAAATCAAAACAGGCAGAATTTTCAAGAACATAGTATGAAGAGGCAAGTTTTACTCACTCTCTTTTTAAAGAAAGGAAAATGGTTAAAGCTCAACCTCAGGAAGTGTTAGACTCATGCAATCTAATCTACTAAAACTTTTCAACTCACACCAGTCGACTGACCATTGGCAAAAAGTCTACAAGCAATAAATGCTGAAGAGGTTTTAGAGAACTGTATGCCCTCTAGCTGCTGGTGAGATGTAAAAGGGTTAAACGCTAATAATGAGAACAGAAAGGAGCTGCGTTTAAAAGGAAATATTGAGGTACCATTCAATCCAGCAGGTGAACCAATGGGCCTCTCACCTGAGAAGACCAGAATGAAGAAGACCCGGGCTGCAAAAGCTGCACTGCAGCCTTATTCACAATATACAAGACAGTGAAGCAACCAAAATGTCCATCAACACATGAAAGGATAAAGAAGAAGTGGTCCGTGTACACAATGAATACTAGCCATGGAAAACAATGAAACACTGCTCTTTGAGGCACCATAGATGATCTTGGAGATAATCACAGAACATGAGGTAAGTCGGAAAGCAAAAGTCCTATATCCTATGATATCACTTATAGGCGTTATCTAATAACTGACACAAATGAACATATTTCCACAGAGAAAGTCAATCACAAACTTATTAAAAAAAACTATGCTTATCTAAAAGGAAAGGTGGGGGGAATGGATAAATGAAGATTAGCATTACCATATGTATACAAATACATATTATATACATATATAAACGAGACCGACCATATAGCAAGGAAGGTTTACGAAACACTCTGTAATAATTTACACGGGAAGAGGATCTCTACATAAATAGGTATATAGAATATGAAGATGAACCAGAGTGTGTACACCTTGCACAAGCAACATTCTAACCATTACCCCAATTGAAAAAATTAAAACAACGAACTAGGAGTAATGAGACATAAACTTATGGGGGGTTTTCCTGGCACATTCCATTCAAATTTACAACCTAGGCAAACGACTTCCAAAACAGCTCTGATGCCCTATTGCCCAGATTTTGTAATGGAGAAATGCTGCATCCTTGTGGCCATTTCCCACAACAGCAGCTTTAAACCCACTTCAAAAGGTCACTAAATATTCACCAATTGCAGGTCTGTAAATGACACCGGCCCTCCAAAAAATACTGAGGTCGAAAATCGACCAAAAAATTCCAGAGTGCAACCTTCCAAAAAGAAAATTTGAAGAGGTATATTATAGTCACACTTTTTTTCTTTTTTCTTTTAACAGAAAAGAAAAAGGCGTGGAAAAATTATGAATTGTAGGAATTTTTACAGAAATGTAAACTCAAATTACAAAAACCTATCAGCTCACACCAGTCAGAATGGCCATCAACAAAAATGCTGCAAACAATAAATGCTGACGTGATTGTGGAGAAATGCGTACCCTCGATTCTAAGGGGTACGTGGTAGGAGCCACTAATGAAAGCACAATTGAGGTGCCTTGAAAAGGTAAAGGTTGAGCTACCATAGCAGTCAATCAATCATACCCACTGCTGGGTCTATCACCTGAGAAAATGAATATCAAAAATCACAGGCTGGCAATCTTGCACTCCAGCAATATTTACCATAGGCAACACTTGGAAGCAACGAAAATGTCCATCAACAGAGGAATGCACCAAGAAGAAGTGGTCCATGTACACAATGGAATATTAGCCATGGAAAACATTGAAGGACTGCTCTTTGAGGCACCAGAGATGAGCCTGGAGATAATCACAAAACATGAAGTAGGTCGGAAAGCAAAACACCTATATCCTATATTATCAGTTATGGCATTATGTAATAACTGACACAGATGAACATATTTCCAAAGAAAAAGACACTCACAGTCTTAGAAAACAAACTATGCTCATCTGAAAGGAAAGGAGGGGGGAAATTGGGAAATGAAGATTAGTGTTACTATACATATACAAATACATATTATATACATGTATCAAAAACACCGAACATATAGCAAGGGAGGTCGACGGAACACTGTAATATTTTACATGGGAAGAGGATCTGTACATTAATAGACATACATAATGTACAAATGAACCAGATTGTGTACACCTAGGACAAACAATATTCTAAACTTTACCCAGATTAAAAAAATTTTAAAAACCAAGAAGAAGTAATGAGACATAAACTTATGGGGATTCCTCCTGGCAAATTCCATTCTAATTTACAACCTAGGACAATGACTTCCAGAAAGGCTCTGCTGCCCTAGTACCCAGATTGGGGAATGGAGAAAGGCTACCTCCTTGTGGCCGTTTCTCAAAACAGCAGCTTTGAACCCACTGCAAAAGGTCACTAAATTTTCACCAACTTGCAGTTCTGTAAATGACACCTGCCCTCCAGAAAATTTTTCGGGTCAAAAGTCGACCAATAACTTCACAAGAGGGCAACCTTCGAAGAAGACAATTTCAAGAGCTATATAGTACTCACGGGGTTTTATTTTAAGAGAAAAGAAAAAGGGGTAGGAATATGACGAATTTAAAAAATTTTAATGACATGCATACCCATATTACAAAAACCTATCAGCTCACAGCAGTCAGAATGGCCATTAGGAAAAATGCTGCAAAAAATAAAAGGTGAAGGGAGTGTGGAGAAATGCGTAGCCTCGGTTGTAAGGGGGGCATGTAAAGAGCCACTAATGAAAACACAATGTAGGTGCTTCGAAAAGGGAAACATTGAGCTACCAGTCAATCAATCACAACCACTGATTGGCCAATCACCTGAGAAAATGAGAATCAAAAAGTCACAGGCTGGCAAATCTGTACGCCAGCAAGATTTACCATAGCCAGCACTTGGAAGCAATGAAAATGTCCATCAACCGAGGAATGCACCAAGAAGAAGTGGTCCACGTACACAATGGAATATTACTCTAATAATAAATATAAATTAAATTTAAAAACAAACAAAAGCAAGGAGACATCAACATTTGTGGGTTTATCCGCGCACATTGCACTCTAATTTATAACCGAAAAACACCACTGGACGGTAGGTCTGTTTCCCTAGTACCAGCAAAGGGAACGTAGAAAGGCTGCCGCTCTCTGGCCGTTACCTGCAAAAGCAGGTTTAAAGCCTGAGCTAATGGTCACTTCATATGAACAAGTACTGCAGGGCTGTAAATGAAACCTGCCCTCAAAATGTCTTGAGGGAGATAATGGCCAAAATATTTCAAAAGGTGACACATACTTTAAAAAAACACTTTGAAGAAATAAGCTCTAATGACAGCTGGAAAAATACAAAGGACATGTCTTAAAGCTCAATTTCAACGCATTATGAGACACATGCAAATTCAACCACAAAGAGGTATCAGCTCACACCACTCAGAATAACCATCAGCAAAAACTACAAAGAAAAAATCCTGAAGGTGCTGGGAAGAAATACATGCCCTCCACTTTAAGTGGGACGTAACCTGGAAAGAGCCACTAAGGAGAACAGAACAGAGGTGCCTTTAAAAGGTAAACATTGAGCTACCATATGATCCAGCAGACCTATTCCTGGACCTATAAACTAAGAAGACAGAATTGGAAGGACACAGCCACGCAAATCTGCATTCCATAGTATTACAATAGCCAAGATATGGAAGTAACCAAAAAGTCCACCGACAGATGGGTGGACAAAGAAGAACTGCTACCTGTATAGATGGAATATGAGCTAGTGAAAAAATGAAACAATGCCATTTGCAGCACCATAGATGAGTCTAGAAGTAATCACGCAACTTGGAGTAACTGAGAAAGCGAAAGACACATATCCTATCATATCACATATAGGGGTTACCTAAAAAATGATACAAACAAAGATATTTCCACAGACAAACACTATCATAGATCCATTTAAAAAACTTATGGTTCACCAAATGGAAAGGTGTGAGGATTGGATACATTACCATATTGAGGTTAACAGAGACATACAAACACATGTGAAATACATAATCACCAAAGACCTACGCAATACCAAGGGAAGACTACTCAACATTGTGTCATAACCTACATGGGAAAAGGATCCGAAGAACAATAGATATATGTATATGTGTGAAAGAACCACATCTTGCACACCTAGAACAAACAAAACATTGTAATCAAGATTGCTGTGATAAAAAATAAAAATTAAGTTAAAAATACCAAGAAGAAATAATGAGACATAAACTTAAAGGGCTTTGTCTCGCACATTCCATTCTAATTTACAACCTAGAACACCACTTCCAGTAAGGCTCTGTTACCCTAGTAACCAGATTTGGTAAAGGAGAAATGTTGCCGACTTGTGGCCGATTCCCGCAAGAACAGCTTTTAACCCACAGCTAATGGTCACTTATCATTCACAAGGACTCAGGGCTGTAAAGGACACCTGCCCTCAAAATTGTGCTGAGGTAGGGAATCGATAAAAGAATTCAAAACAGGCAAAATGTTCACGAAGATAGTATGGAGAGGTAAGTTTTACTCACTCTCTTTTTAAAGAAAGGAAAATGGATAAAAGCTCAGCCTCAGGAAGTATTAGACTCATGCAATCTAATCTACAAAAACTTTTCAACTTCCACCAGTCGAATGACCTTTGGCAAAAAGTCTACAAACAATAAATGCTGAAGAGGTTTTAGAGAACTGTGTACCCTCTAGCTGCTGGTGAGATGTAAGAGGGTTAAATGCTAATAATGAGAACAGAAAGGAGCTGCGTTTAAAAGGAAAAATTGAGGTACCATTCAATCCAGCAGGCGCACCAATGGGCCTCTCACCTGAGAAGACCAGAATGAAGAAGACCCGGGCTGCAAAAGCTGCACTGCAGCCTGATTCACAATAGAAAAGACAGTGAAGCAACCAAAATGTCCATCAACAGATGAAAGGATAAAGAAGAAGTGGTCCATGTACACAATGAATACTAGCCATGGAAAACCATGAAACACTGCTCTTTGAGGCACCATAGATGATCTTGGAGATAATCACAGAACATGAGGTAAGTCGGAAAGCAAAAGTCCTATATCCTATGATATCACTTATAGGCGTTATCTAATAACTGACACAAATGTACATATTTCCACACAGAAAGTCAATCACAGACTTATTAAAAAAAAACTATGCTTATCTAAAAGGAAAGGTGGGGGGAATGGATAAATGAAGATTAGCGTTACCATATGTATACAAATATATATTATATACATATATCCAAAAGACCAACCATATAGCAAGGAAGGATTACGGAACACTCTGTAATAATTTACACGGGAAGAGGATCTCTACATAAATAGTTATATAGAATATGTAGATGAACCAGAGTGTGTACACCTTGGACGAGCAACATTCTAACCATTACCCCAATTGAAAAAATTAAAACAACGAACTAGGAGTAATGAGACATAAACTTATGGGGGGTTTTCCTGGCACATTCCCTCCAAATTTAAAACCTAGGCAAACAACTTCCAGAACGGCTCTGCTGCCCTAGTACCCAGATTGGGGAATGGAGAAATGCTGCATCCTTGTGGCCGTTTCCCACAAGAGCAGCTTTAAACCCACTGCAAAAGGTCACTAAATATTCACCAATTGCAGGTCTGTAAATGACACTGGCCCTCCAAAAAATACTGAGGTCGAAAATCGACCAAAAAATTCCAGAGTGCAACCTTCCAAAAAGAAAATTTGAAGAGGTATATTATAGTCACACTTTTTTGCTTTTTTCTTTTAACAGAAAAGAAAAAGGCGTGGAAAAATGATGAATTGTAGGAATTTTTACAGACATGTAAACGCAAATTACAAAAACCTATCAGCTCACACCAGTCAGAACGGCCATCAACAAAAATGCTGCAAACAATAAATGCTGACGTGATTGTGGAGAAATGCGTACCCTCGATTCTAAGGGGGACGTGGTAAGAGCCACTAATGAAAGCACAACTGAGGTGCCTTGAAAAGGTAAACGTTGACCTACCATACCAGTGAATCAATCATACCCACTGCTGGGTCTAAAACCTGAGAAAATGAAAATCAAAAATCACAGGCTGGCAATCCTACACTCCAGCAATATTTACCATAGGCAACACTTGGAAGCAACGAAAATGTCCATCAACAGAGGAATGCACCAAGAAGAAGTGGTCCATGTACACAATGGAATATTAGCCATGGAAAACATTGAAGCACTGCTCTTTGAGGCACCATAGATGAGCCTGGAGATATTCACAAAACATGAAGTAGGTCGGAAAGCAATAGACCTATATCCTATATTATCACTTATGGCATTATCTAATAACTGACACAGATGAACATATTTCCAAAGAGAAAGACACTCACAGGCTTAGAAAACAAACTATGCTCATCTGAAAGGAAAGGAGGGGGGAAATTGAGAAATGAAGATTAGTGTTACTCTACATATACAAATACATATTATATACATGTATCAAAAAGACCGAACATATAACAAGGGAGGTCGACGGAACACTGTAATATTTTACATGGGAAGAGTATCTGTACATTAATAGACATACATAATGTACAGATGAACCAGATTGTGTACACCAAAGACAAACAATATTCTAAACTTTACCCAGATTAAAAAAATTGTAAAAACCAAGAAGAAGTAATGAGACATAAACTTATGGGGACTTCTCCTGGCAAATTCCATTCTAATTTACAACCTAGGACAATGACTTCCAGAAAGGCTCTGCTGCCCTAGTACCCAGATTGGGGAATGGAGAAATGCTACCTCCTTGTGGCCGTTTCCCACAACAGCAGCTTTGAACCCACTGCAAAAGGTCACTAAATTTTCACCAACTTGCAGTTCTGTAAATGACACCTGCCCTCCAGAAAATTTCTGGGATCAAAAATCGACCAAAAACTTCACAATAGGGCAACCTTCGAAGAAGACAATTTCAAGAGCTATATTGTACTCACGGTTTTTTCTTTTAAAAGAAAAGCGAAAGGCGTAGGAATATGACGAATTTTAAAAATTTTAATGACATGCATACCCATATTACAAAAACCTATCAGCTCACAGCAGTCAGAATGGCCATTAGGAAAAATGCTGCAAAAAATAAAAGGTGAAGGGAGTGTGGAGAAATGCGTAGCCTCGGTTGTAAGGGGGGCATGTAAAGAGCCACTAATGAAAACACAATGTAGGTGCTTCGAAAAGGGAAACATTGAGCTACCAGTCAATCAATCACAACCACTGATTGGCCAATCACCTGAGAAAATGAGAATCAAAAAGTCACAGGCTGGCAAATCTGTACGCCAGCAAGATTTACCATAGCCAGCACTTGGAAGCAATGAAAATGTCCATCAATCGAGGAATGCACCAAGAAGAAGTGGTCCACGTACACAATGGAATATTACTCTAATAATAAATATAAATTAAATTTAAAAACAAACAAAAGCAAGGAGACATCAACATTTGTGGGTTTATCCGCGCACATTGCACTCTAATTTATAACCGAAAAACACCACTGGACGGTAGGTCTGTTTCCCTAGTACCAGCAAAGGGAACGTAGAAAGGCTGCCGCTCTCTGGCCGTTACCTGCAAAAGCAGGTTTAAAGCCTGAGCTAATGGTCACTTCATATGAACAAGTACTGCAGGGCTGTAAATGAAACCTGCCCTCAAAATGTCTTGAGGGAGATAATGGCCAAAATATTTCAAAAGGTGACACATACTTTAAAAAAACACTTTGAAGAAATAAGCTCTAATCACAGCTGGAAAAATAAAAAGGACATGTCTTAAAGCTCAATTTCAACGCATTATGAGACACATGCAAATTCAACCACAAAGAGGTATCAGCTCACACCACTCAGAATAACCATCAGCAAAAACTACAAAGAAAAAATCCTGAAGGTGCTGGGAAGAAATACATGCCTTCCACTTTAAGTGGGACGTAACCTGGAAAGAGCCACTAAGGAGAACAGAACAGAGGTGCCTTTAAAAGGTAAACATTGAGCTACCATATGATCCAGCAGACCTATTCCTGGACCTATAAACTAAGAAGACAGAATTGGAAGGACACAGCCACGCAAATCTGCATTCCATAGTATTACAATAGCCAAGATATGGAAGTAACCAAAAAGTCCACCGACAGATGGGTGGACAAAGAAGAACTGCTACCTGTATAGATGGAATATGAGCTAGTGAAAAAATGAAACAATGCCATTTGCAGCACCATAGATGAGTCTAGAAGTAATCACGCAACTTGGAGTAAGTGAGAAAGCGAAAGACACATATCCTATCATATCACATATAGGGGTTACCTAAAAAATGATACAAACAAAGATATTTCCACAGACAAACACTATCATAGATCCATTTAAAAAACTTATGGTTCACCAAATGGAAAGGTGTGAGGATTGGATACATTACCATATTGAGGTTAACAGAGACATACAAACACATGTGAAATACATAATCACCAAAGACCTACGCAATACCAAGGGAAGACTACTCAACATTGTGTCATAACCTACATGGGAAAAGGATCCGAAGAACAATAGATATATGTATATGTGTGAAAGAACCACATCTTGCACACCTAGAACAAACAAAACATTGTAATCAAGTTTGCTGTGATAAAAAATAAAAATTAAGTTAAAAATACCAAGAAGAAATAATGAGACATAAACTTAAAGGGCTTTGTCTCGCACATTCCATTCTAATTTACAACCTAGAACACCACTTCCAGTAAGGCTCTGTTACCCTAGTAACCAGATTTGGTAAAGGAGAAATGTTGCCGACTTGTGGCCGATTCCCGCAAGAGCAGCTTTTAACCCACAGCTAATGGTCACTTATCATTCACAAGGACTCAGGGCTGTAAAGGACACCTGCCCTCAAAATTGTGCTGAGGTAGGGAATCGATAAAAGAATTCAAAACAGGCAAAATGTTCACGAAGATAGTATGGAGAGGTAAGTTTTACTCACTCTCTTTTTAAAGAAAGGAAAATGGATAAAAGCTCAGCCTCAGGAAGTATTAGACTCATGCAATCTAATCTACAAAAACTTTTCAACTTCCACCAGTCGAATGACCTTTGGCAAAAAGTCTACAAACAATAAATGCTGAAGAGGTTTTAGAGAACTGTGTACCCTCTAGCTGCTGGTGAGATGTAAGAGGGTTAAATGCTAATAATGAGAACAGAAAGGAGCTGCGTTTAAAAGGAAAAATTGAGGTACCATTCAATCCAGCAGGCGCACCAATGGGCCTCTCACCTGAGAAGACCAGAATGAAGAAGACCCGGGCTGCAAAAGCTGCACTGCAGCCTGATTCACAATAGAAAAGACAGTGAAGCAACCAAAATGTCCATCAACAGATGAAAGGATAAAGAAGAAGTGGTCCATGTACACAATGAATACTAGCCATGGAAAACCATGAAACACTGCTCTTTGAGGCACCATAGATGATCTTGGAGATAATCACAGAACATGAGGTAAGTCGGAAAGCAAAAGTCCTATATCCTATGATATCACTTATAGGCGTTATCTAATAACTGACACAAATGTACATATTTCCACACAGAAAGTCAATCACAGACTTATTAAAAAAAAACTATGCTTATCTAAAAGGAAAGGTGGGGGGAATGGATAAATGAAGATTAGCGTTACCATATGTATACAAATATATATTATATACATATATCCAAAAGACCAACCATATAGCAAGGAAGGATTACGGAACACTCTGTAATAATTTACACGGGAAGAGGATCTCTACATAAATAGTTATATAGAATATGTAGATGAACCAGAGTGTGTACACCTTGGACGAGCAACATTCTAACCATTACCCCAATTGAAAAAATTAAAACAACGAACTAGGAGTAATGAGACATAAACTTATGGGGGGTTTTCCTGGCACATTCCCTCCAAATTTAAAACCTAGGCAAACAACTTCCAGAACGGCTCTGCTGCCCTAGTACCCAGATTGGGGAATGGAGAAATGCTGCATCCTTGTGGCCGTTTCCCACAAGAGCAGCTTTAAACCCACTGCAAAAGGTCACTAAATATTCACCAATTGCAGGTCTGTAAATGACACAGGCCCTCCAAAAAATACTGAGGTCGAAAATCGACCAAAAAATTCCAGAGTGCAACCTTCCAAAAAGAAAATTTGAAGAGGTATATTATAGTCACACTTTTTTGCTTTTTTCTTTTAACAGAAAAGAAAAAGGCGTGGAAAAATGATGAATTGTAGGAATTTTTACAGACATGTAAACGCAAATTACAAAAACCTATCAGCTCACACCAGTCAGAACGGCCATCAACAAAAATGCTGCAAACAATAAATGCTGACGTGATTGTGGAGAAATGCGTACCCTCGATTCTAAGGGGGACGTGGTAAGAGCCACTAATGAAAGCACAACTGAGGTGCCTTGAAAAGGTAAACGTTGACCTACCATACCAGTGAATCAATCATACCCACTGCTGGGTCTAAAACCTGAGAAAATGAAAATCAAAAATCACAGGCTGGCAATCCTACACTCCAGCAATATTTACCATAGGCAACACTTGGAAGCAACGAAAATGTCCATCAACAGAGGAATGCACCAAGAAGAAGTGGTCCATGTACACAATGGAATATTAGCCATGGAAAACATTGAAGCACTGCTCTTTGAGGCACCATAGATGAGCCTGGAGATATTCACAAAACATGAAGTAGGTCGGAAAGCAATAGACCTATATCCTATATTATCACTTATGGCATTATCTAATAACTGACACAGATGAACATATTTCCAAAGAGAAAGACACTCACAGGCTTAGAAAACAAACTATGCTCATCTGAAAGGAAAGGAGGGGGGAAATTGAGAAATGAAGATTAGTGTTACTCTACATATACAAATACATATTATATACATGTATCAAAAAGACCGAACATATAACAAGGGAGGTCGACGGAACACTGTAATATTTTACATGGGAAGAGTATCTGTACATTAATAGACATACATAATGTACAGATGAACCAGATTGTGTACACCAAAGACAAACAATATTCTAAACTTTACCCAGATTAAAAAAATTGTAAAAACCAAGAAGAAGTAATGAGACATAAACTTATGGGGACTTCTCCTGGCAAATTCCATTCTAATTTACAACCTAGGACAATGACTTCCAGAAAGGCTCTGCTGCCCTAGTACCCAGATTGGGGAATGGAGAAATGCTACCTCCTTGTGGCCGTTTCCCACAACAGCAGCTTTGAACCCACTGCAAAAGGTCACTAAATTTTCACCAACTTGCAGTTCTGTAAATGACACCTGCCCTCCAGAAAATTTCTGGGATCAAAAATCGACCAAAAACTTCACAATAGGGCAACCTTCGAAGAAGACAATTTCAAGAGCTATATTGTACTCACGGTTTTTTCTTTTAAGAGAAAAGCGAAAGGCGTAGGAATATGACGAATTTTAAAAATTTTAATGACATGCATACCCATATTACAAAAACCTATCAGCTCACAGCAGTCAGAATGGCCATTAGGAAAAATGCTGCAAAAAATAAAAGGTGAAGGGAGTGTGGAGAAATGCGTAGCCTCGGTTGTAAGGGGGGCATGTAAAGAGCCACTAATGAAAACACAATGTAGGTGCTTCGAAAAGGGAAACATTGAGCTACCAGTCAATCAATCACAACCACTGATTGGCCAATCACCTGAGAAAATGAGAATCAAAAAGTCACAGGCTGGCAAATCTGTACGCCAGCAAGATTTACCATAGCCAGCACTTGGAAGCAATGAAAATGTCCATCAACCGAGGAATGCACCAAGAAGAAGTGGTCCACGTACACAATGGAATATTACTCTAATAATAAATATAAATTAAATTTAAAAACAAAGAAAAGCAAGGAGACATCAACATTTGTGGGTTTATCCGCGCACATTGCACTCTAATTTATAACCGAAAAACACCACTGGACGGTAGGTCTGTTTCCCTAGTACCAGCAAGGGGAACGTAGAAAGGCTGCCGCTCTCTGGCCGTTACCTGCAAAAGCAGGTTTAAAGCCTGAGCTAATGGTCACTTCATATGAACAAGTACTGCAGGGCTGTAAATGAAACCTGCCCTCAAAATGTCTTGAGGGAGATAATGGCCAAAATATTTCAAAAGGTGACACATACTTTAAAAAAACACTTTGAAGAAATAAGCTCTAATCACAGCTGGAAAAATAAAAAGGACATGTCTTAAAGCTCAATTTCAACGCATTATGAGACACATGCAAATTCAACCACAAAGAGGTATCAGCTCACACCACTCAGAATAACCATCAGCAAAAACTACAAAGAAAAAATCCTGAAGGTGCTGGGAAGAAATACATGCCCTCCACTTTAAGTGGGACGTAACCTGGAAAGAGCCACTAAGGAGAACAGAACAGAGGTGCCTTTAAAAGGTAAACATTGAGCTACCATATGATCCAGCAGACCTATTCCTGGACCTATAAACTAAGAAGACAGAATTGGAAGGACACAGCCACGCAAATCTGCATTCCATAGTATTACAATAGCCAAGATATGGAAGTAACCAAAAAGTCCACCGACAGATGGGTGGACAAAGAAGAACTGCTACCTGTATAGATGGAATATGAGCTAGTGAAAAAATGAAACAATGCCATTTGCAGCACCATAGATGAGTCTAGAAGTAATCACGCAACTTGGAGTAAGTGAGAAAGCGAAAGACACATATCCTATCATATCACATATAGGGGTTACCTAAAAAATGATACAAACAAAGATATTTCCACAGACAAACACTATCATAGATCCATTTAAAAAACTTATGGTTCACCAAATGGAAAGGTGTGAGGATTGGATACATTACCATATTGAGGTTAACAGAGACATACAAACACATGTGAAATACATAATCACCAAAGACCTACGCAATACCAAGGGAAGACTACTCAACATTGTGTCATAACCTACATGGGAAAAGGATCCGAAGAACAATAGATATATGTATATGTGTGAAAGAACCACATCTTGCACACCTAGAACAAACAAAACATTGTAATCAAGTTTGCTGTGATAAAAAATAAAAATTAAGTTAAAAATACCAAGAAGAAATAATGAGACATAAACTTAAAGGGCTTTGTCTCGCACATTCCATTCTAATTTACAACCTAGAACACCACTTCCAGTAAGGCTCTGTTACCCTAGTAACCAGATTTGGTAAAGGAGAAATGTTGCCGACTTGTGGCCGATTCCCGCAAGAGCAGCTTTTAACCCACAGCTAATGGTCACTTATCATTCACAAGGACTCAGGGCTGTAAAGGACACCTGCCCTCAAAATTGTGCTGAGGTAGGGAATCGATAAAAGAATTCAAAACAGGCAAAATGTTCACGAAGATAGTATGGAGAGGTAAGTTTTACTCACTCTCTTTTTAAAGAAAGGAAAATGGATAAAAGCTCAGCCTCAGGAAGTATTAGACTCATGCAATCTAATCTACAAAAACTTTTCAACTTCCACCAGTCGAATGACCTTTGGCAAAAAGTCTACAAACAATAAATGCTGAAGAGGTTTTAGAGAACTGTGTACCCTCTAGCTGCTGGTGAGATGTAAGAGGGTTAAATGCTAATAATGAGAACAGAAAGGAGCTGCGTTTAAAAGGAAAAATTGAGGTACCATTCAATCCAGCAGGCGCACCAATGGGCCTCTCACCTGAGAAGACCAGAATGAAGAAGACCCGGGCTGCAAAAGCTGCACTGCAGCCTGATTCACAATAGAAAAGACAGTGAAGCAACCAAAATGTCCATCAACAGATGAAAGGATAAAGAAGAAGTGGTCCATGTACACAATGAATACTAGCCATGGAAAACCATGAAACACTGCTCTTTGAGGCACCATAGATGATCTTGGAGATAATCACAGAACATGAGGTAAGTCGGAAAGCAAAAGTCCTATATCCTATGATATCACTTATAGGCGTTATCTAATAACTGACACAAATGTACATATTTCCACACAGAAAGTCAATCACAGACTTATTAAAAAAAAACTATGCTTATCTAAAAGGAAAGGTGGGGGGAATGGATAAATGAAGATTAGCGTTACCATATGTATACAAATATATATTATATACATATATCCAAAAGACCAACCATATAGCAAGGAAGGATTACGGAACACTCTGTAATAATTTACACGGGAAGAGGATCTCTACATAAATAGTTATATAGAATATGTAGATGAACCAGAGTGTGTACACCTTGGACGAGCAACATTCTAACCATTACCCCAATTGAAAAAATTAAAACAACGAACTAGGAGTAATGAGACATAAACTTATGGGGGGTTTTCCTGGCACATTCCCTCCAAATTTAAAACCTAGGCAAACAACTTCCAGAACGGCTCTGCTGCCCTAGTACCCAGATTGGGGAATGGAGAAATGCTGCATCCTTGTGGCCGTTTCCCACAAGAGCAGCTTTAAACCCACTGCAAAAGGTCACTAAATATTCACCAATTGCAGGTCTGTAAATGACACCGGCCCTCCAAAAAATACTGAGGTCGAAAATCGACCAAAAAATTCCAGAGTGCAACCTTCCAAAAAGAAAATTTGAAGAGGTATATTATAGTCACACTTTTTTGCTTTTTTCTTTTAACAGAAAAGAAAAAGGCGTGGAAAAATGATGAATTGTAGGAATTTTTACAGACATGTAAACGCAAATTACAAAAACCTATCAGCTCACACCAGTCAGAACGGCCATCAACAAAAATGCTGCAAACAATAAATGCTGACGTGATTGTGGAGAAATGCGTACCCTCGATTCTAAGGGGGACGTGGTAAGAGCCACTAATGAAAGCACAATTGAGGTGCCTTGAAAAGGTCAACGTTGACCTACCATACCAGTCAATCAATCATACCCACTGCTGGGTCTATCACCTGAGAAAATGAAAATCAAAAATCACAGGCTGGCAATCCTGCACTCCAGCAATATTTACCATAGGCAACACATGGAAGCAACGAAAATGTCCATCAACAGAGGAATGAACCAAGAAGAAGTGGTCCATGTACACAATGGAATATTAGCCATGGAAAACATTGAAGCACTGCTCTTTGAGGCACCATAGATGAGCCTGGAGATAATCACAAAACATGAAGTAGGTCGGACAGCAAAACACCTATTTCCTATATTATCACTTATGGCATTATCTAATAACTGACACAGATGAACATATTTCCAAAGAGAAAGACACACACAGGCTTAGAAAACAAACTATGCTCATCTGAAAGGAAAGGAGGGGGGAAATTGAGAAATGAAGATTAGTGTTACTATACATATACAAATACATATTATATACATGTATCAAAAAGACCGAACATATAGCAAGGGAGGTCGAAGGAACACTGTAATATTTTACATGGGAAGAGGATCTGTACATTAATAGACATACATAATGTACAAATGAACCAGATTGTGTAAACCTAGGACAAACAATATTCTAAACTTTACCCAGATTAAAAAAAATTTAAAAACCAAGAAGAAGTAATGAGACATAAACTTATGGGGATTGCTCCTGGCAAATTCCATTCTAATTTACAACCTAGGACAATGACTTCCATAAAGGCTCTGCTGCCCTAGTACCCAGATTGGGGAATGGAGAAATGCTACCTCCTTGTGGCCGTTTCCCACAACAGCAGCTTTGAACCCACTGCAAAATGTCAGTAAATTTTCACCAACTTGCAGTTCTATAAATGGCAACTGCCCTCCAGAAAATTTCTGGGGTCAAATATCGAACAAAATCTTCAGAAGAGGGCAACCTTCGAAGAAGACAATTTCAAGAGCTATACTGTACTCACGGTTTTTTCTTTTAAGAGAAAAGAAAAAGGCGTAGGAATATGACGAATTTTAAAAATTTTAATGACATGCATACCCATATTACAAAAACCTATCAGCTCAGAGCAGTCAGAATGGCCATTAGGAAAAATGTTGCAAAAAATAAACGGTGAAGGGAGTGTGGAGAAATGTGTACCCTCGGTTGTAAGGGGGGGCATGTAACGAGCCACTAATGAAAACACAATGTAGGTGCTTTGAAAAGGGAAACATTGAGATACCCGTCAATCAATCACAATCACTTCTTGGCCTATCACCTGACAAAATGAGAATCAAAAAGTCACAGGCTGGCAAACCTGTACGCCAGCAAGATTTACCATAGCCAGCACTTGGAAGCAATGAAAATGTCCATCAACTGAGGAATGCACCAAGAAGAAGTAGTCTACGTACACAATGGTATATTACTCTAATAATAAATATAAATTAAATTTAAAAACAAACAAAAGCAAGGAGACATCAACATTTGTGGGTTTATCCGGGCACATTCACTCTAATTTATAACCGAAGAACACCACTGGCCGGTATGTCTGTTTCCCTAGTACCAGCAAGGGAAACGTAGAAAGGCTGCCGCTCTTTGGCCGATACCTGCAAAAGCAGGTTTAAAGCCTGAGCTAATGGTCACTTCATATGAACAAGTACTGCAGGGCTGTAAATGAAACCTGCCCTCAAAATGTCTTGAGGGAGATAATGGCCAAAATATTTCAAAAGGTGACACATACTTTAAAAAAAACACTTTGAAGAAATAAGCTCTAATCACAGCTGGAAAAATAAAAAGGACATGTCTTAAAGCTCAATTTCAACGCATTATGAGACACATGCAAATTCAACCACAAAGAGGTATCAGCTCACACCACTCAGAATAACCATCAGCAAAAACTACAAAGAAAAAATCCTGAAGGTGCTGGGAAGAAATACATGCCCTCCAATTTAAGTGGGACGTAACCTGGAAAGAGCCACTAAGGAGAACAGAACAGAGGTGCCTTTAAAAGGAAAACATTGAGCTACCATATGATCCAGCAGTCCTATTCCTGGACCTATAACCTAAGAAGGCAAAATTGGAAGGACAGAGGCACGCAAATCTGTATTGCATATTATTACAATAGCCAAGATATGGAAGTAACCAAAAAGTCCACCGACAGATGGGTGGACAAAGAAGAACTGCTATCTGTACAGATGGAATATGAGCTAGTGAAAAAATGAAACAATGTCATTTGCAGCACCATAGATGAGCCTAGAAGTAATCACACAACTTGGAGTAAGTGAGAAAGCGAAAGGCACATATCCTATCATATCACATATAGGGGTTACCTAAAAAATGATACAAAGAAAGATATTTCCACAGAGAAACACTATCATAGATTCATTAAAATTCTTATGGTTCACCAAATAGAAAGTTGTGAGGATTGGATACATTACCATTTTTAGGTTAACAGAGAGTTACAAACACATGTGAAATATATAATCACCAAAGACCTACGCAATATCAAGAGAATACTACTCAACATTGTGTCATAACCTATATGGGAAAAGGATCTGAAGAAGAATAGATATATGTATATGTGTGAAAGAACCACATCTTGCACACCTAGAACAAACAAAACATTGTAATCAAGTTTGCTGTGATAAAAAATAAAAATTAAGTTAAAAATACCAACAAGAAGTAATGAGACATAAACTTAAAGGGCTTTTCCCCCCGCACATTCCATTCTAATTTACAACCTAGAACACCACTTCCAGTAAGGCTCTGTTGCCCTAGTAACCAGATTTGGTAAAGGAGAAATTCTGCTGCCTTGTGGCCAATTCCCGCAAGAGCAGCTTTTAACCCACAGCTTATGGTCACTTACCATTCAAAATGACTCAAGGCTGTAAAGGACACCTGCCCTCAAAATTGTGCTGAGGTAGGGAATGGATAAAAAAAAGTCAAAACAGGCAGAATTTTCAAGAAGATAGTATGAAGAGGCAAGTTTTACTCACCCTCTTTTTAAAGAAAGGAAAATGGATAAAAGCTCAACCTCAGGAAGTATTAGACTCATGCAATCTAATCTACAAAAAGTTTTCAACTCACACCAGTCGACTGACCATTGGCAAAAGGACTACAAACAATAAATGCTGAAGTGGTTTTAGAGAACTGTGTACCCTCTAGCTGCTGGTGAGATGTAAGAGGGTTAAACGTTAATAATGAGAACAGAAAGGAGCTGCGTTTAAAAGGAAAAATTGAGGTACCATTCAATCCAGCAGGCGCACCAGTGGTCCTCTCACCTGAGAAGACCAGAATGAAGAAGACCCAGGCTGCAAAAGCTGCACTGCAGCCTGATTCACAATAGACAAGACAGTGAAGCAACCAAAATGTCCATCAACAGAAGAAAGGATAAAGAAGAAGTCGTCCATGTACACAATGAATACTAGCTATGGAAAACAATGAAACAGTGCTCTTTGAGGCACCATAGATGATCTTGGAGATAATCACAGAACATGAGGTAAGTCGGAAAGCAAAAGTCCTATATCCTATGATATCACTTATAGGCGTTATCTAATAACTGACACAAATGTACATATTTCCACACAGAAAGTCAATCACAGACTTATTAAAAAAAAACTATGCTTATCTAAAAGGAAAGGTGGGGGGAATGGATAAATGAAGATTAGCATTACCATATGTATACAAATATATATTATATACATATATCCAAAAGACCAAACATATAGCAAGGAAGGATTACGGAACACTGTGTAATAATTTACACGGGAAGAGGATCTCTACATAAATAGTTATATAGAATATGTAGATGAACCAGAGTGTGTACACCTTGGACGAGCAACATTCTAACCATTACCCCAATTGAAAAAATTAAAACAACGAACTAGGAGTAATGAGACATAAACTTATGGGGGGTTTTCCTGGCACATTCCCTCCAAATTTAAAACCTAGGCAAACAACTTCCAGAACGGCTCTGCTGCCCTAGTACCCAGATTGGGGAATGGAGAAATGCTGCATCCTTGTGGCCGTTTCCCACAAGAGCAGCTTTAAACCCACTGCAAAAGGTCACTAAATATTCACCAATAGCAGGTCTGTAAATGACACCGGCCCTCCAAAAAATACTGAGGTCGAAAATCGACCAAAAAATTCCAGAGTGCAACCTTCCAAAAAGAAAATTTGAAGAGGTATATTATAGTCACACTTTTTTGCTTTTTTCTTTTAACAGAAAAGAAAAAGGCGTGGAAAAATGATGAATTGTAGGAATTTTTACAGACATGTAAACGCAAATTACAAAAACCTATCAGCTCACACCAGTCAGAACGGCCATCAACAAAAATGCTGCAAACAATAAATGCTGACGTGATTGTGGAGAAATGCGTACCCTCGATTCTAAGGGGGACGTGGTAAGAGCCACTAATGAAAGCACAATTGAGGTGCCTTGAAAAGGTCAACGTTGACCTACCATACCAGTCAATCAATCATACCCACTGCTGGGTCTATCACCTGAGAAAATGAAAATCAAAAATCACAGGCTGGCAATCCTGCACTCCAGCAATATTTACCATAGGCAACACATGGAAGCAACGAAAATGTCCATCAACAGAGGAATGAACCAAGAAGAAGTGGTCCATGTACACAATGGAATATTAGCCATGGAAAACATTGAAGCACTGCTCTTTGAGGCACCATAGATGAGCCTGGAGATAATCACAAAACATGAAGTAGGTCGGACAGCAAAACACCTATTTCCTATATTATCACTTATGGCATTATCTAATAACTGACACAGATGAACATATTTCCAAAGAGAAAGACACTCACAGGCTTAGAAAACAAACTATGCTCATCTGAAAGGAAAGGAGGGGGGAAATTGAGAAATGAAGATTAGTGTTACTATACATATACAAATACATATTATATACATGTATCAAAAAGACCGAACATATAACAAGGGAGGTCGAAGGAACACTGTAATATTTTACATGGGAAGAGGATCTGTACATTAATAGACATACATAATGTACAAATGAACCAGATTGTGTAAACCTAGGACAAACAATATTCTAAACTTTACCCAGATTAAAAAAAATTTAAAAACCAAGAAGAAGTAATGAGACATAAACTTATGGGGATTGCTCCTGGCAAATTCCATTCTAATTTACAACCTAGGACAATGACTTCCATAAAGGCTCTGCTGCCCTAGTACCCAGATTGGGGAATGGAGAAATGCTACCTCCTTGTGGCCGTTTCCCACAACAGCAGCTTTGAACCCACTGCAAAATGTCAGTAAATTTTCACCAACTTGCAGTTCTATAAATGGCAACTGCCCTCCAGAAAATTTCTGGGGTCAAATATCGAACAAAATCTTCAGAAGAGGGCAACCTTCGAAGAAGACAATTTCAAGAGCTATACTGTACTCACGGTTTTTTCTTTTAAGAGAAAAGAAAAAGGCGTAGGAATATGACGAATTTTAAAAATTTTAATGACATGCATACCCATATTACAAAAACCTATCAGCTCAGAGCAGTCAGAATGGCCATTAGGAAAAATGCTGCAAAAAATAAACGGTGAAGGGAGTGTGGAGAAATGTGTACCCTCGGTTGTAAGGGGGGGCATGTAACGAGCCACTAATGAAAACACAATGTAGGTGCTTTGAAAAGGGAAACATTGAGATACCCGTCAATCAATCACAATCACTTCTTGGCCTATCACCTGACAAAATGAGAATCAAAAAGTCACAGGCTGGCAAACCTGTACGCCAGCAAGATTTACCATAGCCAGCACTTGGAAGCAATGAAAATGTCCATCAACTGAGGAATGCACCAAGAAGAAGTAGTCTACGTACACAATGGTATATTACTCTAATAATAAATATAAATTAAATTTAAAAACAAACAAAAGCAAGGAGACATCAACATTTGTGGGTTTATCCGGGCACATTCACTCTAATTTATAACCGAAGAACACCACTGGCCGGTATGTCTGTTTCCCTAGTACCAGCAAGGGAAACGTAGAAAGGCTGCCGCTCTTTGGCCGATACCTGCAAAAGCAGGTTTAAAGCCTGAGCTAATGGTCACTTCATATGAACAAGTACTGCAGGGCTGTAAATGAAACCTGCCCTCAAAATGTCTTGAGGGAGATAATGGCCAAAATATTTCAAAAGGTGACACATACTTTAAAAAAAACACTTTGAAGAAATAAGCTCTAATCACAGCTGGAAAAATAAAAAGGACATGTCTTAAAGCTCAATTTCAACGCATTATGAGACACATGCAAATTCAACCACAAAGAGGTATCAGCTCACACCACTCAGAATAACCATCAGCAAAAACTACAAAGAAAAAATCCTGAAGGTGCTGGGAAGAAATACATGCCCTCCAATTTAAGTGGGACGTAACCTGGAAAGAGCCACTAAGGAGAACAGAACAGAGGTGCCTTTAAAAGGAAAACATTGAGCTACCATATGATCCAGCAGTCCTATTCCTGGACCTATAACCTAAGAAGGCAAAATTGGAAGGACAGAGGCACGCAAATCTGTATTGCATATTATTACAATAGCCAAGATATGGAAGTAACCAAAAAGTCCACCGACAGATGGGTGGACAAAGAAGAACTGCTATCTGTACAGATGGAATATGAGCTAGTGAAAAAATGAAACAATGTCATTTGCAGCACCATAGATGAGCCTAGAAGTAATCACACAACTTGGAGTAAGTGAGAAAGCGAAAGGCACATATCCTATCATATCACATATAGGGGTTACCTAAAAAATGATACAAACAAAGATATTTCCACAGACAAACACTATCATAGATTCATTAAAATTCTTATGGTTCACCAAATAGAAAGTTGTGAGGATTGGATACATTACCATTTTTAGGTTAACAGAGAGTTACAAACACATGTGAAATATATAATCACCAAAGACCTACGCAATATCAAGAGAATACTACTCAACATTGTGTCATAACCTATATGGGAAAAGGATCTGAAGAAGAATAGATATATGTATATGTGTGAAAGAACCACATCTTGCACACCTAGAACAAACAAAACATTGTAATCAAGTTTGCTGTGATAAAAAATAAAAATTAAGTTAAAAATACCAACAAGAAGTAATGAGACATAAACTTAAAGGGCTTTTCCCCCCGCACATTCCATTCTAATTTACAACCTAGAACACCACTTCCAGTAAGGCTCTGTTGCCCTAGTAACCAGATTTGGTAAAGGAGAAATTCTGCTGCCTTGTGGCCAATTCCCGCAAGAGCAGCTTTTAACCCACAGCTTATGGTCACTTACCATTCAAAATGACTCAAGGCTGTAAAGGACACCTGCCCTCAAAATTGTGCTGAGGTAGGGAATGGATAAAAAAAAGTCAAAACAGGCAGAATTTTCAAGAAGATAGTATGAAGAGGCAAGTTTTACTCACCCTCTTTTTAAAGAAAGGAAAATGGATAAAAGCTCAACCTCAGGAAGTATTAGACTCATGCAATCTAATCTACAAAAAGTTTTCAACTCACACCAGTCGACTGACCATTGGCAAAAGGACTACAAACAATAAATGCTGAAGTGGTTTTAGAGAACTGTGTACCCTCTAGCTGCTGGTGAGATGTAAGAGGGTTAAACGTTAATAATGAGAACAGAAAGGAGCTGCGTTTAAAAGGAAAAATTGAGGTACCATTCAATCCAGCAGGCGCACCAGTGGTCCTCTCACCTGAGAAGACCAGAATGAAGAAGACCCAGGCTGCAAAAGCTGCACTGCAGCCTGATTCACAATAGACAAGACAGTGAAGCAACCAAAATGTCCATCAACAGAAGAAAGGATAAAGAAGAAGTCGTCCATGTACACAATGAATACTAGCTATGGAAAACAATGAAACAGTGCTCTTTGAGGCACCATAGATGATCTTGGAGATAATCACAGAACATGAGGTAAGTCGGAAAGCAAAAGTCCTATATCCTATGATATCACTTATAGGCGTTATCTAATAACTGACACAAATGTACATATTTCCACACAGAAAGTCAATCACAGACTTATTAAAAAAAAACTATGCTTATCTAAAAGGAAAGGTGGGGGGAATGGATAAATGAAGATTAGCATTACCATATGTATACAAATATATATTATATACATATATCCAAAAGACCAAACATATAGCAAGGAAGGATTACGGAACACTGTGTAATAATTTACACGGGAAGAGGATCTCTACATAAATAGTTATATAGAATATGTAGATGAACCAGAGTGTGTACACCTTGGACGAGCAACATTCTAACCATTACCCCAATTGAAAAAATTAAAACAACGAACTAGGAGTAATGAGACATAAACTTATGGGGGGTTTTCCTGGCACATTCCCTCCAAATTTAAAACCTAGGCAAACAACTTCCAGAACGGCTCTGCTGCCCTAGTACCCAGATTGGGGAATGGAGAAATGCTGCATCCTTGTGGCCGTTTCCCACAAGAGCAGCTTTAAACCCACTGCAAAAGGTCACTAAATATTCACCAATTGCAGGTCTGTAAATGACACCGGCCCTCCAAAAAATACTGAGGTCGAAAATCGACCAAAAAATTCCAGAGTGCAACCTTCCAAAAAGAAAATTTGAAGAGGTATATTATAGTCACACTTTTTTGCTTTTTTCTTTTAACAGAAAAGAAAAAGGCGTGGAAAAATGATGAATTGTAGGAATTTTTACAGACATGTAAACGCAAATTACAAAAACCTATCAGCTCACACCAGTCAGAACGGCCATCAACAAAAATGCTGCAAACAATAAATGCTGACGTGATTGTGGAGAAATGCGTACCCTCGATTCTAAGGGGGACGTGGTAAGAGCCACTAATGAAAGCACAATTGAGGTGCCTTGAAAAGGTCAAAGTTGACCTACCATACGAGTCAATCAATCATACCCACTGCTGGGTCTATCACCTGAGAAAAGGAAAATCAAAAATCACAGGCTGGCAATCCTGCACTCCAGCAATATTTACCATAGGCAACACATGGAAGCAACGAAAATGTCCATCAACAGAGGAATGAACCAAGAAGAAGTGGTCCATGTACACAATGGAATATTAGCCATGGAAAACATTGAAGCACTGCTCTTTGAGGCACCATAGATGAGCCTGGAGATAATCACAAAACATGAAGTAGGTCGGACAGCAAAACACCTATTTCCTATATTATCACTTATGGCATTATCTAATAACTGACACAGATGAACATATTTCCAAAGAGAAAGACACTCACAGGCTTAGAAAACAAACTATGCTCATCTGAAAGGAAAGGAGGGGGGAAATTGAGAAATGAAGATTAGTGTTACTATACATATACAAATACATATTATATACATGTATCAAAAAGACCGAACATATAACAAGGGAGGTCGAAGGAACACTGTAATATTTTACATGGGAAGAGGATCTGTACATTAATAGACATACATAATGTACAAATGAACCAGATTGTGTAAACCTAGGACAAACAATATTCTAAACTTTACCCAGATTAAAAAAAATTTAAAAACCAAGAAGAAGTAATGAGACATAAACTTATGGGGATTGCTCCTGGCAAATTCCATTCTAATTTACAACCTAGGACAATGACTTCCATAAAGGCTCTGCTGCCCTAGTACCCAGATTGGGGAATGGAGAAATGCTACCTCCTTGTGGCCGTTTCCCACAACAGCAGCTTTGAACCCACTGCAAAATGTCAGTAAATTTTCACCAACTTGCAGTTCTATAAATGGCAACTGCCCTCCAGAAAATTTCTGGGGTCAAATATCGAACAAAATCTTCAGAAGAGGGCAACCTTCGAAGAAGACAATTTCAAGAGCTATACTGTACTCACGGTTTTTTCTTTTAAGAGAAAAGAAAAAGGCGTAGGAATATGACGAATTTTAAAAATTTTAATGACATGCATACCCATATTACAAAAACCTATCAGCTCAGAGCAGTCAGAATGGCCATTAGGAAAAATGCTGCAAAAAATAAACGGTGAAGGGAGTGTGGAGAAATGTGTACCCTCGGTTGTAAGGGGGGGCATGTAACGAGCCACTAATGAAAACACAATGTAGGTGCTTTGAAAAGGGAAACATTGAGATACCCGTCAATCAATCACAATCACTTCTTGGCCTATCACCTGACAAAATGAGAATCAAAAAGTCACAGGCTGGCAAACCTGTACGCCAGCAAGATTTACCATAGCCAGCACTTGGAAGCAATGAAAATGTCCATCAACTGAGGAATGCACCAAGAAGAAGTAGTCTACGTACACAATGGTATATTACTCTAATAATAAATATAAATTAAATTTAAAAACAAACAAAAGCAAGGAGACATCAACATTTGTGGGTTTATCCGGGCACATTCACTCTAATTTATAACCGAAGAACACCACTGGCCGGTATGTCTGTTTCCCTAGTACCAGCAAGGGAAACGTAGAAAGGCTGCCGCTCTTTGGCCGATACCTGCAAAAGCAGGTTTAAAGCCTGAGCTAATGGTCACTTCATATGAACAAGTACTGCAGGGCTGTAAATGAAACCTGCCCTCAAAATGTCTTGAGGGAGATAATGGCCAAAATATTTCAAAAGGTGACACATACTTTAAAAAAAACACTTTGAAGAAATAAGCTCTAATCACAGCTGGAAAAATAAAAAGGACATGTCTTAAAGCTCAATTTCAACGCATTATGAGACACATGCAAATTCAACCACAAAGAGGTATCAGCTCACACCACTCAGAATAACCATCAGCAAAAACTACAAAGAAAAAATCCTGAAGGTGCTGGGAAGAAATACATGCCCTCCAATTTAAGTGGGACGTAACCTGGAAAGAGCCACTAAGGAGAACAGAACAGAGGTGCCTTTAAAAGGAAAACATTGAGCTACCATATGATCCAGCAGTCCTATTCCTGGACCTATAACCTAAGAAGGCAAAATTGGAAGGACAGAGGCACGCAAATCTGTATTGCATATTATTACAATAGCCAAGATATGGAAGTAACCAAAAAGTCCACCGACAGATGGGTGGACAAAGAAGAACTGCTATCTGTACAGATGGAATATGAGCTAGTGAAAAAATGAAACAATGTCATTTGCAGCACCATAGATGAGCCTAGAAGTAATCACACAACTTGGAGTAAGTGAGAAAGCGAAAGGCACATATCCTATCATATCACATATAGGGGTTACCTAAAAAATGATACAAAGAAAGATATTTCCACAGAGAAACACTATCATAGATTCATTAAAATTCTTATGGTTCACCAAATAGAAAGTTGTGAGGATTGGATACATTACCATTTTTAGGTTAACAGAGAGTTACAAACACATGTGAAATATATAATCACCAAAGACCTACGCAATATCAAGAGAATACTACTCAACATTGTGTCATAACCTATATGGGAAAAGGATCTGAAGAAGAATAGATATATGTATATGTGTGAAAGAACCACATCTTGCACACCTAGAACAAACAAAACATTGTAATCAAGTTTGCTGTGATAAAAAATAAAAATTAAGTTAAAAATACCAACAAGAAGTAATGAGACATAAACTTAAAGGGCTTTTCCCCCGCACATTCCATTCTAATTTACAACCTAGAACACCACTTCCAGTAAGGCTCTGTTGCCCTAGTAACCAGATTTGGTAAAGGAGAAATTCTGCTGCCTTGTGGCCAATTCCCGCAAGAGCAGCTTTTAACCCACAGCTTATGGTCACTTACCATTCAAAATGACTCAAGGCTGTAAAGGACACCTGCCCTCAAAATTGTGCTGAGGTAGGGAATGGATAAAAAAAAGTCAAAACAGGCAGAATTTTCAAGAAGATAGTATGAAGAGGCAAGTTTTACTCACCCTCTTTTTAAAGAAAGGAAAATGGATAAAAGCTCAACCTCAGGAAGTATTAGACTCATGCAATCTAATCTACAAAAAGTTTTCAACTCACACCAGTCGACTGACCATTGGCAAAAGGACTACAAACAATAAATGCTGAAGTGGTTTTAGAGAACTGTGTACCCTCTAGCTGCTGGTGAGATGTAAGAGGGTTAAACGTTAATAATGAGAACAGAAAGGAGCTGCGTTTAAAAGGAAAAATTGAGGTACCATTCAATCCAGCAGGCGCACCAGTGGTCCTCTCACCTGAGAAGACCAGAATGAAGAAGACCCAGGCTGCAAAAGCTGCACTGCAGCCTGATTCACAATAGACAAGACAGTGAAGCAACCAAAATGTCCATCAACAGAAGAAAGGATAAAGAAGAAGTCGTCCATGTACACAATGAATACTAGCTATGGAAAACAATGAAACAGTGCTCTTTGAGGCACCATAGATGATCTTGGAGATAATCACAGAACATGAGGTAAGTCGGAAAGCAAAAGTCCTATATCCTATGATATCACTTATAGGCGTTATCTAATAACTGACACAAATGTACATATTTCCACACAGAAAGTCAATCACAGACTTATTAAAAAAAAACTATGCTTATCTAAAAGGAAAGGTGGGGGGAATGGATAAATGAAGATTAGCATTACCATATGTATACAAATATATATTATATACATATATCCAAAAGACCAAACATATAGCAAGGAAGGATTACGGAACACTGTGTAATAATTTACACGGGAAGAGGATCTCTACATAAATAGTTATATAGAATATGTAGATGAACCAGAGTGTGTACACCTTGGACGAGCAACATTCTAACCATTACCCCAATTGAAAAAATTAAAACAACGAACTAGGAGTAATGAGACATAAACTTATGGGGGGTTTTCCTGGCACATTCCCTCCAAATTTAAAACCTAGGCAAACAACTTCCAGAACGGCTCTGCTGCCCTAGTACCCAGATTGGGGAATGGAGAAATGCTGCATCCTTGTGGCCGTTTCCCACAAGAGCAGCTTTAAACCCACTGCAAAAGGTCACTAAATATTCACCAATTGCAGGTCTGTAAATGACACCGGCCCTCCAAAAAATACTGAGGTCGAAAATCGACCAAAAAATTCCAGAGTGCAACCTTCCAAAAAGAAAATTTGAAGAGGTATATTATAGTCACACTTTTTTGCTTTTTTCTTTTAACAGAAAAGAAAAAGGCGTGGAAAAATGATGAATCGTAGGAATTTTTACAGACATGTAAACGCAAATTACAAAAACCTATCAGCTCACACCAGTCAGAACGGCCATCAACAAAAATGCTGCAAACAATAAATGCTGACGTGATTGTGGAGAAATGCGTACCCTCGATTCTAAGGGGGACGTGGTAAGAGCCACTAATGAAAGCACAATTGAGGTGCCTTGAAAAGGTCAACGTTGACCTACCATACCAGTCAATCAATCATACCCACTGCTGGGTCTATCACCTGAGAAAAGGAAAATCAAAAATCACAGGCTGGCAATCCTGCACTCCAGCAATATTTACCATAGGCAACACATGGAAGCAACGAAAATGTCCATCAACAGAGGAATGAACCAAGAAGAAGTGGTCCATGTACACAATGGAATATTAGCCATGGAAAACATTGAAGCACTGCTCTTTGAGGCACCATAGATGAGCCTGGAGATAATCACAAAACATGAAGTAGGTCGGACAGCAAAACACCTATTTCCTATATTATCACTTATGGCATTATCTAATAACTGACACAGATGAACATATTTCCAAAGAGAAAGACACTCACAGGCTTAGAAAACAAACTATGCTCATCTGAAAGGAAAGGAGGGGGGAAATTGAGAAATGAAGATTAGTGTTACTATACATATACAAATACATATTATATACATGTATCAAAAAGACCGAACATATAACAAGGGAGGTCGAAGGAACACTGTAATATTTTACATGGGAAGAGGATCTGTACATTAATAGACATACATAATGTACAAATGAACCAGATTGTGTAAACCTAGGACAAACAATATTCTAAACTTTACCCAGATTAAAAAAAATTTAAAAACCAAGAAGAAGTAATGAGACATAAACTTATGGGGATTGCTCCTGGCAAATTCCATTCTAATTTACAACCTAGGACAATGACTTCCATAAAGGCTCTGCTGCCCTAGTACCCAGATTGGGGAATGGAGAAATGCTACCTCCTTGTGGCCGTTTCCCACAACAGCAGCTTTGAACCCACTGCAAAATGTCAGTAAATTTTCACCAACTTGCAGTTCTATAAATGGCAACTGCCCTCCAGAAAATTTCTGGGGTCAAATATCGAACAAAATCTTCAGAAGAGGGCAACCTTCGAAGAAGACAATTTCAAGAGCTATACTGTACTCACGGTTTTTTCTTTTAAGAGAAAAGAAAAAGGCGTAGGAATATGACGAATTTTAAAAATTTTAATGACATGCATACCCATATTACAAAAACCTATCAGCTCAGAGCAGTCAGAATGGCCATTAGGAAAAATGCTGCAAAAAATAAACGGTGAAGGGAGTGTGGAGAAATGTGTACCCTCGGTTGTAAGGGGGGGCATGTAACGAGCCACTAATGAAAACACAATGTAGGTGCTTTGAAAAGGGAAACATTGAGATACCCGTCAATCAATCACAATCACTTCTTGGCCTATCACCTGACAAAATGAGAATCAAAAAGTCACAGGCTGGCAAACCTGTACGCCAGCAAGATTTACCATAGCCAGCACTTGGAAGCAATGAAAATGTCCATCAACTGAGGAATGCACCAAGAAGAAGTAGTCTACGTACACAATGGTATATTACTCTAATAATAAATATAAATTAAATTTAAAAACAAACAAAAGCAAGGAGACATCAACATTTGTGGGTTTATCCGGGCACATTCACTCTAATTTATAACCGAAGAACACCACTGGCCGGTAGGTCTGTTTCCCTAGTACCAGCAAGGGAAACGTAGAAAGGCTGCCGCTCTTTGGCCGATACCTGCAAAAGAAGGTTTAAAGCCTGAGCTAATGGTCACTTCATATGAACAAGTACTGCAGGGCTGTAAATGAAACCTGCCCTCAAAATGTCTTGAGGGAGATAATGGCCAAAATATTTCAAAAGGTGACACATACTTTAAAAAAAACACTTTGAAGAAATAAGCTCTAATCACAGCTGGAAAAATAAAAAGGACATGTCTTAAAGCTCAATTTCAACGCATTATGAGACACATGCAAATTCAACCACAAAGAGGTATCAGCTCACACCACTCAGAATAACCATCAGCAAAAACTACAAAGAAAAAATCCTGAAGGTGCTGGGAAGAAATACATGCCCTCCAATTTAAGTGGGACGTAACCTGGAAAGAGCCACTAAGGAGAACAGAACAGAGGTGCCTTTAAAAGGAAAACATTGAGCTACCATATGATCCAGCAGTCCTATTCCTGGACCTATAACCTAAGAAGGCAAAATTGGAAGGACAGAGGCACGCAAATCTGTATTGCATATTATTACAATAGCCAAGATATGGAAGTAACCAAAAAGTCCACCGACAGATGGGTGGACAAAGAAGAACTGCTATCTGTACAGATGGAATATGAGCTAGTGAAAAAATGAAACAATGTCATTTGCAGCACCATAGATGAGCCTAGAAGTAATCACACAACTTGGAGTAAGTGAGAAAGCGAAAGGCACATATCCTATCATATCACATATAGGGGTTACCTAAAAAATGATACAAAGAAAGATATTTCCACAGAGAAACACTATCATAGATTCATTAAAATTCTTATGGTTCACCAAATAGAAAGTTGTGAGGATTGGATACATTACCATTTTTAGGTTAACAGAGAGTTACAAACACATGTGAAATATATAATCACCAAAGACCTACGCAATATCAAGAGAATACTACTCAACATTGTGTCATAACCTATATGGGAAAAGGATCTGAAGAAGAATAGATATATGTATATGTGTGAAAGAACCACATCTTGCACACCTAGAACAAACAAAACATTGTAATCAAGTTTGCTGTGATAAAAAATAAAAATTAAGTTAAAAATACCAACAAGAAGTAATGAGACATAAACTTAAAGGGCTTTTCCCCCGCACATTCCATTCTAATTTACAACCTAGAACACCACTTCCAGTAAGGCTCTGTTGCCCTAGTAACCAGATTTGGTAAAGGAGAAATTCTGCTGCCTTGTGGCCAATTCCCGCAAGAGCAGCTTTTAACCCACAGCTTATGGTCACTTACCATTCAAAATGACTCAAGGCTGTAAAGGACACCTGCCCTCAAAATTGTGCTGAGGTAGGGAATGGATAAAAAAAAGTCAAAACAGGCAGAATTTTCAAGAAGATAGTATGAAGAGGCAAGTTTTACTCACCCTCTTTTTAAAGAAAGGAAAATGGATAAAAGCTCAACCTCAGGAAGTATTAGACTCATGCAATCTAATCTACAAAAAGTTTTCAACTCACACCAGTCGACTGACCATTGGCAAAAGGACTACAAACAATAAATGCTGAAGTGGTTTTAGAGAACTGTGTACCCTCTAGCTGCTGGTGAGATGTAAGAGGGTTAAACGTTAATAATGAGAACAGAAAGGAGCTGCGTTTAAAAGGAAAAATTGAGGTACCATTCAATCCAGCAGGCGCACCAGTGGTCCTCTCACCTGAGAAGACCAGAATGAAGAAGACCCAGGCTGCAAAAGCTGCACTGCAGCCTGATTCACAATAGACAAGACAGTGAAGCAACCAAAATGTCCATCAACAGAAGAAAGGATAAAGAAGAAGTCGTCCATGTACACAATGAATACTAGCTATGGAAAACAATGAAACAGTGCTCTTTGAGGCACCATAGATGATCTTGGAGATAATCACAGAACATGAGGTAAGTCGGAAAGCAAAAGTCCTATATCCTATGATATCACTTATAGGCGTTATCTAATAACTGACACAAATGTACATATTTCCACACAGAAAGTCAATCACAGACTTATTAAAAAAAAACTATGCTTATCTAAAAGGAAAGGTGGGGGGAATGGATAAATGAAGATTAGCATTACCATATGTATACAAATATATATTATATACATATATCCAAAAGACCAAACATATAGCAAGGAAGGATTACGGAACACTGTGTAATAATTTACACGGGAAGAGGATCTCTACATAAATAGTTATATAGAATATGTAGATGAACCAGAGTGTGTACACCTTGGACGAGCAACATTCTAACCATTACCCCAATTGAAAAAATTAAAACAACGAACTAGGAGTAATGAGACATAAACTTATGGGGGGTTTTCCTGGCACATTCCCTCCAAATTTAAAACCTAGGCAAACAACTTCCAGAACGGCTCTGCTGCCCTAGTACCCAGATTGGGGAATGGAGAAATGCTGCATCCTTGTGGCCGTTTCCCACAAGAGCAGCTTTAAACCCACTGCAAAAGGTCACTAAATATTCACCAATTGCAGGTCTGTAAATGACACCGGCCCTCCAAAAAATACTGAGGTCGAAAATCGACCAAAAAATTCCAGAGTGCAACCTTCCAAAAAGAAAATTTGAAGAGGTATATTATAGTCACACTTTTTTGCTTTTTTCTTTTAACAGAAAAGAAAAAGGCGTGGAAAAATGATGAATCGTAGGAATTTTTACAGACATGTAAACGCAAATTACAAAAACCTATCAGCTCACACCAGTCAGAACGGCCATCAACAAAAATGCTGCAAACAATAAATGCTGACGTGATTGTGGAGAAATGCGTACCCTCGATTCTAAGGGGGACGTGGTAAGAGCCACTAATGAAAGCACAATTGAGGTGCCTTGAAAAGGTCAACGTTGACCTACCATACCAGTCAATCAATCATACCCACTGCTGGGTCTATCACCTGAGAAAATGAAAATCAAAAATCACAGGCTGGCAATCCTGCACTCCAGCAATATTTACCATAGGCAACACATGGAAGCAACGAAAATGTCCATCAACAGAGGAATGAACCAAGAAGAAGTGGTCCATGTACACAATGGAATATTAGCCATGGAAAACATTGAAGCACTGCTCTTTGAGGCACCATAGATGAGCCTGGAGATAATCACAAAACATGAAGTAGGTCGGACAGCAAAACACCTATTTCCTATATTATCACTTATGGCATTATCTAATAACTGACACAGATGAACATATTTCCAAAGAGAAAGACACTCACAGGCTTAGAAAACAAACTATGCTCATCTGAAAGGAAAGGAGGGGGGAAATTGAGAAATGAAGATTAGTGTTACTATACATATACAAATACATATTATATACATGTATCAAAAAGACCGAACATATAACAAGGGAGGTCGAAGGAACACTGTAATATTTTACATGGGAAGAGGATCTGTACATTAATAGACATACATAATGTACAAATGAACCAGATTGTGTAAACCTAGGACAAACAATATTCTAAACTTTACCCAGATTAAAAAAAATTTAAAAACCAAGAAGAAGTAATGAGACATAAACTTATGGGGATTGCTCCTGGCAAATTCCATTCTAATTTACAACCTAGGACAATGACTTCCATAAAGGCTCTGCTGCCCTAGTACCCAGATTGGGGAATGGAGAAATGCTACCTCCTTGTGGCCGTTTCCCACAACAGCAGCTTTGAACCCACTGCAAAATGTCAGTAAATTTTCACCAACTTGCAGTTCTATAAATGGCAACTGCCCTCCAGAAAATTTCTGGGGTCAAATATCGAACAAAATCTTCAGAAGAGGGCAACCTTCGAAGAAGACAATTTCAAGAGCTATACTGTACTCACGGTTTTTTCTTTTAAGAGAAAAGAAAAAGGCGTAGGAATATGACGAATTTTAAAAATTTTAATGACATGCATACCCATATTACAAAAACCTATCAGCTCAGAGCAGTCAGAATGGCCATTAGGAAAAATGCTGCAAAAAATAAACGGTGAAGGGAGTGTGGAGAAATGTGTACCCTCGGTTGTAAGGGGGGGCATGTAACGAGCCACTAATGAAAACACAATGTAGGTGCTTTGAAAAGGGAAACATTGAGATACCCGTCAATCAATCACAATCACTTCTTGGCCTATCACCTGACAAAATGAGAATCAAAAAGTCACAGGCTGGCAAACCTGTACGCCAGCAAGATTTACCATAGCCAGCACTTGGAAGCAATGAAAATGTCCATCAACTGAGGAATGCACCAAGAAGAAGTAGTCTACGTACACAATGGTATATTACTCTAATAATAAATATAAATTAAATTTAAAAACAAACAAAAGCAAGGAGACATCAACATTTGTGGGTTTATCCGGGCACATTCACTCTAATTTATAACCGAAGAACACCACTGGCCGGTAGGTCTGTTTCCCTAGTACCAGCAAGGGAAACGTAGAAAGGCTGCCGCTCTTTGGCCGATACCTGCAAAAGCAGGTTTAAAGCCTGAGCTAATGGTCACTTCATATGAACAAGTACTGCAGGGCTGTAAATGAAACCTGCCCTCAAAATGTCTTGAGGGAGATAATGGCCAAAATATTTCAAAAGGTGACACATACTTTAAAAAAAACACTTTGAAGAAATAAGCTCTAATCACAGCTGGAAAAATAAAAAGGACATGTCTTAAAGCTCAATTTCAACGCATTATGAGACACATGCAAATTCAACCACAAAGAGGTATCAGCTCACACCACTCAGAATAACCATCAGCAAAAACTACAAAGAAAAAATCCTGAAGGTGCTGGGAAGAAATACATGCTCTCCACTTTAAGTGGGACGTAACCTGGAAAGAGCCACTAAGGAGAACAGAACAGGGGTGCCTTTAAAAGGAAAACATTGAGCTACCATATGATCCAGCAGTCCTATTCCTGGACCTATAACCTAAGAAGGCAAAATTGGAAGGACAGAGGCACGCAAATCTGTATTGCATATTATTACAATAGCCAAGATATGGAAGTAACCAAAAAGTCCACCGACAGATGGGTGGACAAAGAAGAACTGCTATCTGTACAGATGGAATATGAGCTAGTGAAAAAATGAAACAATGTCATTTGCAGCACCATAGATGAGCCTAGAAGTAATCACACAACTTGGAGTAAGTGAGAAAGCGAAAGGCACATATCCTATCATATCACATATAGGGGTTACCTAAAAAATGATACAAAGAAAGATATTTCCACAGAGAAACACTATCATAGATTCATTAAAATTCTTATGGTTCACCAAATAGAAAGTTGTGAGGATTGGATACATTACCATTTTTAGGTTAACAGAGAGTTACAACCACATGTGAAATATATAATCACCAAAGACCTACGCAATATCAAGAGAATACTACTCAACATTGTGTCATAACCTATATGGGAAAAGGATCTGAAGAAGAATAGATATATGTATATGTGTGAAAGAACCACATCTTGCACACCTAGAACAAACAAAACATTGTAATCAAGTTTGCTGTGATAAAAAATAAAAATTAAGTTAAAAATACCAACAAGAAGTAATGAGACATAAACTTAAAGGGCTTTTCCCCCGCACATTCCATTCTAATTTACAACCTAGAACACCACTTCCAGTAAGGCTCTGTTGCCCTAGTAACCAGATTTGGTAAAGGAGAAATTCTGCTGCCTTGTGGCCAATTCCCGCAAGAGCAGCTTTTAACCCACAGCTTATGGTCACTTACCATTCAAAATGACTCAAGGCTGTAAAGGACACCTGCCCTCAAAATTGTGCTGAGGTAGGGAATGGATAAAAAAAAGTCAAAACAGGCAGAATTTTCAAGAAGATAGTATGAAGAGGCAAGTTTTACTCACCCTCTTTTTAAAGAAAGGAAAATGGATAAAAGCTCAACCTCAGGAAGTATTAGACTCATGCAATCTAATCTACAAAAAGTTTTCAACTCACACCAGTCGACTGACCATTGGCAAAAGGACTACAAACAATAAATGCTGAAGTGGTTTTAGAGAACTGTGTACCCTCTAGCTGCTGGTGAGATGTAAGAGGGTTAAACGTTAATAATGAGAACAGAAAGGAGCTGCGTTTAAAAGGAAAAATTGAGGTACCATTCAATCCAGCAGGCGCACCAGTGGTCCTCTCACCTGAGAAGACCAGAATGAAGAAGACCCAGGCTGCAAAAGCTGCACTGCAGCCTGATTCACAATAGACAAGACAGTGAAGCAACCAAAATGTCCATCAACAGAAGAAAGGATAAAGAAGAAGTCGTCCATGTACACAATGAATACTAGCTATGGAAAACAATGAAACAGTGCTCTTTGAGGCACCATAGATGATCTTGGAGATAATCACAGAACATGAGGTAAGTCGGAAAGCAAAAGTCCTATATCCTATGATATCACTTATAGGCGTTATCTAATAACTGACACAAATGAACATATTTCCACAGAGAAAGTCAATCACAGACTTATTAAAAAAAACTATGCTTATCTAAAAGGAAAGGTGGGGGAAGTGGATAAATGAAGATTAGCGTTACCATATGTATACAAATACATATTATATACATATATCAAAAAGACAGACCATATAGCAAAGAAGGTTTACGGAACACTCTGTAATAATTTACACGGGAAGAGGATCTCTACATAAATAGTTATATAGAATATGTAGATAAACCAGAGTGTGTACACCTTGGACGAGCAACATTCTAACCATTACCCCAATTGAAAAAATTAAAACAACGAACTAGGAGTAATGAGACATAAACTTATGGGGGGTTTTCCTGGCACATTCCATCCAAATTTAAAACCTAGGCAAAGAACTTCCAGAACGGCTCTGCTGCACTAGTACCCAGATTTGGGAATGGAGAAATGCTGCATCCTTGTGGCCGTTTCCCACAACAGCAGCTTTAAACCCACTGCAAAAGGTCACTAAATATTCACCAATTGCAGTTCTGTAAATGACACCGGCCCTCCAAAAGGTACTGAGGTCGAAAATCGACCAAAAATTTCCAGTGTGCAACCTTCCAAAAAGAAAATTTGAAGAGGTATATTATAGTCACACTTTTTTCTTTTTTCTTTTAACAGAAAAGAAAAAGCCGTGGAAAAATGATGAATTGTAGGAATTTTTACAGACATGTAAACCCAAATTACAAAAACCTATCAGCTCATACCAGTCAGAACGGCCATCAACAAGAATGCTGCAAACAATAAATTCTGACGTGATTGTGGAGAAATGCGTACCCTCGATTCTAAGGGGGACGTGGTAAGAGCCACTAATGAAAGCACAACTGAGGTGCCTTGAAAAGGTAAACGTTGACCTACCATACCAGTGAATCAATCATACCCACTGCTGGGTCTAAAACCTGAGAAAATGAAAATCAAAAATCACAGGCTGGCAATCCTGCACTCCAGCAATATTTACCATAGGCAACACATGGAAGCAACGAAAATGTCCATCAACAGAGGAATGCACCAAGAAGAAGTGGTCCATGTACACAATGGAATATTAGCCATGGAAAACATTGAAGCACTGCTCTTTGAGGCACCATAGATGAGCCTGGAGATATTCACAAAACATGAAGTAGGTCGGAAAGCAATAGACCTATATCCTATATTATCACTTATGGCATTATCTAATAACTGACACAGATGAACATATTTCCAAAGAGAAAGACACTCACAGGCTTAGAAAACAAACTATGCTCATCTGAAAGGAAAGGAGGGGGGAAATTGAGAAATGAAGATTAGTGTTACTCTACATATACAAATACATATTATATACATGTATCAAAAAGACCGAACATATAACAAGGGAGGTCGACGGAACACTGTAATATTTTACATGGGAATAGTATCTGTACATTAATAGACATACATAATGTACAGATGAACCAGATTGTGTACACCAAAGACAAACAATATTCTAAACTTTACCCAGATTAAAAAAATTGTAAAAACCAAGAAGAAGTAATGAGACATAAACTTATGGGGACTTCTCCTGGCAAATTCCATTCTAATTTACAACCTAGGACAATGACTTCCAGAAAGGCTCTGCTGCCCTAGTACCCAGATTGGGGAATGGAGAAATGCTACCTCCTTGTGGCCGTTTCCCACAACAGCAGCTTTGAACCCACTGCAAAAGGTCACTAAATTTTCACCAACTTGCAGTTCTGTAAATGACACCTGCCCTCCAGAAAATTTCTGGGATCAAAAATCGACCAAAAACTTCACAATAGGGCAACCTTCGAAGAAGACAATTTCAAGAGCTATATTGTACTCACGGTTTTTTTCTTTTAAGAGAAAAGCGAAAGGGGTAGGAATATGACGAATTTTAAAAATTTTAATGACATGCATACCCATATTACAAAAACCTATCAGCTCACAGCAGTCAGAATGGCCATTAGGAAAAATGCTGCAAAAAATAAAAGGTGAAGGGAGTGTGGAGAAATGCGTACCCTCGGTTGTAAGGGGGGGCATGTAAAGAGCCACTAATGAAAACATAATGTAGGTGCTTCGAAAAGGGAAACATTGAGCTACCAGTCAATCAATCACAACCACTGCTTGGCCAATCACCTGAGAAAATGAGAAACAAAAAGTCACAGGCTGGCAAATCTGTACGCCAGCAAGATTTACCATAGCCAGCACTTGGAAGCAATGAAAATGTCCATCAACCGAGGAATGCACCAAGAAGTAGTGGTCCACGTACACAATGGAATATTACTCTAATAATAAATATAAATTAAATTTAAAAACAAACAAAAGCAAGGAGACATCAACATTTGTGTGTTTATCCGCGCACATTGCACTCTAATTTATAACCGAAAAACACCACTGGACGGTAGGTCTGTTTCCCTAGTACCAGCAAGGGGAACGTAGAAAGGCTGCCGCTCTCTGGCCGTTACCTGCAAAAGCAGGTTTAAAGCCTGAGCTAATGGTCACTTCATATGAACAAGTACTGCAGGGCTGTAAATGAAACCTACCCTCAAAAGGTCTTGAGGGAGATAATGGCCAAAATATTTCAAATGGTGACACATACTTTAAGAAAACACTTTGAAGAAATAAGCTCTAATCACAGCTGGAAAAATAAAAAGGACATGTCTGAAGGCTCAATTTCAACGCATTATGAGACACATGCAAATTCAACCACAAAGAGGTATCAGCTCACACCACTCAGAATAACCATCAGCAAAAACTACAAAGAAAAAATCCTGAAGGTGCTGGGAAGAAATACATGCCCTCCACTTTAAGTGGGACGTAACCTGGAAAGAGCCACTAAGGAGAACAGAACAGAGGTGCCTTTAAAAGGTAAACATTGAGCTACCATATGATCCAGCAGACCTATTCCTGGACCTATAAACTAAGAAGACAGAATTGGAAGGACACAGCCACGCAAATCTGCATTCCATAGTATTACAATAGCCAAGATATGGAAGTAACCAAAAAGTCCACCGACAGATGGGTGGACAAAGAAGAACTGCTACCTGTATAGATGGAATATGAGCTAGTGAAAAAATGAAACAATGCCATTTGCAGCACCGTAGATGAGTCTAGAAGTAATCACGCAACTTGGAGTAAGTGAGAAAGCGAAAGGCACATATCCTATCATATCACATATAGGGGTTACCTAAAAAATGATACAAACAAAGATATTTCCACAGACAAACACTATCATAGATTCATTTAAAAAACTTATGGTTCACCAAATGGAAAGGTGTGAGGATTGGATACATTACCATATTGAGGTTAACAGAGACATACAAACACATGTGAAATACATAATCACCAAAGACCTACGCAATACCAAGGGAAGACTACTCAACATTGTGTCATAACCTACATGGGAAAAGAATCCGAAGAACAATAGATATATGTATATGTGTGAAAGAACCCCATCTTGCACACCTAGAACAAACAAAACATTGTAATCAAGTTTGCTGTGATAAAAAATAAAAATTAAGTTAAAAATACCAAGAAGAAATAATGAGACATAAACTTAAAGGGCTTTGTCCTCGCACATTCCATTCTAATTTACAACCTAGAACACCACTTCCAGTAAGGCTCTGTTGCCCTAGTAACCAGATTTGGTAAAGGAGAAATTCTGCTGCCTTGTGGCCAATTCCCGCAAGAGCAGCTTTTAACCCACAGCTTATGGTCACTTACCATTCAAAATGACTCAAGGCTGTAAAGGACACCTGCCCTCAAAATTGTGCTGAGGTAGGGAATGGATAAAAAAAAGTCAAAACAGGCAGAATTTTCAAGAAGATAGTATGAAGAGGCAAGTTTTACTCACCCTCTTTTTAAAGAAAGGAAAATGGATAAAAGCTCAACCTCAGGAAGTATTAGACTCATGCAATCTAATCTACAAAAAGTTTTCAACTCACACCAGTCGACTGACCATTGGCAAAAGGACTACAAACAATAAATGCTGAAGTGGTTTTAGAGAACTGTGTACCCTCTAGCTGCTGGTGAGATGTAAGAGGGTTAAACGTTAATAATGAGAACAGAAAGGAGCTGCGTTTAAAAGGAAAAATTGAGGTACCATTCAATCCAGCAGGCGCACCAATGGGCCTCTCACCTGAGAAGACCAGAATGAAGAAGACCCGGGCTGCAAAAGCTGCACTGCAGCCTGATTCACAATAGAAAAGACAGTGAAGCAACCAAAATGTCCATCAACAGATGAAAGGATAAAGAAGAAGTGGTCCATGTACACAATGAATACTAGCCATGGAAAACCATGAAACACTGCTCTTTGAGGCACCATAGATGATCTTGGAGATAATCACAGAACATGAGGTAAGTCGGAAAGCAAAAGTCCTATATCCTATGATATCACTTATAGGCGTTATCTAATAACTGACACAAATGTACATATTTCCACACAGAAAGTCAATCACAGACTTATTAAAAAAAACTATGCTTATCTAAAAGGAAAGGTGGGGGGAATGGATAAATGAAGATTAGCGTTACCATATGTATACAAATATATATTATATACATATATCCAAAAGACCAACCATATAGCAAGGAAGGATTACGGAACACTCTGTAATAATTTACACGGGAAGAGGATCTGTACATAAATAGTTATATAGAATATGTAGATGAACCAGAGTGTGTACACCTTGGACGAGCAACATTCTAACCATTACCCCAATTGAAAAAATTAAAACAACGAACTAGGAGTAATGAGACATAAACTTATGGGGGGTTTTCCTGGCACATTCCCTCCAAATTTAAAACCTAGGCAAACAACTTCCAGAACGGCTCTGCTGCCCTAGTACCCAGATTGGGGAATGGAGAAATGCTGCATCCTTGTGGCCGTTTCCCACAAGAGCAGCTTTAAACCCACTGCAAAAGGTCACTAAATATTCACCAATTGCAGGTCTGTAAATGACACCGGCCCTCCAAAAGGTACTGAGGTCGAAAATCGACCAAAAATTTCCAGTGTGCAACCTTCCAAAAAGAAAATTTGAAGAGGTATATTATAGTCACACTTTTTTCTTTTTTCTTTTAACAGAAAAGAAAAAGCCGTGGAAAAATGATGAATTGTAGGAATTTTTACAGACATGTAAACCCAAATTACAAAAACCTATCAGCTCATACCAGTCAGAACGGCCATCAACAAGAATGCTGCAAACAATAAATGCTGACGTGATTGTGGAGAAATGCGTACCCTCGATTCTAAGGGGGACGTGGTAAGAGCCACTAATGAAAGCACAACTGAGGTGCCTTGAAAAGGTAAACGTTGACCTACCATACCAGTGAATCAATCATACCCACTGCTGGGTCTAAAACCTGAGAAAATGAAAATCAAAAATCACAGGCTGGCAATCCTGCACTCCAGCAATATTTACCATAGGCAACACTTGGAAGCAACGAAAATGTCCATCAACAGAGGAATGCACCAAGAAGAAGTGGTCCATGTACACAATGGAATATTAGCCATGGAAAACATTGAAGCACTGCTCTTTGAGGCACCATAGATGAGCCTGGAGATATTCACAAAACATGAAGTAGGTCGGAAAGCAATAGACCTATATCCTATATTATCACTTATGGCATTATCTAATAACTGACACAGATGAACATATTTCCAAAGAGAAAGACACTCACAGGCTTAGAAAACAAACTATGCTCATCTGAAAGGAAAGGAGGGGGGAAATTGAGAAATGAAGATTAGTGTTACTATACATATACAAATACATATTATATACATGTATCAAAAAGACCGAACATATAACAAGGGAGGTCGACGGAACACTGTAATATTTTACATGGGAAGAGTATCTGTACATTAATAGACATACATAATGTACAGATGAACCAGATTGTGTACACCAAAGACAAACAATATTCTAAACTTTACCCAGATTAAAACAATTGTAAAAACCAAGAAGAAGTAATGAGACATAAACTTATGGGGACTTCTCCTGGCAAATTCCATTCTAATTTACAACCTAGGACAATGACTTCCAGAAAGGCTCTGCTGCCCTAGTACCCAGATTGGGGAATGGAGAAATGCTACCTCCTTGTGGCCGTTTCCCACAACAGCAGCTTTGAACCCACTGCAAAAGGTCACTAAATTTTCACCAACTTGCAGTTCTGTAAATGACACCTGCCCTCCAGAAAATTTCTGGGATCAAAAATCGACCAAAAACTTCACAATAGGGCAACCTTCGAAGAAGACAATTTCAAGAGCTATATTGTACTCACGGTTTTTTTCTTTTAAGAGAAAAGCGAAAGGGGTAGGAATATGACGAATTTTAAAAATTTTAATGACATGCATACCCATATTACAAAAACCTATCAGCTCACAGCACTCAGAATGGCCATTAGGAAAAATGCTGCAAAAAATAAAAGGTGAAGGGAGTGTGGAGAAATGATTACCCTCGGTTGTAAGGGGGGGCATGTAAAGAGCCACTAATGAAAACACAATGTAGGTGCTTCGAAAAGGGAAACATTGAGCTACCAGTCAATCAATCACAACCACTGCTTGGCCAATCACCTGAGAAAATGAGAATCAAAAAGTCACAGGCTGGCAAATCTGTACGCCAGCAAGAGTTACCATAGCCAGCACTTGGAAGCAATGAAAATGTCCATCAACCGAGGAATGCACCAAGAAGAAGTGGTCCACGTACACAATGGAATATTACTCTAATAATAAATATAAATTAAATTTAAAAACAAACAAAAGCAAGGAGACATCAACATTTGTGGGTTTATCCGCGCACATTGCACTCTAATTTATAACCGAAAAACACCACTGGACGGTAGGTCTGTTTCCCTAGTACCAGCAAGGGGAACGTAGAAAGGCTGCCGCTCTCTGGCCGTTACCTGCAAAAGCAGGTTTAAAGCCTGAGCTAATGGTCACTTCATATGAACAAGTACTGCAGGGCTGTAAATGAAACCTACCCTCAAAATGTCTTGAGGGAGATAATGGCCAAAATATTTCAAATGGTGACACATACTTTAAGAAAACACTTTGAAGAAATAAGCTCTAATCACAGCTGGAAAAATAAAAAGGACATGTCTGAAGGCTCAATTTCAACGCATTATGAGACACATGCAAATTCAACCACAAAGAGGTATCAGCTCACACCACTCAGAATAACCATCAGCAAAAACTACAAAGAAAAAATCCTGAAGGTGCTGGGAAGAAATACATGCCCTCCACTTTAAGTGGGACGTAACCTGGAAAGAGCCACTAAGGAGAACAGAACAGAGGTGCCTTTAAAAGGTAAACATTGAGCTACCATATGATCCAGCAGACCTATTCCTGGACCTATAAACTAAGAAGACAGAATTGGAAGGACACAGCCACGCAAATCTGCATTCCATAGTATTACAATAGCCAAGATATGGAAGTAACCAAAAAGTCCACCGACAGATGGGTGGACAAAGAAGAACTGCTACCTGTATAGATGGAATATGAGCTAGTGAAAAAATGAAACAATGCCATTTGCAGCACCGTAGATGAGTCTAGAAGTAATCACGCAACTTGGAGTAAGTGAGAAAGCGAAAGGCACATATCCTATCATATCACATATAGGGGTTACCTAAAAAATGATACAAACAAAGATATTTCCACAGACAAACACTATCATAGATTCATTTAAAAAACTTATGGTTCACCAACTGGAAAGGTGTGAGGATTGTATACATTACCATATTGAGGTTAACAGAGACATACAAACACATGTGAAATACATAATCACCAAAGACCTACGCAATACCAAGGGAAGACTACTCAACATTGTGTCATAACCTACATGGGAAAAGAATCCGAAGAACAATAGATATATGTATATGTGTGAAAGAACCACATCTTGCACACCTAGAACAAACAAAACATTGTAATCAAGTTTGCTGTGATAAAAAATAAAAATTAAGTTAAAAATACCAAGAAGAAATAATGAGACATAAACTTAAAGGGCTTTGTCCTCGCACATTCCATTCTAATTTACAACCTAGAACACCACTTCCAGTAAGGCTCTGTTGCCCTAGTAACCAGATTTGGTAAAGGAGAAATGCTGCCGCCTTGTGGCCGATTCCCGCAAGAGCAGCTTTTAACCCACAGCTAATGGTCACTTATCATTCACAAGGACTCAGGGCTGTAAAGGACACCTGCCCTCAAAATTGTGCTGAGGTAGGGAATGGATAAAAAAAAAGTCAAAACAGGCAGAATTTTCAAGAAGATAGTATGAAGAGGCAAATTTTACTCACCCTCTTTTTAAAGAAAGGAAAATGGATAAAAGCTCAACCTCAGGAAGTATTAGACTCATGCAATCTAATCTACAAAAAGTTTTCAACTCACACCAGTCGACTGACCATTGGCAAAAGGACTACAAACAATAAATGCTGAAGTGGTTTTAGAGAACTGTGTACCCTCTAGCTGCTGGTGAGATGTAAGAGGGTTAAACGTTAATAATGAGAACAGAAAGGAGCTGCGTTTAAAAGGAAAAATTGAGGTACCATTCAATCCAGCAGGTGCACCAGTGGTCCTCTCACCTGAGAAGACCAGAATGAAGAAGACCCAGGCTGCAAAAGCTGCACTGCAGCCTGATTCACAATAGACAAGACAGTGAAGCAACCAAAATGTCCATCAACAGAAGAAAGGATAAAGAAGAAGTCGTCCATGTACACAATGAATACTAGCTATGGAAAACAATGAAACAGTGCTCTTTGAGGCACCATAGATGATCTTGGAGATAATCACAGAACATGAGGTAAGTCGGAAAGCAAAAGTCCTATATCCTATGATATCACTTATAGGCGTTATCTAATAACTGACACAAATGAACATATTTCCACAGAGAAAGTCAATCAAAGACTTATTAAAAAAAACTATGCTTATCTAAAAGGAAAGGTGGGGGAAGTGGATAAATGAAGATTAGCGTTACCATATGTATACAAATACATATGATATACATATATCAAAAAGACAGACCATATAGCAAAGAAGGTTTACGGAACACTCTGTAATAATTTACACGGGAAGAGGATCTCTACATAAATAGTTATATAGAATATGTAGATAAACCAGAGTGTGTACACCTTGGACGAGCAACATTCTAACCATTACCCCAATTGAAAAAATTAAAACAACGAACTAGGAGTAATGAGACATAAACTTATGGGGGGTTTTCCTGGCACATTCCATCCAAATTTAAAACCTAGGCAAAGAACTTCCAGAACGGCTCTGCTGCACTAGTACCCAGATTTGGGAATGGAGAAATGCTGCATCCTTGTGGCCGTTTCCCACAACAGCAGCTTTAAACCCACTGCAAAAGGTCACTAAATATTCACCAATTGCAGTTCTGTAAATGACACCGGCCCTCCAAAAGGTACTGAGGTCGAAAATCGACCAAAAATTTCCAGTGTGCAACCTTCCAAAAAGAAAATTTGAAGAGGTATATTATAGTCACACTTTTTTCTTTTTTCTTTTAACAGAAAAGAAAAAGCCGTGGAAAAATGATGAATTGTAGGAATTTTTACAGACATGTAAACCCAAATTACAAAAACCTATCAGCTCATACCAGTCAGAACGGCCATCAACAAGAATGCTGCAAACAATAAATGCTGACGTGATTGTGGAGAAATGCGTACCCTCGATTCTAAGGGGGACGTGGTAAGAGCCACTAATGAAAGCACAACTGAGGTGCCTTGAAAAGGTAAACGTTGACCTACCATACCAGTGAATCAATCATACCCACTGCTGGGTCTAAAACCTGAGAAAATGAAAATCAAAAATCACAGGCTGGCAATCCTGCACTCCAGCAATATTTACCATAGGCAACACTTGGAAGCAACGAAAATGTCCATCAACAGAGGAATGCACCAAGAAGAAGTGGTCCATGTACACAATGGAATATTAGCCATGGAAAACATTGAAGCACTGCTCTTTGAGGCACCATAGATGAGCCTGGAGATATTCACAAAACATGAAGTAGGTCGGAAAGCAATAGACCTATATCCTATATTATCACTTATGGCATTATCTAATAACTGACACAGATGAACATATTTCCAAAGAGAAAGACACTCACAGGCTTAGAAAACAAACTATGCTCATCTGAAAGGAAAGGAGGGGGGAAATTGAGAAATGAAGATTAGTGTTACTCTACATATACAAATACATATTATATACATGTATCAAAAAGACCGAACATATAACAAGGGAGGTCGACGGAACACTGTAATATTTTACATGGGAAGAGTATCTGTACATTAATAGACATACATAATGTACAGATGAACCAGATTGTGTACACCAAAGACAAACAATATTCTAAACTTTACCCAGATTAAAAAAATTGTAAAAACCAAGAAGAAGTAATGAGACATAAACTTATGGGGACTTCTCCTGGCAAATTCCATTCTAATTTACAACCTAGGACAATGACTTCCAGAAAGGCTCTGCTGCCCTAGTACCCAGATTGGGGAATGGAGAAATGCTACCTCCTTGTGGCCGTTTCCCACAACAGCAGCTTTGAACCCACTGCAAAAGGTCACTAAATGTTCACCAACTTGCAGTTCTGTAAATGACACCTGCCCTCCAGAAAATTTCTGGGATCAAAAATCGACCAAAAACTTCACAATAGGGCAACCTTCGAAGAAGACAATTTCAAGAGCTATATTGTACTCACGGTTTTTTTCTTTTAAGAGAAAAGCGAAAGGGGTAGGAATAGGACGAATTTTAAAAATTTTAATGACATGCATACCCATATTACAAAAACCTATCAGCTCACAGCAGTCAGAATGGCCATTAGGAAAAATGCTGCAAAAAATAAAAGGTGAAGGGAGTGTGGAGAAATGCGTACCCTCGGTTGTAAGGGGGGGCATGTAAAGAGCCACTAATGAAAACACAATGTAGGTGCTTCGAAAAGGGAAACATTGAGCTACCAGTCAATCAATCACAACCACTGCTTGGCCAATCACCTGAGAAAATGAGAATCAAAAAGTCACAGGCTGGCAAATCTGTACGCCAGCAAGATTTACCATAGCCAGCACTTGGAAGCAATGAAAATGTCCATCAACCGAGGAATGCACCAAGAAGAAGTGGTCCACGTACACAATGGAATATTACTCTAATAATAAATATAAATTAAATTTAAAAACAAACAAAAGCAAGGAGACATCAACATTTGTGGGTTTATCCGCGCACATTGCACTCTAATTTATAACCGAAAAACACCACTGGACGGTAGGTCTGTTTCCCTAGTACCACCAAGGGGAACGTAGAAAGGCTGCCGCTCTCTGGCCGTTACCTGCAAAAGCAGGTTTAAAGCCTGAGCTAATGGTCACTTCATATGAACAAGTACTGCAGGGCTGTAAATGAAACCTACCCTCAAAATGTCTTGAGGGAGATAATGGCCAAAATATTTCAAATGGTGACACATACTTTAAGAAAACACTTTGAAGAAATAAGCTCTAATCACAGCTGGAAAAATAAAAAGGACATGTCTGAAGGCTCAATTTCAACGCATTATGAGACAAATGCAAATTCAACCACAAAGAGGTATCAGCTCACACCACTCAGAATAACCATCAGCAAAAACTACAAAGAAAAAATCCTGAAGGTGCTGGGAAGAAATACATGCCCTCCACTTTAAGTGGGACGTAACCTGGAAAGAGCCACTAAGGAGAACAGAACAGAGGTGCCTTTAAAAGGTAAACATTGAGCTACCATATGATCCAGCAGACCTATTCCTGGACCTATAAACTAAGAAGACAGAATTGGAAGGACACAGCCACGCAAATCTGCATTCCATAGTATTACAATAGCCAAGATATGGAAGTAACCAAAAAGTCCACCGACAGATGGGTGGACAAAGAAGAACTGCTACCTGTATAGATGGAATATGAGCTAGTGAAAAAATGAAACAATGCCATTTGCAGCACCGTAGATGAGTCTAGAGGTAATCACGCAACTTGGAGTAAGTGAGAAAGCGAAAGACACATATCCTATCATATCACATATAGGGGTTACCTAAAAAATGATACAAACAAAGATATTTCCACAGACAAACACTATCATAGATTCATTTAAAAAACTTATGGTTCACCAAATGGAAAGGTGTGAGGATTGGATACATTACCATATTGAGGTTAACAGAGACATACAAACACATGTGAAATACATAATCACCAAAGACCTACGCAATACCAAGGGAAGACTACTCAACATTGTGTCATAACCTACATGGGAAAAGGATCCGAAGAACAATAGATATATGTATATATGTGAAAGAACCACATCTTGCACACCTAGAACAAACAAAACATTGTAATCAAGTTTGCTGTGATAAAAAATAAAAATTAAGTCAAAAATACCAAGAAGAAATAATGAGACATAAACTTAAAGGGCTTTGTCCTCGCACATTCCATTCTAATTTACAACCTAGAACACCACTTCCAGTAAGGCTCTGTTGCCCTAGTAACCAGATTTGGTAAAGGAGAAATGCTGCCGACTTGTGGCCGATTCCCGCAAGAGCAGCTTTTAACCCACAGCTAATGGTCACTTATCATTCACAAGGACTCAGGGCTGTAAAGGACACCTGCCCTCAAAATTGTGCTGAGGTAGGGAATCGATAAAATATTCAAAACAGGCAAAATGTTCACGAAGATAGTATGAAGAGGTAAGTTTTACTCACTCTCTTTTTAAAGAAAGGAAAATGGATAAAAGCTCAGCCTCAGGAAGTATTAGACTCATACAATCAAATCTACAAAAACTTTTCAACTTCCACCAGTCGAATGACCTTTGGCAAAAAGTCTACAAACAATAAATGCTGAAGAGGTTTTAGAGAACTGTGTACCCTCTAGCTGCTGGTGAGATGTAAGAGGGTTAAATGCTAATAATGAGAACAGAAAGGAGCTGCGTTTAAAAGGAAAAATTGAGGTACCATTCAATCCAGCAGGCGCACCAATGAGCCTCTCACCTGAGAAGACAAGAATGAAGAAGACCCAGGCTGCAAAAGCTGCACTGCAGCCTGATTCACAATAGACAAGACAGTGAAGCAACCAAAATGTCCATCAACAGATGAAAGGATAAAGAAGAAGTGGTCCATGTACACAATGAATACTAGCCATGGAAAACCATGAAACACTGCTCTTTGAGGCACCATAGATGATCTTGGAGATAATCACAGAACATGAGGTAAGTCGGAAAGCAAAAGTCCTATATCCTATGATATCACTTATAGGCGTTATCTAATAACTGACACAAATGTACATATTTCCACACAGAAAGTCAATCACAGACTTATTAAAAAAAAACTATGCTTATCTAAAAGGAAAGGTGGGGGGAATGGATAAATGAAGATTAGCGTTACCATATGTATACAAATATATATTATATACATATATCCAAAAGACCAACCATATAGCAAGGAAGGATTACGGAACACTCTGTAATAATTTACACGGGAAGAGGATCTCTACATAAATAGTTATATAGAATATGTAGACGAACGAGAGTGTGTACACCTTGGACGAGCAACATTCTAACCATTACCCCAATTGAAAAAATTAAAACAACGAACTAGGAGTAATGAGACATAAACTTATGGGGGGTTTTCCTGGCACATTCCCTCCAAATTTAAAACCTAGGCAAACAACTTCAAGAACGGCTCCGCTGCCCTAGTACCCAGATTGGGGAATGGAGAAATGCTGCATCCTTGTGGCCGTTTCCCACAAGAGCAGCTTTAAACCCACTGCAAAAGGTCACTAAATATTCACCAATTGCAGGTCTGTAAATGACACCGGCCCTCCAAAAAATACTGAGGTCGAAAATCGACCAAAAAATTCCAGAGTGCAACCTTCCAAAAAGAAAATTTGAAGAGGTATATTATAGTCACACTTTTTTGCTTTTTTCTTTTAACAGAAAAGAAAAAGGCGTGGAAAAATGATGAATTGTAGGAATTTTTACAGACATGTAAACGCAAATTACAAAAACCTATCAGCTCACACCAGTCAGAACGGCCATCAACAAAAATGCTGCAAACAATAAATGCTGACGTGATTGTGGAGAAATGCGTACCCTCGATTCTAAGGGGGACGTGGTAAGAGCCACTAATGAAAGCACAATTGAGGTGCCTTGAAAAGGTCAACGTTGACCTACCATACCAGTCAATCAATCATACCCACTGCTGGGTCTATCACCTGAGAAAATGAAAATCAAAAATCACAGGCTGGCAATCCTGCACTCCAGCAATATTTACCATAGGCAACACATGGAAGCAACGAAAATGTCCATCAACAGAGGAATGAACCAAGAAGAAGTGGTCCATGTACACAATGGAATATTAGCCATGGAAAACATTGAAGCACTGCTCTTTGAGGCACCATAGATGAGCCTGGAGATAATCACAAAACATGAAGTAGGTCGGACAGCAAAACACCTATTTCCTATATTATCACTTATGGCATTATCTAATAACTGACACAGATGAACATATTTCCAAAGAGAAAGACACTCACAGGCTTAGAAAACAAACTATGCTCATCTGAAAGGAAAGGAGGGGGGAAATTGAGAAATGAAGATTAGTGTTACTATACATATACAAATACATATTATATACATGTATCAAAAAGACCGAACATATAGCAAGGGAGGTCGAAGGAACACTGTAATATTTTACATGGGAAGAGGATCTGTACATTAATAGACATACATAATGTACAAATGAACCAGATTGTGTAAACCTAGGACAAACAATATTCTAAACTTTACCCAGAATAAAAAAAAATTAAAAACCAAGAAGAAGTAATGAGACATAAACTTATGGGGATTGCTCCTGGCAAATTCCATTCTAATTTACAACCTAGGACAATGACTTCCATAAAGGCTCTGCTGCCCTAGTACCCAGATTGGGGAATGGAGAAATGCTACCTCCTTGTGGCCGTTTCCCACAACAGCAGCTTTGACCCCACTGCAAAATGTCAGTAAATTTTCACCAACTTGCAGTTCTATAAATGGCAACTGCCCTCCAGAAAATTTCTGGGGTCAAATATCGAACAAAATCTTCAGAAGAGGGCAACCTTCGAAGAAGACAATTTCAAGAGCTATACTGTACTCACGGTTTTTTCTTTTAAGAGAAAAGAAAAAGGCGTAGGAATATGACGAATTTTAAAAATTTTAATGACATGCATACCCATATTACAAAAACCTATCAGATCAGAGCAGTCAGAATGGCCATTAGGAAAAATGCTGCAAAAAATAAACGGTGAAGGGAGTGTGGAGAAATGTGTACCCTCGGTTGTAAGGGGGGGGCATGTAACGAGCCACTAATGAAAACACAATGTAGGTGCTTTGAAAAGGGAAACATTGAGATACCCGTCAATCAATCACAATCACTTCTTGGCCTATCACCTGACAAAATGAGAATCAAAAAGTCACAGGCTGGCAAACCTGTACGCCAGCAAGATTTACCATAGCCAGCCCTAGGAAGCAATGAAAATGTCCATCAACTGAGGAATGCACCAAGAAGAAGTAGTCTACGTACACAATGGTATATTACTCTAATAATAAATATAAATTAAATTTAAAAACAAACAAAAGCAAGGAGACATCAACATTTGTGGGTTTATCCGGGCACATTCACTCTAATTTATAACCGAAGAACACCACTGGCCGGTAGGTCTGTTTCCCTAGTACCAGCAAGGGAAACGTAGAAAGGCTGCCGCTCTTTGGCCGATACCTGCAAAAGCAGGTTTAAAGCCTGAGCTAATGGTCACTTCATATGAACAAGTACTGCAGGGCTGTAAATGAAACCTGCCCTCAAAATGTCTTGAGGGAGATAATGGCCAAAATATTTCAAAAGGTGACACATACTTTAAAAAAACACTTTGAAGAAATAAGCTCTAATCACAGCTGGAAAAATAAAAAGGACATGTCTTAAAGCTCAATTTCAACGCATTATGAGACACATGCAAATTCAACCACAAAGAGGTATCAGCTCACACCACTCAGAATAACCATCAGCAAAAACTACAAAGAAAAAATCCTGAAGGTGCTGGGAAGAAATACATGCCCTCCACTTTAAGTGGGACGTAACCTGGAAAGAGCCACTAAGGAGAACAGAACAGAGGTGCCTTTAAAAGGAAAACATTGAGCTACCATATGATCCAGCAGTCCTGTTCCTGGACCTATAACCTAAGAAGGCAAAATTGGAAGGACAGAGGCACGCAAATCTGTATTGCATATTATTACAATAGCCAAGATATGGAAGTAACCAAAAAGACCACCGACAGATGGGTGGACAAAGAAGAACTGCTATCTGTACAGATGGAATATGAGCTAGTGAAAAAATGAAACAATGTCATTTGCAGCACCATAGATGAGCCTAGAAGTAATCACACAACTTGGAGTAAGTGAGAAAGCGAAAGGCACATATCCTATCATATCACATATAGGGGTTACCTAAAAAATGATACAAAGAAAGATATTTCCACAGAGAAACACTATCATAGATTCATTAAAATTCTTTTGGTTCACCAAATAGAAAGTTGTGAGGATTGGATACATTACCATTTTTAGGTTAACAGAGAGTTACAAACACATGTGAAATATATAATCACCAAAGACCTACGCAATATCAAGAGAATACTACTCAACATTGTGTCATAACCTATATGGGAAAAGGATCCGAAGAAGAATAGATATATGTATATGTGTGAAAGAACCACATCTTGCACACCTAGAACAAACAAAACATTGTAATCAAGTTTGCTGTGATAAAAAATAAAAATTAAGTTAAAAATACCAACAAGAAGTAATGAGACATAAACTTAAAGGGCTTTTCCCCCGCACATTCCATTCTAATTTACAACCTAGAACACCACTTCCAGTAAGGCTCTGTTGCCCTAGTAACCAGATTTGGTAAAGGAGAAATTCTGCTGCCTTGTGGCCAATTCCCGCAAGAGCAGCTTTTAACCCACAGCTTATGGTCACTTACCATTCAAAATGACTCAAGGCTGTAAAGGACACCTGCCCTCAAAATTGTGCTGAGGTAGGGAATGGATAAAAAAAAGCCAAAACAGGCAGAATTTTCAAGAAGATAGTATGAAGAGGCAAGTTTTACTCACCCTCTTTTTAAAGAAAGGAAAATGGATAAAAGCTCAACCTCAGGAAGTATTAGACTCATGCAATCTAATCTACAAAAAGTTTTCAACTCACACCAGTCGACTGACCATTGGCAAAAGGACTACAAACAATAAATGCTGAAGTGGTTTTAGAGAACTGTGTACCCTCTAGCTGCTGGTGAGATGTAAGAGGGTTAAACGTTAATAATGAGAACAGAAAGGAGCTGCGTTTAAAAGGAAAAATTGAGGTACCATTCAATCCAGCAGGCGCACCAGTGTTCCTCTCACCTGAGAAGACCAGAATGAAGAAGACCCAGGCTGCAAAAGCTGCACTGCAGCCTGATTCACAATAGACAAGACAGTGAAGCAACCAAAATGTCCATCAACAGATGAAAGGATAAAGAAGAAGTGGTCCATGTACACAATGAATACTAGCCATGGAAAACCATGAAACACTGCTCTTTGAGGCACCATAGATGATCTTGGAGATAATCACAGAACATGAGGTAAGTCGGAAAGCAAAAGTCCTATATCCTATGATATCACTTATAGGCGTTATCTAATAACTGACACAAATGAACATATTTACACAGAGAAAGTCAATCACAGACTTATTAAAAAAAACTATGCTTATCTAAAAGGAAAGGTGGGGGGAGTGGATAAATGAAGATTAGCATTACCATATGTATACAAATACATATTATATACATATATCAAAAAGACAGACCATAGAGCAAAGAAGGTTTACGGAACACTCTGTAATAATTTACACGGGAAGAGGATCTCTACATAAATAGTTATATAGAATATGTAGATAAACCAGAGTGTGTACACCTTGGACGAGCAACATTCTAACCATTACCCCAATTGAAAAAATTAAAACAACGAACTAGGAGTAATGAGACATAAACTTATGGGGGGTTTTCCTGGCACATTCCATTCAAATTTACAACCTAGGCAAACGACTTCCAAAACAGCTCTGATGCCCTATTGCCCAGATTTTGTAATGGAGAAATGCTGCATCCTTGTGGCCATTTCCCACAACAGCAGCTTTAAACCCACTGCAAAAGTCACTAAATATTCACCAATTGCTGTTCTGTAAATGACACCTTCCCTCCAAAAAATACTGAGGTCGAAAATCGACCAAAAAATTCTAGAATGCAACCTTCCAAAAAGAAAATTTGAAGTGGTATATTATACTAACACTTTTTTTCTTTTTTCTTTTAATAGAAAAGGAAAAGCCGTGGAGAAATGATGAATTGTAGGAATTTTTACAGACATGTAAACCCAAATTACAAAAACCTATCAGCTCACACCAGTCAGAATAGCCATCAACAAAATGGCTGCAAACAGTAAATGCTGACGTGATTGTGGAGAAATGCGTACCCTCGATTCTAAGGGGGACGTGGTAAGAGCCACTAATGAAAGCACAATTGAGGTGCCTTGAAAAGGTAAACGTTGAGCTACCATACCAGTCAAGCAATCATACCCACTGCTGGGTCTATCACCTGAGAAAATGAAAATGAAAAATCACAGGCTGGCAATCCTTCACTCCAGCAATATGTACCATAGGCAACGCTTGGAAGCAACGAAAATGTCTATCAACAGAGGAATGCACCAACAAGAAGTGGTCCATGTACACAATGGAATATTAGCCATGGAAAACATTGAAGCACTGCTCTTTGAGGCACCATAGATGAGCCTGGAGATAATCACAAAACATGAAGTAGGTCGGAAAGCAAAACACCTATATCCTATATTATCAGTTATGGCATTATGTAATAAGTGACACAGATGAACATATTTCCAAAGAGAATGACACTCACAGGCTTAGAAAACAAACTATGCTCATCTGAAAGGAAAGGAGGGGGGAAATTGGGAAATGAAGATTAGTGTTACTCTACATATACAAATACATATTATATACATGTATCAAAAACACCGAACATATAGCAAGGGAGGTCGACGGAACACTGTAATATTTTACATGGGAAGAGGATCTGTACATTAATAGTCATACATAATGTACAAATGAACCAGATTGTGTACACCTAGCACAAACAATATTCTACACTTTACCCAGATTAAAAAAATTTTAAAAACCAAGAAGAAGTAATGAGACATAAACTTATGGGGATTCCTCCTGGCAAATTCCATTCTAATTTACAACCTAGGACAATGACTTCCAGAAAGGCTCTGCTGCCCTAGTACCCAGATTGGGGAATGGAGAAATGCTACCTCCTTGTGGCCGTTTCTCAAAACAGCAGCTTTGAACCCACTGCAAAAGGTCACTAAATTTTCACCAACTTGCAGTTCTGTAAATGACACCTGCCCTTCAGAAAATTTTTCGGGTCAAAAGTCGACCAAAAACTTCACAAGAGGGCAACCTTCGAAGAAGACAATTTCAAGAGCTATATAGTACTCACGGGGTTTTATTTTAAGAGAAAAGAAAAAGGGGTAGGAATATGACGAATTTAAAAAATTTTAATGACATGCATACCCATATTACAAAAACCTATCAGCTCACAGCAGTCAGAATGGCCATTAGGAAAAATGCTGCAAAAAATAAACGGTGAAGGGAGTGTGGAGAAATGCGTACCCTCGGTTGTAAGGGGGGGCATGTAAAGAGCCACTAATGAAAACACAGTGTAGGTGCTTTGAAAAGGGAAACATTGAGCTACCAGTCAATCAATCACAACCACTGCTTGGCCTATCACCTGAGAAAATGAGAAACAAAAAGTCACAGGCTGGCAAATCTGTACGCCAGCAAGATTTACCATAGCCAGCACTTGGAAGCAATGAAAATGTCCATCAACCGAGGAATGCACCAAGAAGAAGTGGTCCACGTACACAATGGAATATTACTCTAATAATAAATATAAATTAAATTTAAAAACAAACAAAAGCAAGGAGACATCAACATTTGTGGGTTTATCCGGGCACATTGCACTCTAATTTATAACCGAAGAACACAACTGGCCACTAAGTCTGTTTCCCTAGTACCAGCAAGGGGAATGTAGAAAGGCTGCCGCTCTCTGGCCGTTACCTGCAAAAGCAGGTTTAAAGCCTGAGCTAATGGTCACTTCATATGAACAAGTACTGCAGGGCTGTAAATGAAACCTGCCCTCAAAAGGTCTTGAGGGAGATAATGGCCAAAATATTTCAAATGGTGACACATACTTTAAGAAAACACTTTGAAGAAATAAGCTCTAATCACAGCTGGAAAAATAAAAATGACATGTCTTAAAGCTCAATTACTACGCATTATGAAACACATGCAAATTCAACCACAAAGAGGTATCAGCTCACACCACTCAGAATAAGCATCAGCAAAAACTACAAAGAATAAATGCTGAAGGTGCTGGGAAGAAATACATACCCTCCACTTTAAGTGGGACGTAACCTGGAAAGAGCCACTAAGGAGAACAGAATAGAGGTGCCTTTAAAAGGTAAACATTGAGCTACCATATGATCCAGCAGACCTATTCCTGGACCTATAACCTAAGAAGGCCAAATTGGAAGGACACAGGCACGCAAATCTGTATTGCATATTATTACAATAGCCAAGATATGGAAGTAACCAAAAAGTCCACCGACAGATGGGTGGACAAAGAAGAACTGCTATCTGTACAGATGGAATATGAGCTAGTGAAAAAATGAAACAATGTCATTTGCAGCACCATAGATGAGTCTAGAAGTAATCACACAACTTGGAGTAAGTGAGAAAGCGAAAGACACATATCCTATCATATCACATATAGGGGTTACCTAAGAAATGATACAAACAAAGATATTTCCACAGAGAAACACTATCATAGATTCATTAAAAATCTTGGGGCTTCCCTGGTGGCGCAGTGGTTGAGAATCTGCCTGCCAATGCAGGGGACACAGGTTCGAGCCCTGGTCTGGGAAGATCCCACATGCCACGGAGTAACTGGGCCCGTGAGCCACAATTACTGATCCTGCGCGTCTGGAGCCTGTGCTCCACAACAAGAGAGGCCACGATGGTGATAGGCCCACGCACTGCGATGAAGAGTGGTCCCCACTTGCCACAACTAGAGAAAGCTCTCGCACAGAAACGAAGACCCAACACAGTCATAAATAAATAAATAAATAAATAAAAGAACATGAATTTCTAAAAAAAAAAATCAGAATGATAACAAACTTTAAAAATAAATAAATAAATAAATAAATAAATCTTATGGTTCACCAAATAGAAAGGTGTGAGGATTGGATACATTACCATATTTAGGTTAACAGAGAGTTACAAACACATGTGAAATATATAATCACAAAGACCTACGCAATACCAAGAGAAGACTACTCAACATTGTGTCATAACCTACATGGGAAAAGGCTCCATAGAAGAAGAGCTATATGTATCTGTGTGAAAGAACCCCATCTTGCACACCTAGAACAAACAGAACATTGTACTCAAGATTGCTGTGATAAAAAATAAAAATTAAGTTAAAAATACCAACAAGAAGTAATGAGATATAAACTTAAAGGGCGTTTTCCTCGCACATTCCATTCTAATTTACAACCTAGAACACCACTTCCAGTAAGGCTCTGTTGCCCTAGTAACCAGATTTGGTAAAGGAGAAATGCTGCCGCCATGTGGCCGATTCCCACATGAGCAGCTTTTAACCCACAGCTAATGGTCACTTACCATTCACAAGGACTCAGGGCTGTAAAGGAAACCTGCCCTCAAAATTGTGCTGAGGTATGGAATGGATAAAACAATTCAAAAAAGGCAAAATTTTCAAGAAGATAGTATGAAGAGGTAAGTTTTACTCATCTCTTTTTAAAGAAAGGAAAATGGATAAAAGCTCAACCTCAGGAAGTATTAGGCTCATGCAAGCTAATCTACAAAAGTTTCCAAATCACACCAGTCGACTGACCATTGGCAAAAAGTCTACAAATAATAAATGCTGAAGAGGTTTTAGAGAACTGTGTACCCTCTAGCTGCTGGTGAGATGTAAAAGGGTTAAATGCTAATAATGCGAACAGAAAGGAGCTGCGTTTAAAAGGAAAAATTGAGGTACCATTCAATCCAGCAGGCGCACCAATGGGCCTCTCACCTGAGAAGACCAGAATGAAGAAGACCCGGGCTGCAAAAACTGCACTGAAGCCTGATTCACAATAGACAAGACAGTGAAGCAACCAAAATGTCCATCAACAGATGAAAGGATAAAGAAGAAGTGGTCCATGTACACAATGAATACTAGCCATGGAAAACAATGAAAGAGTGCTCTTTGAGGCACCATAGATGATCTTGGAGATAATCACAGAATATGAGGTAAGTCGGAAAGCAAAAGTCCTATATCCTATGATATCACTTATAGGCGTTATCTTATAACTGACACAAATGAACATATTTCCACAGAGAAAGTCAATCACAGACTTATTAAAAAAAACTATGCTTATCTAAAAGGAAAGGTGGGGGGAATGGATAAATGAAGATTAGCGTTACCATATTTATACAAATACATATTATATAAATATATCAAAGAGACCGACCATATAGCAAGGAAAGTTTACGAAACAATCTGTAATAATTTACAAGGAAAGAGGATCTATACATAAATAGGTATATAGAATATGTAGATGAACCAGAGTGTGTACACCTTGGACAAGCAACTTTCTAACCATTACCCCAATTGAAAAAATTAAAACAACGAACTAGGAGTAATGAGACATAAACTTATGGGGGGTTTTCCTGGCACATTCCATTCAAACTTACAACCTAGGCAAACGACTTCCAGAACGGCTCTGCTGCCCTAGTACCCAGATTTGGGAATGGAGAAATGCTGCATCCTTGTGGCCGTTTCCCACAACAGCAGCTTTAAACCCACTGCAAAAGTCACTAAATATTCACCAATTGCTGTTCTGTAAATGACACCTTCCCTCCAAAAAATACTGAGGTCGAAAATCGACCAAAAAATTCTAGAATGCAACCTTCCAAAAAGAAAATTTGAAGTGGTATATTATACTAACACTTTTTTTCTTTTTTCTTTTAATAGAAAAGGAAAAGCCGTGGAGAAATGATGAATTGTAGGAATTTTTACAGACATGTAAACCCAAATTACAAAAACCTATCAGCTCACACCAGTCAGAATAGCCATCAACAAAATGGCTGCAAACAGTAAATGCTGACGTGATTGTGGAGAAATGCGTACCCTCGATTCTAAGGGGGACGTGGTAAGAGCCACTAATGAAAGCACAATTGAGGTGCCTTGAAAAGGTAAACGTTGAGCTACCATACCAGTCAAGCAATCATACCCACTGCTGGGTCTATCACCTGAGAAAATGAAAATGAAAAATCACAGGCTGGCAATCCTTCACTCCAGCAATATGTACCATAGGCAACGCTTGGAAGCAACGAAAATGTCTATCAACAGAGGAATGCACCAACAAGAAGTGGTCCATGTACACAATGGAATATTAGCCATGGAAAACATTGAAGCACTGCTCTTTGAGGCACCATAGATGAGCCTGGAGATAATCACAAAACATGAAGTAGGTCGGAAAGCAAAACACCTATATCCTATATTATCAGTTATGGCATTATGTAATAAGTGACACAGATGAACATATTTCCAAAGAGAATGACACTCACAGGCTTAGAAAACAAACTATGCTCATCTGAAAGGAAAGGAGGGGGGAAATTGGGAAATGAAGATTAGTGTTACTCTACATATACAAATACATATTATATACATGTATCAAAAACACCGAACATATAGCAAGGGAGGTCGACGGAACACTGTAATATTTTACATGGGAAGAGGATCCGTACATTAATAGTCATACATAATGTACAAATGAACCAGATTGTGTACACCTAGCACAAACAATATTCTACACTTTACCCAGATTAAAAAAATTTTAAAAACCAAGAAGAAGTAATGAGACATAAACTTATGGGGATTCCTCCTGGCAAATTCCATTCTAATTTACAACCTAGGACAATGACTTCCAGAAAGGCTCTGCTGCCCTAGTACCCAGATTGGGGAATGGAGAAATGCTACCTCCTTGTGGCCGTTTCTCAAAACAGCAGCTTTGAACCCACTGCAAAAGGTCACTAAATTTTCACCAACTTGCAGTTCTGTAAATGACACCTGCCCTTCAGAAAATTTTTCGGGTCAAAAGTCGACCAAAAACTTCACAAGAGGGCAACCTTCGAAGAAGACAATTTCAAGAGCTATATAGTACTCACGGGGTTTTATTTTAAGAGAAAAGAAAAAGGGGTAGGAATATGACGAATTTAAAAAATTTTAATGACATGCATACCCATATTACAAAAACCTATCAGCTCACAGCAGTCAGAATGGCCATTAGGAAAAATGCTGCAAAAAATAAACGGTGAAGGGAGTGTGGAGAAATGCGTACCCTCGGTTGTAAGGGGGGGCATGTAAAGAGCCACTAATGAAAACACAGTGTAGGTGCTTTGAAAAGGGAAACATTGAGCTACCAGTCAATCAATCACAACCACTGCTTGGCCTATCACCTGAGAAAATGAGAAACAAAAAGTCACAGGCTGGCAAATCTGTACGCCAGCAAGATTTACCATAGCCAGCACTTGGAAGCAATGAAAATGTCCATCAACCGAGGAATGCACCAAGAAGAAGTGGTCCACGTACACAATGGAATATTACTCTAATAATAAATATAAATTAAATTTAAAAACAAACAAAAGCAAGGAGACATCAACATTTGTGGGTTTATCCGGGCACATTGCACTCTAATTTATAACCGAAGAACACAACTGGCCACTAAGTCTGTTTCCCTAGTACCAGCAAGGGGAATGTAGAAAGGCTGCCGCTCTCTGGCCGTTACCTGCAAAAGCAGGTTTAAAGCCTGAGCTAATGGTCACTTCATATGAACAAGTACTGCAGGGCTGTAAATGAAACCTGCCCTCAAAAGGTCTTGAGGGAGATAATGGCCAAAATATTTCAAATGGTGACACATACTTTAAGAAAACACTTTGAAGAAATAAGCTCTAATCACAGCTGGAAAAATAAAAATGACATGTCTTAAAGCTCAATTACTACGCATTATGAAACACATGCAAATTCAACCACAAAGAGGTATCAGCTCACACCACTCAGAATAAGCATCAGCAAAAACTACAAAGAATAAATGCTGAAGGTGCTGGGAAGAAATACATACCCTCCACTTTAAGTGGGACGTAACCTGGAAAGAGCCACTAAGGAGAACAGAATAGAGGTGCCTTTAAAAGGTAAACATTGAGCTACCATATGATCCAGCAGACCTATTCCTGGACCTATAACCTAAGAAGGCCAAATTGGAAGGACACAGGCACGCAAATCTGTATTGCATATTATTACAATAGCCAAGATATGGAAGTAACCAAAAAGTCCACCGACAGATGGGTGGACAAAGAAGAACTGCTATCTGTACAGATGGAATATGAGCTAGTGAAAAAATGAAACAATGTCATTTGCAGCACCATAGATGAGTCTAGAAGTAATCACACAACTTGGAGTAAGTGAGAAAGCGAAAGACACATATCCTATCATATCACATATAGGGGTTACCTAAGAAATGATACAAACAAAGATATTTCCACAGAGAAACACTATCATAGATTCATTAAAAATCTTGGGGCTTCCCTGGTGGCGCAGTGGTTGAGAATCTGCCTGCCAATGCAGGGGACACAGGTTCGAGCCCTGGTCTGGGAAGATCCCACATGCCACGGAGTAACTGGGCCCGTGAGCCACAATTACTGATCCTGCGCGTCTGGAGCCTGTGCTCCACAACAAGAGAGGCCACGATGGTGATAGGCCCACGCACTGCGATGAAGAGTGGTCCCCACTTGCCACAACTAGAGAAAGCTCTCGCACAGAAACGAAGACCCAACACAGTCATAAATAAATAAATAAATAAATAAAAGAACATGAATTTCTAAAAAAAAAAATCAGAATGATAACAAACTTTAAAAATAAATAAATAAATAAATAAATAAATCTTATGGTTCACCAAATAGAAAGGTGTGAGGATTGGATACATTACCATATTTAGGTTAACAGAGAGTTACAAACACATGTGAAATATATAATCACAAAGACCTACGCAATACCAAGAGAAGACTACTCAACATTGTGTCATAACCTACATGGGAAAAGGCTCCATAGAAGAAGAGCTATATGTATCTGTGTGAAAGAACCCCATCTTGCACACCTAGAACAAACAGAACATTGTACTCAAGATTGCTGTGATAAAAAATAAAAATTAAGTTAAAAATACCAACAAGAAGTAATGAGATATAAACTTAAAGGGCGTTTTCCTCGCACATTCCATTCTAATTTACAACCTAGAACACCACTTCCAGTAAGGCTCTGTTGCCCTAGTAACCAGATTTGGTAAAGGAGAAATGCTGCCGCCATGTGGCCGATTCCCACATGAGCAGCTTTTAACCCACAGCTAATGGTCACTTACCATTCACAAGGACTCAGGGCTGTAAAGGAAACCTGCCCTCAAAATTGTGCTGAGGTATGGAATGGATAAAACAATTCAAAAAAGGCAAAATTTTCAAGAAGATAGTATGAAGAGGTAAGTTTTACTCATCTCTTTTTAAAGAAAGGAAAATGGATAAAAGCTCAACCTCAGGAAGTATTAGGCTCATGCAAGCTAATCTACAAAAGTTTCCAAATCACACCAGTCGACTGACCATTGGCAAAAAGTCTACAAATAATAAATGCTGAAGAGGTTTTAGAGAACTGTGTACCCTCTAGCTGCTGGTGAGATGTAAAAGGGTTAAATGCTAATAATGCGAACAGAAAGGAGCTGCGTTTAAAAGGAAAAATTGAGGTACCATTCAATCCAGCAGGCGCACCAATGGGCCTCTCACCTGAGAAGACCAGAATGAAGAAGACCCGGGCTGCAAAAACTGCACTGAAGCCTGATTCACAATAGACAAGACAGTGAAGCAACCAAAATGTCCATCAACAGATGAAAGGATAAAGAAGAAGTGGTCCATGTACACAATGAATACTAGCCATGGAAAACAATGAAAGAGTGCTCTTTGAGGCACCATAGATGATCTTGGAGATAATCACAGAATATGAGGTAAGTCGGAAAGCAAAAGTCCTATATCCTATGATATCACTTATAGGCGTTATCTTATAACTGACACAAATGAACATATTTCCACAGAGAAAGTCAATCACAGACTTATTAAAAAAAACTATGCTTATCTAAAAGGAAAGGTGGGGGGAATGGATAAATGAAGATTAGCGTTACCATATTTATACAAATACATATTATATAAATATATCAAAGAGACCGACCATATAGCAAGGAAAGTTTACGAAACAATCTGTAATAATTTACAAGGAAAGAGGATCTATACATAAATAGGTATATAGAATATGTAGATGAACCAGAGTGTGTACACCTTGGACAAGCAACTTTCTAACCATTACCCCAATTGAAAAAATTAAAACAACGAACTAGGAGTAATGAGACATAAACTTATGGGGGGTTTTCCTGGCACATTCCATTCAAACTTACAACCTAGGCAAACGACTTCCAGAACGGCTCTGCTGCCCTAGTACCCAGATTTGGGAATGGAGAAATGCTGCATCCTTGTGGCCGTTTCCCACAACAGCAGCTTTAAACCCACTGCAAAAGTCACTAAATATTCACCAATTGCTGTTCTGTAAATGACACCTTCCCTCCAAAAAATACTGAGGTCGAAAATCGACCAAAAAATTCTAGAATGCAACCTTCCAAAAAGAAAATTTGAAGTGGTATATTATACTAACACTTTTTTTCTTTTTTCTTTTAATAGAAAAGGAAAAGCCGTGGAGAAATGATGAATTGTAGGAATTTTTACAGACATGTAAACCCAAATTACAAAAACCTATCAGCTCACACCAGTCAGAATAGCCATCAACAAAATGGCTGCAAACAGTAAATGCTGACGTGATTGTGGAGAAATGCGTACCCTCGATTCTAAGGGGGACGTGGTAAGAGCCACTAATGAAAGCACAATTGAGGTGCCTTGAAAAGGTAAACGTTGAGCTACCATACCAGTCAAGCAATCATACCCACTGCTGGGTCTATCACCTGAGAAAATGAAAATGAAAAATCACAGGCTGGCAATCCTTCACTCCAGCAATATGTACCATAGGCAACGCTTGGAAGCAACGAAAATGTCTATCAACAGAGGAATGCACCAACAAGAAGTGGTCCATGTACACAATGGAATATTAGCCATGGAAAACATTGAAGCACTGCTCTTTGAGGCACCATAGATGAGCCTGGAGATAATCACAAAACATGAAGTAGGTCGGAAAGCAAAACACCTATATCCTATATTATCAGTTATGGCATTATGTAATAAGTGACACAGATGAACATATTTCCAAAGAGAATGACACTCACAGGCTTAGAAAACAAACTATGCTCATCTGAAAGGAAAGGAGGGGGGAAATTGGGAAATGAAGATTAGTGTTACTCTACATATACAAATACATATTATATACATGTATCAAAAACACCGAACATATAGCAAGGGAGGTCGACGGAACACTGTAATATTTTACATGGGAAGAGGATCTGTACATTAATAGTCATACATAATGTACAAATGAACCAGATTGTGTACACCTAGCACAAACAATATTCTAAACTTTACCCAGATTAAAAAAATTTTAAAAACCAAGAAGAAGTAATGAGACATAAACTTATGGGGATTCTTCCTGGCAAATTCCATTCTAATTTACAACCTAGGACAATGACTTCCAGAAAGGCTCTGCTGCCCTAGTACCCAGATTGGGGAATGGAGAAATGCTACCTCCTTGTGGCCGTTTCTCAAAACAGCAGCTTTGAACCCACTGCAAAAGGTCACTAAATTTTCACCAACTTGCAGTTCTGTAAATGACACCTGCCCTTCAGAAAATTTTTCGGGTCAAAAGTCGACCAAAAACTTCACAAGAGGGCAACCTTCGAAGAAGACAATTTCAAGAGCTATATAGTACTCACGGGGTTTTATTTTAAGAGAAAAGAAAAAGGGGTAGGAATATGACGAATTTAAAAAATTTTAATGACATGCATACCCATATTACAAAAACCTATCAGCTCACAGCAGTCAGAATGGCCATTAGGAAAAATGCTGCAAAAAATAAACGGTGAAGGGAGTGTGGAGAAATGCGTACCCTCGGTTGTAAGGGGGGGCATGTAAAGAGCCACTAATGAAAACACAGTGTAGGTGCTTTGAAAAGGGAAACATTGAGCTACCAGTCAATCAATCACAACCACTGCTTGGCCTATCACCTGACAAAATGAGAAACAAAAAGTCACAGGCTGGCAAATCTGTACGCCAGCAAGATTTACCATAGCCAGCACTTGGAAGCAATGAAAATGTCCATCAACCGAGGAATGCACCAAGAAGAAGTGGTCCACGTACACAATGGAATATTACTCTAATAATAAGTATAAATTAAATTTAAAAACAAACAAAAGCAAGGAGACATCAACATTTGTGGGTTTATCCGGGCACATTGCACTCTAATTTATAACCGAAGAACACAACTGGCCACTAAGTCTGTTTCCCTAGTACCAGCAAGGGGAATGTAGAAAGGCTGCCGCTCTCTGGCCGTTACCTGCAAAAGCAGGTTTAAAGCCTGAGCTAATGGTCACTTCATATGAACAAGTACTGCAGGGCTGTAAATGAAACCTGCCCTCAAAAGGTCTTGAGGGAGATAATGGCCAAAATATTTCAAATGGTGACACATACTTTAAGAAAACACTTTGAAGAAATAAGCTCTAATCACAGCTGGAAAAATAAAAATGACATGTCTTAAAGCTCAATTACTACGCATTATGAAACACATGCAAATTCAACCACAAAGAGGTATCAGCTCACACCACTCAGAATAAGCATCAGCAAAAACTACAAAGAATAAATGCTGAAGGTGCTGGGAAGAAATACATACCCTCCACTTTAAGTGGGACGTAACCTGGAAAGAGCCACTAAGGAGAACAGAATAGAGGTGCCTTTAAAAGGTAAACATTGAGCTACCATATGATCCAGCAGACCTATTCCTGGACCTATAACCTAAGAAGGCCAAATTGGAAGGACACAGGCACGCAAATCTGTATTGCATATTATTACAATAGCCAAGATATGGAAGTAACCAAAAAGTCCACCGACAGATGGGTGGACAAAGAAGAACTGCTATCTGTACAGATGGAATATGAGCTAGTGAAAAAATGAAACAATGTCATTTGCAGCACCATAGATGAGTCTAGAAGTAATCACACAACTTGGAGTAAGTGAGAAAGCGAAAGACACATATCCTATCATATCACATATAGGGGTTACCTAAGAAATGATACAAACAAAGATATTTCCACAGAGAAACACTATCATAGATTCATTAAAAATCTTGGGGCTTCCCTGGTGGCGCAGTGGTTGAGAATCTGCCTGCCAATGCAGGGGACACAGGTTCGAGCCCTGGTCTGGGAAGATCCCACATGCCACGGAGTAACTGGGCCCGTGAGCCACAATTACTGATCCTGCGCGTCTGGAGCCTGTGCTCCACAACAAGAGAGGCCACGATGGTGATAGGCCCACGCACTGCGATGAAGAGTGGTCCCCACTTGCCACAACTAGAGAAAGCTCTCGCACAGAAACGAAGACCCAACACAGTCATAAATAAATAAATAAATAAATAAAAGAACATGAATTTCTAAAAAAAAAAATCAGAATGATAACAAACTTTAAAAATAAATAAATAAATAAATAAATAAATCTTATGGTTCACCAAATAGAAAGGTGTGAGGATTGGATACATTACCATATTTAGGTTAACAGAGAGTTACAAACACATGTGAAATATATAATCACAAAGACCTACGCAATACCAAGAGAAGACTACTCAACATTGTGTCATAACCTACATGGGAAAAGGCTCCATAGAAGAAGAGCTATATGTATCTGTGTGAAAGAACCCCATCTTGCACACCTAGAACAAACAGAACATTGTACTCAAGATTGCTGTGATAAAAAATAAAAATTAAGTTAAAAATACCAACAAGAAGTAATGAGATATAAACTTAAAGGGCGTTTTCCTCGCACATTCCATTCTAATTTACAACCTAGAACACCACTTCCAGTAAGGCTCTGTTGCCCTAGTAACCAGATTTGGTAAAGGAGAAATGCTGCCGCCATGTGGCCGATTCCCACATGAGCAGCTTTTAACCCACAGCTAATGGTCACTTACCATTCACAAGGACTCAGGGCTGTAAAGGAAACCTGCCCTCAAAATTGTGCTGAGGTATGGAATGGATAAAACAATTCAAAAAAGGCAAAATTTTCAAGAAGATAGTATGAAGAGGTAAGTTTTACTCATCTCTTTTTAAAGAAAGGAAAATGGATAAAAGCTCAACCTCAGGAAGTATTAGGCTCATGCAAGCTAATCTACAAAAGTTTCCAAATCACACCAGTCGACTGACCATTGGCAAAAAGTCTACAAATAATAAATGCTGAAGAGGTTTTAGAGAACTGTGTACCCTCTAGCTGCTGGTGAGATGTAAAAGGGTTAAATGCTAATAATGCGAACAGAAAGGAGCTGCGTTTAAAAGGAAAAATTGAGGTACCATTCAATCCAGCAGGTGCACCAATGGGCCTCTCACCTGAGAAGACCAGAATGAAGAAGACCCGGGCTGCAAAAACTGCACTGAAGCCTGATTCACAATAGACAAGACAGTGAAGCAACCAAAATGTCCATCAACAGATGAAAGGATAAAGAAGAAGTGGTCCATGTACACAATGAATACTAGCCATGGAAAACAATGAAAGAGTGCTCTTTGAGGCACCATAGATGATCTTGGAGATAATCACAGAATATGAGGTAAGTCGGAAAGCAAAAGTCCTATATCCTATGATATCACTTATAGGCGTTATCTTATAACTGACACAAATGAACATATTTCCACAGAGAAAGTCAATCACAGACTTATTAAAAAAAACTATGCTTATCTAAAAGGAAAGGTGGGGGGAATGGATAAATGAAGATTAGCGTTACCATATTTATACAAATACATATTATATAAATATATCAAAGAGACCGACCATATAGCAAGGAAAGTTTACGAAACAATCTGTAATAATTTACAAGGAAAGAGGATCTATACATAAATAGGTATATAGAATATGTAGATGAACCAGAGTGTGTACACCTTGGACAAGCAACTTTCTAACCATTACCCCAATTGAAAAAATTAAAACAACGAACTAGGAGTAATGAGACATAAACTTATGGGGGGTTTTCCTGGCACATTCCATTCAAACTTACAACCTAGGCAAACGACTTCCAGAACGGCTCTGCTGCCCTAGTACCCAGATTTGGGAATGGAGAAATGCTGCATCCTTGTGGCCGTTTCCCACAACAGCAGCTTTAAACCCACTGCAAAAGTCACTAAATATTCACCAATTGCTGTTCTGTAAATGACACCTTCCCTCCAAAAAATACTGAGGTCGAAAATCGACCAAAAAATTCTAGAATGCAACCTTCCAAAAAGAAAATTTGAAGTGGTATATTATACTAACACTTTTTTTCTTTTTTCTTTTAATAGAAAAGGAAAAGCCGTGGAGAAATGATGAATTGTAGGAATTTTTACAGACATGTAAACCCAAATTACAAAAACCTATCAGCTCACACCAGTCAGAATAGCCATCAACAAAATGGCTGCAAACAGTAAATGCTGACGTGATTGTGGAGAAATGCGTACCCTCGATTCTAAGGGGGACGTGGTAAGAGCCACTAATGAAAGCACAATTGAGGTGCCTTGAAAAGGTAAACGTTGAGCTACCATACCAGTCAAGCAATCATACCCACTGCTGGGTCTATCACCTGAGAAAATGAAAATGAAAAATCACAGGCTGGCAATCCTTCACTCCAGCAATATGTACCATAGGCAACGCTTGGAAGCAACGAAAATGTCTATCAACAGAGGAATGCACCAACAAGAAGTGGTCCATGTACACAATGGAATATTAGCCATGGAAAACATTGAAGCACTGCTCTTTGAGGCACCATAGATGAGCCTGGAGATAATCACAAAACATGAAGTAGGTCGGAAAGCAAAACACCTATATCCTATATTATCAGTTATGGCATTATGTAATAAGTGACACAGATGAACATATTTCCAAAGAGAATGACACTCACAGGCTTAGAAAACAAACTATGCTCATCTGAAAGGAAAGGAGGGGGGAAATTGGGAAATGAAGATTAGTGTTACTCTACATATACAAATACATATTATATACATGTATCAAAAACACCGAACATATAGCAAGGGAGGTCGACGGAACACTGTAATATTTTACATGGGAAGAGGATCTGTACATTAATAGTCATACATAATGTACAAATGAACCAGATTGTGTACACCTAGCACAAACAATATTCTAAACTTTACCCAGATTAAAAAAATTTTAAAAACCAAGAAGAAGTAATGAGACATAAACTTATGGGGATTCTTCCTGGCAAATTCCATTCTAATTTACAACCTAGGACAATGACTTCCAGAAAGGCTCTGCTGCCCTAGTACCCAGATTGGGGAATGGAGAAATGCTACCTCCTTGTGGCCGTTTCTCAAAACAGCAGCTTTGAACCCACTGCAAAAGGTCACTAAATTTTCACCAACTTGCAGTTCTGTAAATGACACCTGCCCTTCAGAAAATTTTTCGGGTCAAAAGTCGACCAAAAACTTCACAAGAGGGCAACCTTCGAAGAAGACAATTTCAAGAGCTATATAGTACTCACGGGGTTTTATTTTAAGAGAAAAGAAAAAGGGGTAGGAATATGACGAATTTAAAAAATTTTAATGACATGCATACCCATATTACAAAAACCTATCAGCTCACAGCAGTCAGAATGGCCATTAGGAAAAATGCTGCAAAAAATAAACGGTGAAGGGAGTGTGGAGAAATGCGTACCCTCGGTTGTAAGGGGGGGCATGTAAAGAGCCACTAATGAAAACACAGTGTAGGTGCTTTGAAAAGGGAAACATTGAGCTACCAGTCAATCAATCACAACCACTGCTTGGCCTATCACCTGACAAAATGAGAAACAAAAAGTCACAGGCTGGCAAATCTGTACGCCAGCAAGATTTACCATAGCCAGCACTTGGAAGCAATGAAAATGTCCATCAACCGAGGAATGCACCAAGAAGAAGTGGTCCACGTACACAATGGAATATTACTCTAATAATAAGTATAAATTAAATTTAAAAACAAACAAAAGCAAGGAGACATCAACATTTGTGGGTTTATCCGGGCACATTGCACTCTAATTTATAACCGAAGAACACAACTGGCCACTAAGTCTGTTTCCCTAGTACCAGCAAGGGGAATGTAGAAAGGCTGCCGCTCTCTGGCCGTTACCTGCAAAAGCAGGTTTAAAGCCTGAGCTAATGGTCACTTCATATGAACAAGTACTGCAGGGCTGTAAATGAAACCTGCCCTCAAAAGGTCTTGAGGGAGATAATGGCCAAAATATTTCAAATGGTGACACATACTTTAAGAAAACACTTTGAAGAAATAAGCTCTAATCACAGCTGGAAAAATAAAAATGACATGTCTTAAAGCTCAATTACTACGCATTATGAAACACATGCAAATTCAACCACAAAGAGGTATCAGCTCACACCACTCAGAATAAGCATCAGCAAAAACTACAAAGAATAAATGCTGAAGGTGCTGGGAAGAAATACATACCCTCCACTTTAAGTGGGACGTAACCTGGAAAGAGCCACTAAGGAGAACAGAATAGAGGTGCCTTTAAAAGGTAAACATTGAGCTACCATATGATCCAGCAGACCTATTCCTGGACCTATAACCTAAGAAGGCCAAATTGGAAGGACACAGGCACGCAAATCTGTATTGCATATTATTACAATAGCCAAGATATGGAAGTAACCAAAAAGTCCACCGACAGATGGGTGGACAAAGAAGAACTGCTATCTGTACAGATGGAATATGAGCTAGTGAAAAAATGAAACAATGTCATTTGCAGCACCATAGATGAGTCTAGAAGTAATCACACAACTTGGAGTAAGTGAGAAAGCGAAAGACACATATCCTATCATATCACATATAGGGGTTACCTAAGAAATGATACAAACAAAGATATTTCCACAGAGAAACACTATCATAGATTCATTAAAAATCTTGGGGCTTCCCTGGTGGCGCAGTGGTTGAGAATCTGCCTGCCAATGCAGGGGACACAGGTTCGAGCCCTGGTCTGGGAAGATCCCACATGCCACGGAGTAACTGGGCCCGTGAGCCACAATTACTGATCCTGCGCGTCTGGAGCCTGTGCTCCACAACAAGAGAGGCCACGATGGTGATAGGCCCACGCACTGCGATGAAGAGTGGTCCCCACTTGCCACAACTAGAGAAAGCTCTCGCACAGAAACGAAGACCCAACACAGTCATAAATAAATAAATAAATAAATAAAAGAACATGAATTTCTAAAAAAAAAAATCAGAATGATAACAAACTTTAAAAATAAATAAATAAATAAATAAATAAATCTTATGGTTCACCAAATAGAAAGGTGTGAGGATTGGATACATTACCATATTTAGGTTAACAGAGAGTTACAAACACATGTGAAATATATAATCACAAAGACCTACGCAATACCAAGAGAAGACTACTCAACATTGTGTCATAACCTACATGGGAAAAGGCTCCATAGAAGAAGAGCTATATGTATCTGTGTGAAAGAACCCCATCTTGCACACCTAGAACAAACAGAACATTGTACTCAAGATTGCTGTGATAAAAAATAAAAATTAAGTTAAAAATACCAACAAGAAGTAATGAGATATAAACTTAAAGGGCGTTTTCCTCGCACATTCCATTCTAATTTACAACCTAGAACACCACTTCCAGTAAGGCTCTGTTGCCCTAGTAACCAGATTTGGTAAAGGAGAAATGCTGCCGCCATGTGGCCGATTCCCACATGAGCAGCTTTTAACCCACAGCTAATGGTCACTTACCATTCACAAGGACTCAGGGCTGTAAAGGAAACCTGCCCTCAAAATTGTGCTGAGGTATGGAATGGATAAAACAATTCAAAAAAGGCAAAATTTTCAAGAAGATAGTATGAAGAGGTAAGTTTTACTCATCTCTTTTTAAAGAAAGGAAAATGGATAAAAGCTCAACCTCAGGAAGTATTAGGCTCATGCAAGCTAATCTACAAAAGTTTCCAAATCACACCAGTCGACTGACCATTGGCAAAAAGTCTACAAATAATAAATGCTGAAGAGGTTTTAGAGAACTGTGTACCCTCTAGCTGCTGGTGAGATGTAAAAGGGTTAAATGCTAATAATGCGAACAGAAAGGAGCTGCGTTTAAAAGGAAAAATTGAGGTACCATTCAATCCAGCAGGTGCACCAATGGGCCTCTCACCTGAGAAGACCAGAATGAAGAAGACCCGGGCTGCAAAAACTGCACTGAAGCTTGATTCACAATAGACAAGACAGTGAAGCAACCAAAATGTCCATCAACAGATGAAAGGATAAAGAAGAAGTGGTCCATGTACACAATGAATACTAGCCATGGAAAACAATGAAAGAGTGCTCTTTGAGGCACCATAGATGATCTTGGAGATAATCACAGAATATGAGGTAAGTCGGAAAGCAAAAGTCCTATATCCTATGATATCACTTATAGGCGTTATCTTATAACTGACACAAATGAACATATTTCCACAGAGAAAGTCAATCACAGACTTATTAAAAAAAACTATGCTTATCTAAAAGGAAAGGTGGGGGGAATGGATAAATGAAGATTAGCGTTACCATATTTATACAAATACATATTATATAAATATATCAAAGAGACCGACCATATAGCAAGGAAAGTTTACGAAACTATCTGTAATAATTTACAAGGAAAGAGGATCTATACATAAATAGGTATATAGAATATGTAGATGAACCAGAGTGTGTACACCTTGGACAAGCAACTTTCTAACCATTACCCCAATTGAAAAAATTAAAACAACGAACTAGGAGTAATGAGACATAAACTTATGGGGGGTTTTCCTGGCACATTCCATTCAAACTTACAACCTAGGCAAACGACTTCCAGAACGGCTCTGCTGCCCTAGTACCCAGATTTGGGAATGGAGAAATGCTGCATCCTTGTGGCCGTTTCCCACAACAGCAGCTTTAAACCCACTGCAAAAGTCACTAAATATTCACCAATTGCTGTTCTGTAAATGACACCTTCCCTCCAAAAAATACTGAGGTCGAAAATCGACCAAAAAATTCTAGAATGCAACCTTCCAAAAAGAAAATTTGAAGTGGTATATTATACTAACACTTTTTTTCTTTTTTCTTTTAATAGAAAAGGAAAAGCCGTGGAGAAATGATGAATTGTAGGAATTTTTACAGACATGTAAACCCAAATTACAAAAACCTATCAGCTCACACCAGTCAGAATAGCCATCAACAAAATGGCTGCAAACAGTAAATGCTGACGTGATTGTGGAGAAATGCGTACCCTCGATTCTAAGGGGGACGTGGTAAGAGCCACTAATGAAAGCACAATTGAGGTGCCTTGAAAAGGTAAACGTTGAGCTACCATACCAGTCAAGCAATCATACCCACTGCTGGGTCTATCACCTGAGAAAATGAAAATGAAAAATCACAGGCTGGCAATCCTTCACTCCAGCAATATGTACCATAGGCAACGCTTGGAAGCAACGAAAATGTCTATCAACAGAGGAATGCACCAACAAGAAGTGGTCCATGTACACAATGGAATATTAGCCATGGAAAACATTGAAGCACTGCTCTTTGAGGCACCATAGATGAGCCTGGAGATAATCACAAAACATGAAGTAGGTCGGAAAGCAAAACACCTATATCCTATATTATCAGTTATGGCATTATGTAATAACTGACACAGATGAACATATTTCCAAAGAAAAAGACACTCACAGTCTTAGAAAACAAACTATGCTCATCTGAAAGGAAAGGAGGGGGGAAATTGGGAAATGAAGATTAGTGTTACTATACATATACAAATACATATTATATACATGTATCAAAAACACCGAACATATAGCAAGGGAGGTCGACGGAACACTGTAATATTTTACATGGGAAGAGGATCTGTACATTAATAGACATACATAATGTACAAATGAACCAGATTGTGTACACCTAGGACAAACAATATTCTAAACTTTACCCAGATTAAAAAAATTTTAAAAACCAAGAAGAAGTAATGAGACATAAACTTATGGGGATTCCTCCTGGCAAATTCCATTCTAATTTACAACCTAGGACAATGACTTCCAGAAAGGCTCTGCTGCCCTAGTACCCAGATTGGGGAATGGAGAAATGCTACCTCCTTGTGGCCGTTTCTCAAAACAGCAGCTTTGAACCCACTGCAAAAGGTCACTAAATTTTCACCAACCTGCAGTTCTGTAAATGGCACCTGACCTCCAGAAAATTTCTGGGGTCAAAAATCGACCAAAAAATTCAAAAAAGGGCAACCTTCGAAGAAGACAATTTCTAGAGCTATATTGTACCCACGGTTTTTTTTTAAGAGAAAAGAAAAAGGCGTAGGAAGATGATGAATTTAAAAAATTTTAATGACATGCATACCCATATTACAAAAACCTATCAGCTCACAGCAGTCAGAATGGCCATTAGGAAAAATGCTGCAAAAAATAAATGGTGAAGGGAGTGTGGAGAAATGTGTACCCTCGGTTGTAAGGGGGGGCATGTAAAGAGCCACTAATGAAAACACGATGTAGGTGCTTTGAAAAGGGAAACATTGAGCTACCAGTCAATCAATCACAACCACTGCTTGGCCTATCACCTGAGAAAATGAGAATCAAAAAGTCACAGGCTGGCAAACCTGTACGCCAGCAAGATTTACCGTAGCCAGCACTTGGAAGCAATGAAAATGTCCATCAACCGAGGAATGCACCAAGAAGAAGTGGTCCATGTACACAATGGATTATAAGCCATGGAAAACAATGAAGCACTGCTCTTTGAGGCACCATAGTTGAGCCTGGAGATAATCACAAAACATGAGGTATGTCGGAAAGCAAAAGACCTATACCCTATGATATCACTTAAGGTGTTATCTAATAACTGACAGAAATGAACATATTTCCAAAGAGAAAGACACTCACGTGCTTAGAAATCAAACTCTGCTCATGTATAAGGAAAGGTGGGGGCAATGGATAAATGAATGTTAGTGTTACTATACATATATAAATACATAGTATATACATATATCAAAAAGCCAGACCATATATTAAGGGGGTTTTATGGAACACTCTGTAATATTTTACATAGGAACAGGTTCTGTACATGAATAGACGTATATAATGTATAAATGAACCAGACTCTGTACACTTAGGGCAAACAATATTCTAATCTTAACCCCAATTTAAAAAATTAAAAAAAAACAAGAAGACGTAATGAGACTTAAACATATGGGGCTATCTCCTGGCACATTCAATTCTAATTTACAACCTAGGGACACGACTTCCAGAAAGGCTCTTGCCCTAGTACCCAGATTTGGGAATGGAGAAATGCTACCTCATTGTAGCCGTTTCCCACAACAGAAGCTTTAAACCCATTGCATAAGGTCACTAAGTATTCAGATAACCGCAGGCCTGTAAATGACACCTACTCTCCAAAACAATCCTTGGGTTGAAAATTGACCAAAAAATTCAAACGAGGGCAACGTTCCAAGAAGACACTTTCAAGAGGTATATTGTACTCACACTTTTTTCTTTTTTTTTTAAACAGAAAATAAAAGGTGTGGAAAACTGATGAATTTAAAAATTTTAATGACATGAATACCCATATTACAAAAACCTATCAGCCTACAGCAGTCAGAATGGCCATTAGGAAAAATGCTGCAAAAAATAAATGCTGAAGGGAATGTGGAGAAATGCGTACCCTCGGTTGTAAGGGGGGGCATGTAAAGAGCCACTAATGAAAACACAATGTAGGTGCTTTGAAAAGGGAAACATTGAGATACCAGTCAATCAGTCACAACCACTGCTGGGCCTATCACCTGAGAAAATGAAAATCATAAAGTCACAGGCTGGCAATCCCGCACTCCAGCACTATTTACCATAGCCAACACTTGGAAGCAACAAAAATGTCCATCAACTGAGGAATGCACCAAGACGAAGTGGTCCATGTACACAATGGAATATTACTCCAATAATAAATATAAATTAAATCTAAAAAACAAAACAAAAGTAAGGAGACATCAGCATTTGTGGTTTCATCCCGGCACATTGCACTCTAATTTATAACAGAGGGTCACCAGTGGCCGGAAGGTGTGTTTCCCTAGTTACCAGAGTGTGGAACATAGAAAGGCTGCTGCCTTCTGGCCGTTACCTGCAAAAGCAGCTTTAAAGCCTGTGCTAATGGTCACTTCATATGAACAAGTACTGCAGGGCTGTAAATGAAACCTGCCCTCAAAATGTCTTGAGGGAGGTAATGGCCAAAAAATTTCAAAATGTGACACATACTTTAAGTAAACACTTTGAAGAACTAAGCTGTAATCACAGTTTGATAAATAAAAAGGACATGCTTTAAAGCTCAATTTCAACAGATTATGGGACACATGCAAGTTCAACCACAAAGAGGTCTCAGCTCGTACCTGTCAGAATAACCATCAGCAATAAGACTACAAACAATAAATACTGAAGGTGTTTTGGAGAAATGAATACCCTCAACTTTAAGTTGTACGAAACCTGGAAACAGCCACTAATGAGAACTCAATGGTGGTGCCTTTAAAACGTACACACTGAGCTACCATATGATACAGCAAACCCACTCCTTGGCCTATAACATAGGAAGATAGATCTGGAAAGACACAGGCAAGCAAATGTGCATTGCAGCAGTATTACAGTAGCCAAGACATGGATGCAACCAAAAAGTCCATCAAGAGTTGCGTGGCCAAAGAAGAACTGGTTCATGTACAGATGGAATATTAGCCAGGGAAAAAAATGAAACAATGCCATTTGCAGCACCACGTATGATTCTTGAGGTAATCAGGCAAATTGTACTAAGTCAGAAAACAAAAGACACATATCCTATAATATCACTTATAGGTCTTAGCTAAAAATTGATACCAATGAAGATATTTCCACAGAGAAATGCAATCACAGATTCATTAAAGAAACTTATGTTTCACCAAATGGAAAGCTGTGAGGACTGGATACATTAGGATATTGGGGTTAACATAGATATAGAAACATATGTGAAACATGTAATCACCAAAGACCTACGTAATACCAAGAGAAGATTACTCAACATTGTGTCATAACCTACATGGGAAAATGATCCAAAGAAGAATAGATATATGTATATGTTTAAAAGAACCCCATCTTGCACACCTAGAAGAAACAAAACATTTTAATCAAATTTGCTCTGATAAAAAATAAAAATTAATTAAAAAAAGAACAAGAAGTAATGAGACATAAACTTAAGGGGCTTTTTGCTGGCACATTGCATTCTACTTTACAACCAGAACATGACTTCCATTAAGGCTCTGTCATCACTAATAAAGCAGCTTTATAAGCAATGTTGAAGATAGCTTAAAAGAAGTCTCACTAATTATTGATAGTAGCAAGAAAACAAAGTAAAGTAAAAATCTCACTGCAAAAAGTATACATAGAGTGAGGATAGTAGATCAAACACTTATTACATTTCTGTAAAGAATAAAAGACAACAATAGTATTTTTTTTTTAAAAAGAAAGGGCCCAAATAAATCTGAAATGAAAGAGATAATGTTACAACAGACACCACAGAAATACAAAGTATCCTAAGATACACACAGGGTAACTCAGGGCTCAGACTGGACAGGGCCCACTCTCCAGTCCCCTTTACATGACTTACAGGAGCCTCAGGAACTGAGGAGGGGGTCCCTGAAGAGAGGCTCAAGATAGAATATGGTAGGCATTAACATGGCTCCATTCATCTTAAACATGCCTGAACTACATTCACACGAGATGATTTTGTCCTGTATGTACATCGGCACCTCTAGTTGGAACTGCAGATCTTTGGCTTCATCACCTCTACTGAGAGCATTAGCTTCACCTGCTGTGGACCGTCTCCTATAGGATTTCTAGAACCACAAAACATCGAAGCTTCACGGGACCCAGAGTCTGTGCGACTCCACGCAGAGTCTCAGAGTCTCAACTCCACTCAGATACTCCATTCTTGGAGGGCACACACAAAGTAGTGTGCACATCAGGGCCCAGGGGAAGGAGCAGTGACCCTGTAGGAGAATGACCAGAACTACCTGATAGTTTTAGAGGGTCTCCTGCAGAGGCAGGTGGTGGCTGTGGCTGTGGCTCACTGTGAGGACAACGACACTGGTAGCAGAAGTTCTGGGAAATACTCCTTGGTGTGAGCCCTCCCAGAGTCCGCCATTAGCCCCACCAAGAGCAAGGTAGGCTCCAGTGCTGGGTTGCCTCAGGCCAAACAACCAACGGGGAGGGAACCCAGCCCCATGGATCAGCAGACAAGCGGATTAAACTTTTTATTAAAGTTTTATTTAATCCGCAGACAAGCGGATTAAAGCTCTGCCCAACAAAGCAACACCCAGCTCTACCCACCACCAGTCCCTCTCATCAGGAAGCTCACACAAGCCTCTAAGACAGACTCATCCACTGGAGAGCAGACAGCAGAAGGAAGAAGAACTACAATTCTGAAGCCTGTGGAAGGAAAACCACATTCACAGAAAGATAGACAAAATGAAAAGGCAGAGGACTTTATACCAGATCAAGGAACAAGATAAAACCCCAGAAAAAAAACGAAATGAGGTGGAGATAGGGAACCTTCCAGAAAAAGAATCAGAATAAAGATAGTGAAGATGATCCTAGACCTTGGCAAAAGAATGGAGGCAAAAACAAAAAGAATAAAATATCTAGGAATAAACCTACCTAAGGAGACAAAAGACCTGTATGCAGAAAATTATAGGACACTGATGAAAGAAATTAAAGATGATACAAATAGATGGAGAGAGATACCATGTTCTTGGATTGGAAGAATCAACATTGTGAAAATGATTCTACTACCCAAAGCAATCTACAGATTCAATGCAATCCCTATCAAATTACCAATGGCATTTTTCACAGAACTAGAACAAAAAATTTCACAATTTGTATGGAGACACAAAAGACCCCGAATAGCCAAAGCAATCTTGAGAATGAAAAATGGAGCTGGAGGAATCAGGCTCCCTGACTTCAGACTATATTACAAAGCTACAGTAATCAAGACAGTTTGGTACTGGCACAAAAACAGAAATATAGATCAATGGAACAGGATAGAAAGCCCAGAGATAAACCCACGCACATATGGTCACCTTATCTTTGATAAAGGAGGCAAGCATATACAGTGGAGAAAAGACAGCCTCTTCAATAAGTGGTGCTGGGAAAATTGGACAGGTACATGTAAAAGTATGAAATTAGAACACTCCCTGACACCATACACAAAAATAAACTCAAAATGGATTAAAGACCTAAGTGTAAAGCCAGACACTATCAAACTCTTAGAGGAAAACATAGGCAGAACACTCTATGACATACATCACAGCAAGATCCTTTTTGACCCACCTCCTAGAGAAATGGAAATAAAAACACAAATAAACAAATGGGACCTAATGAAACTTAAAAGCTTTTGCACAGCAAAGGAAACCATAAACAAGACCAAAAGACAACCCTCATAATGGGAGAAAATATTTGCAAATGAAGCAAATGACAAAGGATTAATCTCCAAGATTTACAAGCAGCTCATGCAGCTCAATAACAAAAAAACAAACAACCCAATCCAAAAATGGGCAGAAGACCTAAATAGACATTTCTCCAAAGAAGATATACAGATGGCCAACAGACACATGAAAGAATGCGCAACATCATTAATCATTAGAGAAATGCAAATCAAAACTACAATGAGGTATCATCTCACACCGGTCAGAATGGCCATCATCAAAAAATCTAGAAACAATAAATGCTGGAGAGGGTGTGGAGAAAAGGGAACACTCTTGCACTGTTGGTGGGAATGTAAATTGATACAGCCACTATGGAGAACAGTATGGAGGTTCCTTAAAAAACTAAAAAATAGAACTACCATACAACCCAGCAATCCCACTACTGGGCATATACCCTGAGAAAACCATAATTCAAAAAGAGTCATGTACCAAAATGTTCATTGCAGCTCTATTTACAATAGCCAGGACATGGAAGCAACCTAAGTGTCCATCATCGGATGAATGGATAAAGAAGATGTGGCACATATATACAATGGAATATTACTCAGCCATAAAAAGAAATGAAATGGAGGTATTTGTAATGAAATGGATGGAGTTAGAGTCTGTCATACAGAGTGAAGTAAGTCAGAAAGAGAAAAACAAATACAGTATGCTAACCCATATATATGGAATATAAGGGGAAAAAAAAGGTCATGAAGAACCTAGTGGCAAGATGGGAATAAAGACATAGACCTACTAAAGAATGGACTTGAGGATATGGAGAGGGGGAGGGGTGAGATGTGACAGGGTGACAGAGTGTCATGGACATATATACACTACCAAATGTTAAATAGATGGCTAGTGGGAAGCAGCCGCATAACACCGGGAGATCACCTCGGTGCTTTGTGACCACCTGGGGGGGTGGGATGGGGAGGGTGGGAGGGAGGGAGATGCGGGAAGGAGGAGATATGGGAACGTGTGTATATGTGTAGCTGATTCACTTTGTTATAAAGCAGATACTAACACACCATTGTGAAGCAATTATACTTCAATAAAGACGTTTTAAAAAAAAACGTAAAAAAAAATTAAAAAAAAAAGAATGGAGGCAAAGATTGAGAAGATGCAAGAAATGCTTAACAAAGACCTAGAAGAATTAAGGGACAAACACCTAGAAAAATTAAAGAACAAACAAACAGAGGTGAATAATATAATAACTGAAATGAAAAATACACTAGAAGGAATCAGTAGCAGAATAACTGTGGCAGAAGAACGGATAAGTGACCTGGAAGACAGAAAGGTGGAAATCACTGCCATGGAACAGAATAAAGAAAAAGAATGAAAATAAATGAAGACACCCTAAGAGTCCTCTGGGACAACATTAAATGCAACAACATTCACAATATAGGGGTCCCAGAAGGAGAAGAGAGAGAGAAAGGTCGCAAGAATATATTTGAAGAGATTATAGTCAAAAACTTCCCTAGCATGGGAAAAGAAATAGCCACCCATGTCCACGAAGCGCAGAGAGTCCCAGGCAGGATAAATCAAAGGAGAAAAATGCCAAGACACATAGTAACCAAATTGACAAAAATTAAAGACAAAGGGGCTTCCCTGGTGGCGCAGTGGTTGAGAGTCTGCCTGCCAATGCAGGGGATACGGGTTCGAGCCCTGGTCTGGGAGGATCCCACATGCCGTGGAGCAACTGGGCCCGTGGGTCACAGCTGCTGAGCCTGCGCGTCTGGGGCCTGTGCTCCGCAGCAAGAGAGGCCGCGATGGTGAGAGGCCCGCGCACCGCGATGAGGAGTGCCCCCCGCTTGCCGCAGCTAGAGGAAGCCCTTGCACAGAAACGAAGACTCAACACAGCCAAAAATAAATTAATTAATTAATTAATAAAAAAAAAATTAAAGACAAAGAAAAATTATTGAAAGCAACAAGGGAAAAATGATAAATAACATAAAAGGAAACTCCCATAACAGCTGATTTCTCAGCAGAAAATCTACAAGCCAGAAGGGAGTGGCATGATAAATTTAAAGTGATGAAAGGGAAGAACCGACAACCAAGAGTACTCCACCCAGCAAGGATCTCTTTCAGATTTCACAGAGAAATCAAAAGTCCTACAGACAAGCAAAAGCTAAGAGAATTCAGCACCATGAAACCAGCTCTACACCAAATGCTAAAGGAAATTCTCTAAGTGGGAAACACAAGAGAAGAAAAGGACCCAACAAGACAAACCCGTAACAATTAAGAAAATAGTAATATACATATCAATAATTACCTTAAACATGATTGGACTAAATGTTCCAACCAAAAGACACAGCCTCTCTGAATGGATACAAAAACAAGACCTATATATATGCTGTCTACAAGAGACCCATTTCAGACCTAGGGACACTTACAGACTGAAAGTGAGGTGATGGAAAAATATATTCTATGCAAATGAAAATCAAAAGAAAGCTGGAGTAGCAATACTCATATCAGATAAAATAGACTTTAAAATAAAGAATGTTACAAGAGACAAGGAAAGATACTACATAACGGTCAAGGGATGAATCCAAGAAGAAGATATAACAATTATAAATATATATGTACCCAACATAGGAGCACCTCAATATATAAGGCAACTGCTAACAGCTATAAAAGAGGAAATCGACAGTAAAACAATAATAGTGGGGGACTTTAACAGCTCACTTACACCAGTGGAGATCATCCAGAAAGAAAATTAATAAGGAAACACAAGCTTTAAATGACACAATAGACCAGATAGAGTTAACTGATATTTATAGGACATTCCATCCAAAAAGAGCAGATTACACGTTCTTCTCAACTGCACACGGAACATTCTCCAGGATAGATCACATCTCGGGTCACAAAAAAGCCTCAGTAAATTAAAGAAAACTGAAATCATATCAAGCAGCTGTTCCGACCACAATGCTATGAGATTAGAAATCAATTACAGGGGAAAATCTGTAAAAAACAAAAAACATGGAGGCTAAACAATACGTTACTAAATAACCAAGAGATCACTGAAGAAATAAAAGAGGAAATCAAAAACTACCTAGAGACAAATGACAACAAACCACGATGATCCAAAACCTATGGAATGCGGCAAAAGCAGTTCAAGAGGGAAGTTTATAGCAATACAAGCCTACCTCAAGAAACAAGAAAAATCTCAAATAAACAATCTAACCTTACACCTAGAGGAACTAGAGAAAGAAGAACAAAACCCAAAGTTAGTAGAAGGAAAGGAATCATAAAGATCAGAGCAGAAATAAATGGAATAGAAACAAAGAAAATGAAAGCAAAGATCAATAAAACTAAAAGCTGGTTCTTTGAGAAGATAAACAAAAATGATAAGCCTTTAGCCAGACCCAAGAAAAAGAGGTAGAGGACTCAAATCAACAAAATTAGAAGTGAAAAAGGAGAAGTTACAACAGACACCACAGGAATACAAAGCATCCTAAGAGACTACTACAAGGAACTCTATGCCAATAAAATGGACAACCTGGAAGAAATGGACAAATTCTTAGAAAGGGATAACTTTCCAAGACTGAATCAGGAAGAAATAGAGAATGTGAACAAACCTATCACAAGCAATGAAATTGAAACTGTGATTAAAAATCTTCCAACATACAAAAGTCCAGAACCAGATGGCATCACAGGTGAATTCTATCAAATATTTAGAGAAGAGCTAGCACCCAACCTTCTCAAATTCTTCAAAACAATTGCAGGGGAAGGAACACTCCCAAACTCATTCTATGAGACCACCATCACCCTGATAGCAAAACCAGACAAAGATACTACAAGGAAAATAAATTATAGACCAATATCACTGATGAATATAGATGTAAAAATCCTCAACAAAATACTAGCAAACAGAATTGAACAGCACGTTAGAAGGATCATACACCATGATCAAGTGGGGTTTATCCCAGGGATGCAAGGATTCTTCAATATACACAAATCAATGTGATACACCATATTAACAAATTGTAGAATAAAACCATATGATCATCTCAATAGATGCAGGAAAAGATTTTGAGAAAATTCAACATCCATTTATGATAAAAACTCTGCAGAGTGTGGGCATAGAGGGAAACTACCTCAACCTTATAAAGGCCATATATGACAAACACACAGCAAACAGCATTCTCAATGGTGAAAAACTGAAAGCGTTTCCTCTAAGATCAGGAACAAGACGAGGATGTCCACTCTCACCACTACTATTCAACATAGTTTTGGAAGTCCTAGCCATGGCAATCAGAGAAGAAAAAGAAATAAAAGGAATACAAAAAGGAAAAGAAAAAGTAAAATTGTCACTGTTTGCAGATGACATCATATCATAGGTAGAGAATCCTAAAGATGCCACCAGAAAACCACTGGAGCTAATCAATGAATTTGGTAAAGTTGCAGGATACAAAATTAATGCACAGAAATTGCTTGCATTCCTATACACTAACAATGAAAGAACAGAAAGAGAAATTAAGGAAACAATCCCATTACCACTGCAACAAAAAGAATAAACTACCTAGGAATAAACCTACCTAAGGAAGTAAAAGACCTGTACTCATAAAACTATACGACACTGATGAAAGAAATCAAAGATGATATAAACAGATGGAGACATATACCATGTTCTTGGATTAGAAGAATCAATATTGTGAAAATGACTATACTACCCAAAGCAATATACAGATTCAATGCAATCCCTATCAAAATACCTTTGGCATTTTCTACAGAACTAGAAAAAAAATCTTAAAATTTGTAGGGAGACACAAAAGACCCCGGATAGCCAAAGCAGCCTTGAGGGGAAAAAAAAAGAGCTGGAGTAATCAGACTTCCAGACTTCAGACTATATTACAAAGCTACAGTAATCAAGATGATATGGTACTGACACAAAAACAGAAATAGAGATTAATAGAACAGGATAGAAAGCACAGAGATAAACCCACGTACCTATGGTTAACTAATCCATGACAAAGGAGGCAAGGGTATACAATGGAGAAAAGACAGTGTCTTCAGTAAGTGGTGCTGGGAAAACTGGACAGCTACATGTAAAAGAATGAAATTAGAACTCTCCCTAACACCATACACAAAAATAAACTCAAAATGGATTAGAGACCTAAATGTAAGACCAGCCACTATAAAACTCTTAGAGGAAAACATAAGCAGAACAGTCTATGACATAAATCACAGCAAGATCCTTTTTGACCCACCTCCTAGGGAAATGGAAATAAAAACAAAAATTTAAAAAATGGTACCTAATGAAACTTAAAATCTTTTGCACAACAAAGGAAAACATAAGCAAGATGAAAAGACAACCATCAGAATGGGAGAAAATATTTTCAAATGAAGCAAAAGGCAAAGGATTAATCTCCAAAAAGCAGCTCATGTAGCTCAATATCACAAAACCAAACAACCCAATCCAAAAATGGGCAGAAGACCTAAATAGACATTTCTACAAAGAAGATATACAGTTTCCCAACAAACACATGAAAGGATGCTGAACATCACTAATCATTAGAGAAATGTAAATCAAAACTACAGTGAGATATCACCTCACACCAGTCAGAATGGCCGTCATCAAAAAATCTACAAACAGTAAATGCTGGAGAGGCATTTATTGGAAAAAAGGGAACCCTCTTGCACTGTTGGTGGGAATGTAAATTGATATAGCTACTAGGGAGAACGGTATGGGGGTTCCTTAAAAACTAAAAATTGAAAAACCGTACAACCCAGCAATCCCACTACTGGACATTTACCCTGAGAAAACCATAATTCAAAAAGAGTCATGTACCACAATGTTCATTGTAGCTCTATTTACAATAGCCAGGACATGGAAGCAACCTAAGTGTCCATCAACACATAACTGCATAAAGAAGATGTGGCACATATATAAAATGGAACATTATTCAGCCATAAAAAGAAACGAAATTGAGTTATTTGTAGTGAGGTGGATGGATCTAGAGTCTGTCCTACAGAGTGAAGTAAGTCAGAAAGAGAAAAACAAATACCGTATGCTAACACATATATATGGAATCTAAAAGAAAAAAGTTTATGAAGAACCTAGGGGCAGGAAAGGATTAAGGACACAGACGTAGAGAAAGGACTTGAGGACACGGGGAGGGGGAAGGGTAAGCTGGGACAAAGTGAGAGAGTGGTATGGACATATATACACTACCAAATGTAAAATTGATAGCTACTGGGAAGCAGCCACATAGCACAGGGAGATCAGCTCGGTGCTTTGTGACCACCTAAAGGGGTGGGATAAGGGAGTAGGAGGGAAGTGCAAGAGGGAGGGGATATGGTGTTATATGTATACGTATAGCTGATTCACTTTTTCATACAGCAGAAACTGACACACAATTGTAAAGCAATTATACTCCAATAAAGATGTAAAAGAAAAAAAAAGAAAGCCCAGAGACAAACCTACACACCTATGGTCCACTAATCTATGACAAAGGAGGCAAGGATATACAATGGAGAAAAGACAGTCTCTTCAATAAGTGGTGCTGGGAAAAATGGACAACTACACGTAAAAGAATGAAATTAGAACACTCCCTAACACCATACACAAAAAATAAACTCAAAATGGATTAGAGACCGAAATGTTAGACCGGACACTATAAAACTCATAGAGGAAAACATAGGAAGAATATTCTTTGACATAAATCACAGCAAGATCTTTTTTGATCCACCTCCTAGAGTAATGGAATAAAAAACAAAAATAAACAAATGGGAGCAAATGAAACCTAAAACCTTTTGGAAAGCAAAGAAAACTACAAAGACGACGAAAAGACAACCCTCAGAATGGGAGAAAATATTTGCAAACGAATCAATGGACAAAGGATTAATCTCCAATATATATAAACAGCTCATGCAGCTCAACAGTAAAAAAACAAACAACCCAATCCAAAAATGGGCAGATGTCGTAAAAAGACATTTGTCCCAAGAAGACATACAGATGGCCAAGAAGCACATGAAAAGCTGCTCAACATCACTAATTATTAGAGAAATATAAACCAAAACTACAATGAGGTATTACCTCAAACAAGTTAGAATGGGCATCATCAGAAAATCTACAAACAACAAATGCTGGAGAGGGTGTGGAGAAAAGGGAACCCTCTTACACTATTTGTGGGAATGGAAATTGATACAGTCACTATGGAGAAGAGTATGGAGGTTCCTTAAAAAACTAAAAATAGAATTACCATATGACCCAGCAATCCCACTACTGGGCATATACCCAGAGAAAACCATAATTCAAAAAGACACATTCACCACAATGTTCACTGCAGCACTATTTACAATAGCCAGGTCATGGAAGCAACCTAAATACCCATAGATAGACAAATGGAAAATATGTGGTACATATATAAAATGGAATATTACTCAGTCATAAAAAGGAATGAAATTGGGTCACTTGTAAAGACATGGATAGATCTAGAGACTGTCATACAGAGTGAAGTAAGTCAGAAAAAGAAAAACAAATATCGTATATTAACGCATACATGTGGAACCTAGAAAATTGGTACAGATGAACCGGTTTGCAAGGCAGAAATAGAGACACAGATGTAGAGAACAAATGTATGGTCACCAAGGGGGGAAAGTGGCAGGGTGGTGGTGGTGGGATGAATTGCGAGCCTGGGATTGACATATACACACTTATATGTATAAAATAGATAACCAATAAGAGCCTGCTGTATAAAAAAATGAATAAAATAAAATTTAAAAATTAAAAAATAATATTTAAAAACATAAAACACAAAAAAAAGTTCTGTCCTTCCCATAGACGTATTTATATGAATGAATTATTCCCATGCTTATATCTATAAATACAAAAAGAGGAATAAAACCTACCTTGAACCAAAAAAGAAAAAAAAAAAAACAGAACCCACCGGTCATACAGAGGAAAACCCTATCAGGGCACTTGCTCCAGTGGTAAACAATTCTGAAGTTAGTCAGAGGTGGGGAATCGTCTCCCATGCAGCCAGCAGCTCCCCCGCAAGGAGCGTCCTCATTGCAAAGCTGGGGGACCGTGAGGAGGTGTCTCTGAGTAAACGTGATCTGAGCCTCAGGCCAGCTGCTGCTGAACTTTTCCCACCCTTCCCAGGTAAAACACTTGAATGTGTGCAAAGACTTTAAAGCCTAGAGGAAAGGGCTTGGAGTCACACCAGCGACAGCACGCAGGCCAGCCAGGATGGTCCTGGCCCCGGGCGCTCTTCTGGAAGCTTTCCATTTCCCTGACTGAGGTACCCCTCCTGTCCCGGTCCCCACTGCTTTTTTCCTTCCTCACCTCTGCCCGCGGAGAAATTCCAGCAGCAGGTATGGGTGACACATCGTCTTCTTTAGCAGGTGGCTGCCCGGCAACTCCTGCAGAAAGTCCAGCAGAGCCCCACTCACACGGGGCCACTCATAGAGCCCTGGGCCCTACTCCCTCCCACCAGCACAACCCCGAGACTGCTGACGGGGCAGAGAATATGGCGTCAGGCACAGCTGCAGAGGCTTTTGCTGCCTGGAGGGGTGTTTATATTGACCTCAACCCAGGCACACCTGGGAAGGGCTGGCCGGCCAGGTCAGGCTGCCCAGGTCAGCCAATCCTCGCCCCTCAGGGGCTCAGAGTTGCAGATAATGGGCCTTGCTGCACCGGCCAGATCCAAGGAACAGGTGTAGGGTCCCGAGAGTCAGGATAGACAAGGGGTGGCAGCCCTGGCTTGTTTTCTAATCATTTTATCTGGTCCATGAGTGGAAGACAACTTCAAGAAGACCCTCTCCTAATGAGAGGAACCCAGGAGTCAGGGAGAGGAGGGTTGGTGGGTGGAGACAGATGCCTGGTGCCCCGGCTGCAGTGGAAGCCCCTGGAAGACCAGGTGGAGGGAGGCTGCACAGAGTGAAGCCTAGGGTCACAGACATGTCGGAGCTGCTGTTTGTTAGTTCAAGCCCTGCTCTGAGGTGCTCTGTGTCAGCTCTGAGCGACAGGTGTGCTGGCGGTGCTCTGCAATGAGGGCTATGTGCACGGTTCCTGTGTGCCCAGCTCTGCCAGGGTACCTGTCCAAGGGATCTCCATATCCAGGGAGGGGCCTGCCCACGAGAGCCCCGTGAGCTGCTGGGTACCTGCCCAGGTGAGCTCCATATCCTGGGAGGGGCCTGACCACGAGAGCCCCGTGGGCTGCTGGGTACCTGCCCAGGTGAGCTCCATATCCTGGGAGGGGCCTGACAATGAGAGCCCCATGGGCTCCTGGGTACCTGCACAGGTGAGCTCCATATCCTGGGAGGGGCCTAACCACGAGAGCCCCGTGGGCTGCTGGCTACCTGCACAGGTGAGCTCCATATCCTGGGAGGGGCCTGACCATGAGAGCCCCGTGGGCTGCTGGGGACCTGGTAAAGACGCCAGGACAGTCAGTGAAGCCACAGAGGATATACATCCAGTAGTTCCTAATTCCTACACCCTGCTGGCCATTCTACCATCCACCAGGACATGGTATTCTGTATTAGACTTCAATGATGCCTTCTTCTGTATTCCATTAGTCCCAGAGTCACAAGAAATTTTGGCTGTGAGTGGCAGGACTCAACATACAACAAAAACAATACTGCTTGGCCGTCCTGCCCCAGGGGTTCAAAAATTCCCACACCATCTTTGGGGAAACGTTAGCTAAAACCCTAAAAGATCTACCTCTGGAGAAGTGAACCCTCCTTCAATATGCAGACGACATTCTGGGCTTCCCTGGTGGCGCAGTGGTTGAGAATCTGCCTGCCAATGCAGGGGACACAGGTTCGAGCCCTGGTCTGAGAAGATCACATATGCCACGGAGCAACTAGGCCCGTGAGCCACAATTACTGAGCCTGCGCTTCTGGAGCCTGTGCTCCACAATAAGAGAGGCTGCGATAGTGAGAGGCCCGCGCACCGCGATGAAGAGTGGCCCCCGCTTGCCGCAACTAGAGAAATCCCTCGCACAGAAACAAAGACACAACACAGCCATAAATAATAAATAAATAACTTTTAAAAAAATATGCAGACGACATTCTGATCGCCAGCCCTACTAAGGAGGCCTCTGGACTACCTAGCCAATAAAAGATAGAAGGTGTCCAAGAAAAAGGCTCAAATATCACAGACTAAGGTGACCTGCCTGGGCTTCATTCTCACAGAAGATCGGAGAAGCCCATCCCAGGAAAGGGAAGAAGCCATTTGCAGCCTCACCCTTCCTAAAACTAGAAGACAGCTTAGGGGTTCCTGGGGAGACTGGGGTTTGCTGCATCTGGATCCCTAACTACAGTCTAATACCTGGGCCTCTATATGAAACACTGAAAGGAAAAGATGATGATACTTTTGAATAGAATCCAGAAGCGGCCTTTCAAGAATGGAAAGAGCAGTCAATTCAGACCCTTGCCCTGGACCTCCCTAATTTAGCTAAACCCTTTGACCTTTACATTCCTGGTCGAAGGCGAATCGCCCTTGGAGTTTTAGTGTCAAAACTGGGACCACTTGAAATGGAACAACGCAAGAATGCCCTCCAGGCATTGGCCAGCCACCCCATCCGACCAGGATACTGGGGGTATCTAAAAACCTGGAAATGAGCAGCCCGCAAGGCCAGCTCCCTCCTAAGGGTAAAGGACGCCACTTGGTGATCCTAAACACCCACCATGCCCTGAAGTTGCAGGGATCGCTCCGTGGGCACAATGACCTCGAGTGAGGAGGCCCTCCAACTCCAACCTCCAGAGAGACAACCTGGGACAAAAGGCCCCCATGACGACTCATGTGACCATCACTTGACCTGGAGCTTCTCTCAGAAAACCACAAGAGTGTGCCCCAAAAGAACAGACTATTGCTTGCAGGACTTACTGCACCCAGAGCGGAGCTAATAAACCTGGCAGGGGACCCGTAAATAACGCTGCCACCATAGAAAAGCCTACAGACACCACGGTGACGGCGGCCAATGAGACCAGATGTACTCCTGGTTACTTCAAAAGGGCGGTGACTGAGTGGCCATCATGGTCCTGGATCACCACCGGCCCTGGACTGTCTGGGAGTTGAGCAGGCAGGGCTCTGAAACCTGGTGCTGTTTGTACGTTAATTCAGTGGCCTAACTGAAGAAAGCACAGACTACTGGTCAGAGCATCTAGGCTGGCAGAAACCGTCAGCCTAAGGGGGCCGAACCAATGTGGAGCAGGGTAAAACCGGCCCCCCCAGCGTCCCTGTGCATCTCTTTCCTGGACCCTTAAAGGTCATTAGAATCTATAAAACTTCCAATGCTGGGGCTCAGGCAGACGAGCAGTGAGGGAGGAGGCCTCGGGACAATCAACCTCACCTGGAGGCTGCTGGGGAGAAGTCCTGCCCCTCCCCCCGGGTATGAGGATACCCAACTCAGCACGAAGCATTTACAGAAGAGGTGTCTGCACCCTCAGCGCCCCAAGAATGTGGAATGGGACAAGAGGCAGAGGAGGGGTTTGTCACCGGCAAAGCCCATTAAAAATTCCTGGGAGATAAAAATAGAATCTGGGCAATAAAATAAAGTCTAACCATTTTTTCCTTTGTGCTTTTTCTAATTTCACTTGTTCCTAAGTTTCCACAGGCAGAGGTCCCACACCTGGCACTTCAGACCCGATTTCCTAGTGCAAAATGGCTGGGCCGACACCTCAGCTCTCGGGGCCCTGTGCAGACTCCGCCACATAGAGCCTGAGCTCCAGCCAACCCAGACCTCGAGAGCTCCGCCCCATCCCTCCTGCTGACACTGACGGGATCCCTACACAGCAGCCCGGGCCACAGCCCTCGGGGGAGCGCACGCTATCACCTCTCCATTCTCTGATCAAAATATAAAGTTTTCCTTTGCTTCTGAACCAAACTCAGTCTCGATCTGTTGGCTCCAATGACACTGGGCAGGGGGACCCTTGTTGGGGCCGACTCTGAAGGATCAGTAACAGAATTTGAGAACATTGTAACTTCAATGAACAGATGTGTGAGCCAAATATTGTAACTTCAATGAACATATGTGTGAGCCAAATATTGTAACTTCAATGAACAGATGTGTGAGCCAAACTGTAGTTAACATAGAGCAGTGTATAAGGCTCGTGTAAAATAAGGTATTTCAAACACTTCCATTTGATATTTCCATCACTTTATTATAAGCAAGTTCAGTGGAGGGGTTTGTCGTATTTGTCAGGTCAACATTAGAGAAATGCAGTGATTTCTTTCCAAGGATGTGGATCTACTAATCTTGGCTGAAGTTTCAATCTTGTTTTGAATGATTTTCCATTTAAAATGATACCTCTCTTTCAGCTCCTAGATTTCTGAGAAGTATAAAATCTTGTATTTTTTTATTACCAAAGGGGAAAGGTGGGAGGAGGGATAAATTAACAGTTTCAGATTAACATATACACACTGCTATGTATAAAATATATCATCAACAAGTAACTGCTGTATAGCACAGGGAACTATACTCAATATTTTGTAATAACCCCTAAGGGGAAATAATCTGAAAAACAATAGATATCTATATCGACATCATCTATCAACTACAGATAAAATGGAAACTAAAGGAGGCCGATGGTGAGCGTTTCTGACCATGAAGACTTCAATCCTCTAAAGTTTGGACTCTGCCGACGGCCCAGTCCCTTAATGGACATACATGTACCAGTAGCTTAAAAATTCCCAAGATTGGGGTTCGGGGAGACACTGATTTGAAAAAATCCCTGGTGTTCTCCTTACATACATGGGAGCTTTCCTACAGCTAAAACATGCCTGTGACACCCAGAAGATGGTACACGGTTGGATCAGGAAGATTTTGGAAAAGGCACCTCATCTCCTAATCCCCTGGTTGTCGGGTTAACCCCTCCAGCCTCTTTCCTAACATTCTCCACACATGAGGATGTCAGCACCTTCAACATCCGGTTGCACAGACTTTGGAATTTGTCCAGAGGATGAAGGGGAAGGAGGAGAAACAATGAGAGACAAGCCCTAGATGTTCAGACAGGCACAGGTCACTCTAATTTCAAATCAAAAAGAAGAATTAACCACAGGCTCAGCCTGCCCCACGGAACCAGTATAAGGCCTAAAGGAATCCTGCGGTTTTGCAGGCAGCTCACAAAAAATCGAGTTGAAAAATGGAGCTCAGGGGCACTGCAATTCACAAAAATGCAGAATTATAAATGATCACTCTCGTCCAAAAATATATTGAGGGAAGGCAACAAAGACGATTTGAAAGCAAGGCAGAATTGCAGGAAACAAATTTCAGGAGGTAGATTCGAATCGCCTTTAAAGCACATGAAAAGCGGTAAAACGTCGACAATGATGCCCTTGGCCAAAGAGGGCGAACACCTTTTTTCCTGAATATATTCAGGAAAAAAGGCATACGCCTTTTTTCACCAACCAGGCAAGCCAGAAATGCAAATGAGCACTACAAAGAAGTCTAACTTCCAAGGGGCCAAAAGGGCCATTCTAAAAGAGTGTAAAACCCAGAAATGCAGGACAGGCCAGGGAGAAAAGGGAGCCTTGTTAGGCTGATGGGCGGGATGTAATTTGCCAACGACCAAGCTGGAGAAGTGTATGGTGTTTCCTAAAACATCTAAAAAACACAGCTAGAGAGCATAGGGCACTTCCACTCATGGGCGTATAAACTGGGAAAATAAAAATCAAAAAGACACAGGTACCCCAAAGTTTAGGGCTGCTCTGTTTACAAGAACCTCCATCCACTTCAGTACACCATTAATATGCCAGGATAGAGAAAAATGGATAAAGAAGTTGTGCTAATATGTACAATGGAATACCACTCAGCCATGAAATCAATGTCATACGGCTAATAGCAGCATGATGAGTGGATTCAAGTACAGTGTTTCTAAGTGAAATAAGTCACACAGAAAAAGATACTTATCATAAGATATCACTTATACAGGGAATGTAAAAACAGCTACACTTGAACTGAATTACAAAACAGAACAGAGTCACATGTTTAGAAAACACACTATGGCTGCTTAACGGGAAAGGTGAGGTTGGGTGATGCATAAAACAAGAGTTTCAAATAAGCTCAGACACGGTTCCATATACCCAATAGGTAATAGACAAGACCTACCCCTTGCTCAGAGAAGTGGACTCAACACTCCCTATTCACGGCACAAGAATATATCTGACTAGTAAGAATCTTAAAACCTATGTATTGATATCTCTCTGTAAGTGAGTCAAGTGGGTGTAAAGCAGCATAAACACAGCAGTGAAAATCAGCTAAACCCCAATCTAAAAATAAATTACAAAAAAAACCCCAACAAATAAAATGAAAGAGAGAGAAATTAGTAAAAATTTTGTTCAGGGGCAGTGAAGCAACCTGGATTGACCATATCTAGACCCACGGCTGGGTTACACATAAGGCTGGACACTCGTGGGGCAGAGAGGATTGGTGAGGTTGGGTGAGCAGACGCAGACCCTTTAAAGTAATACTGCGTGGTACCCATCCCACGGGTCCCAAATCTCCAGGTTCAAGGGCATCTTCCTACATCGAAAACATGCATGAGAAACCCAGAAGATGATACACGGTGTGATCGAGAAAAGATTCTAAAACGCACCTCATTTCTCATCTCCTACTGTTCGGGTTAGCCATTCCAGCCACTTTACTAGCAATCTCCCTCCTTGGAGAATCAGCACCTTTAACCTCCTGTTCTGTACAGGTTGCAATTGGTCCTGAGGATGAATGGGAAGAGTGGGAACCAAAGAGAGACTAGCTCTAGGTGTTGGGACAGGCACATGCTACTCTATTTTACCATGAGGAAGAAGAATTAACCACAGGCTCAGCCTGCCGCCTGGGACCAGAATAGGGCCTGAAGCAATCCTGCGCTTTTGCGGCCAGCTCCCAAGAAAGCGAGTTGAAAAATGGAGCTCAGGGGCACTGCAATTCACAAACCTGCAGACTTATAAATGATGACTCTCGTCCACAAATATATTGAGGGAAGGCAACGAAGAGGATTTGAAAGCAAGGCAGAATTGCAGGAAACAGATTTCAGGAGGGAGATTCGAATCGCCTTTAAAGCACAGGAAAAGCGGCAAAACCTCGACAATGATGCCCTTGGCCAAAAAGGGCGTATGCGTTTTTTCCTGAATATATTCAGGAAAAAACGCATACGCCCTTTTTGGCCAACCAAGCAACCTGGAAAGGCAAATCAGCGCTACAAAGAAGTCTCGCTTCCCATCGGTCAAAAGGGCCATGCTGAATAAAGTGTCAAAACCAGAAATGCAGGACAGGCCATGGAGAAACGGGAGCCTGGCTACGCTGATGGGCGGGATGTAAATTGCCAACAGCCTCTCTGGAGAAGTGCACGGTGTGTCCTGAAACATCTAAACAACTCAGATTAGAGAGCATAGGGCACTTCCACTTATGGGCGTAAAAACTGGCAAAACTAAAAATCAGCAAGACACAGGCACCACAAAGTTTAGGGCTGCTCTGTTTACAAGAACCTCCACTTCGTTACACCTTAAATATCCCAGGAAAGAGAAAAATGGATAAAGAAGTTGCGGTCCTTATGTACAATAGAATATCACTCAGCCATGAAATCAACGTCATAAGGCTAGTAGCAGCATGATGAGTGGATTTAGGTACGAAGAGTCTAAGTGAAATAAGTCACACAGAAAAAGACACTTATCATAAGTTATCACTTATAGAGCGAATGTAAAAACCGCTACCCTTGAAATGAGTTACAAAACAGAACAGAGTCACACGTTTAGAAAACACACTATAGCTGCTTAACGGGAAAGGTGAGGTGGAGTGATGCATAAAACAAGGGTTTCAAATTAGCTCAGATACCATTCCATAAACCCAAAATGTAATAGACAAGACCTGCTCAGTGAACTGGACTCAACACCCCCTATTCACCGCCCAAGAATATATCTAACTAGTAAGAATCTTAAAACCTATGTATTGATATCTCTCTGTAAGTGAGTCAAGTTGGTGTAAAGTGGCATAAACACAGCAGTGAAAAGCAGCTAAACCCCATTATAAAAATCTTTACTTTTAAAAACCCGTGAAACAAAGATAGTGAAAGAGAGAGAAATTCTTACAAAATTCGTTCAGGGGCTGTGATGCCACCTGGATTTACCATATCTAGACCCACAGCTGATTGAGACATAAGGGTGGACACTCTTCGGGCTGAGAGGTTTGGTGAGGTTGGGTGAGCAAACGCAGACCTTTTAAAGTAATAATGCGTGGTACCCATCCCATGGGTCCCAAATCTCCAGGTTCAAGGGCATCTCTGGCACAACATTAAACGCAACAACATTCGCATTATAGGGGTCCCAGAAGGAGAAGAGAGAGAGAAAGAACCAGAGAAAATATTTGAAGAGACTATAGTCGAAAACTTCCCTAATATGGGAAAGGAAATAGCCACCCAGGTCCAGGAAGCCCAGAGAGTCCCATACAGAATAAACCCAAGGAGAAACACGCCGAGACACATAGTAATCAAAGTGGCAAAAATTAAAGACAAAGAAAAATTATTGAAATCAGCAAGGGAAAAACGACAAATAACATACAAGGGAACTCCCATAAGGTTAACAGCTGATTTCTCAGCAGAAACTCTGCAAGCCAGAAGGGAGTGGCATGATATACTTAAAGTGATGAAAGGGAAGAACCTACAACCAAGATTACTTTACCCGGCAAGGATCTCATTTAGACTTGATGGAGAAATCAAAAGCTTTACAGACAAGCAAAAGCTAAGAGAATTCAGCACCACCAAACCAGTTCTACAACAAATGCTAAAGGAACTTCTCTAAGTGGGAAACACAAGAGAAGAAAAGGACCTACAAAAACAAACCCAAAACAATTAAGAAAATGGTCATAGGAACATACATATCGATAATTACCTTAAACGTGAATGGATTAAATGCCCCAAACAAAAGACATATACTGGCTGAATGGATACAAAAACAAGACCCATATATATGCTGTCTACATGAGACCCACTTTAGACCTAGGGACACATACAGACTGAAAGTGAGGGGATGGAAAAAGATATTCCATGCAAATGGAAATCAAAAGAAAGCTGGAGTAGCTATACTCATATCAGATAAAATAGACTTTAAAATAAAGAATGTTACAAGAGACAAGGAAGGACACTACATAATGATCCAGGGATCAATCCAAGAAGAAGATGTAACAATTATAAATATATATGCACCCAACATAGGAGCACCTCAATACATAAGGCAACTGCTAACAGCTATAAAAGAGGAAATCGACAGTAACACAATAATAGTGGGGGACTTTACCACTTCACTTACACCAATGGACAGATCATCCAAAATGAAAATAAATAAGGAAACAGAAGCTTTAAATGACACAATAGACCAGATAGATTTAATTGATATATATAGGACAGTCCATCCAAAAACAGCAGATTACATGTTCTTCTCAAGTGCGCACGGAACATTTTCCAGGATAGATCACATCTTGGGTCACAAATCAAGCCTCAGTAAATTTAAGAAAATTGAAATCATACCAAGCATCTTTTCTGACCACAACGCTATGAGATTAGAAATGAATTACAGGGGAAAAAACGTAAAAAAGACAAACACATGGAGGCTAAACAATACGTTACTAAATAACCAAGAGATCACTGAAGAAATCAAAGAGGAAATAAAAAAATACCTAGAGACAAATGACAATGAAAACACGACGACCCAAAACCTATGGGATGCAGCAAAAGCAGTTCTAAGAGGGAAGTTTATAGCTATACAAGCCTACCTAAAGAAACAAGAAAAATCTCAAGTAAACAATCTAACCTTACACCTAAAGAAACTAGAGAAAGAAGAACAAACAAAACCCAAAGTTAGCAGAAGGAAAGAAATCATAAAGATCAGAGCAGAAATAAATGAAATAGAAACAAAGAAAACAATAGCAAAGATCAATAAAACGAAAAGTTGGTTCTTTGAGAAGATAAACAAAATTGATAAGCCATTAGCCAGACTCATCAAGAAAAAGAGGGAGAGGACTCAAATCAATAAAATCAGAAATGAAAAAGGAGAAGTTACAACAGACACTGCAGAAATACAAAACATCCTAAGAGACTACTATAAGCAACTTTATGCCAATAAAATGGACAACCTGGAAGAAATGGACCAATTCTTAGAAAGGTATAACCTTCCAAGACTGAATCAGGAAGAAACAGAAAATATGAACAGACCAATCACAAGTAATGAAATTGAAACTGTGATTAAAAATCTTCCAACAAACAAAAGTCCAGGACCAGATGGCTTCAAAGGTGAATTCTATCAAACATTTAGAGAAGAGCTAACACCCATCCTTCTCAAACTCTTCCAAAAAATTGCAGAGGAAGGAACACTCCCAAACTCATTCTATGAGGCCACCATCACCCTGATACCAAAACCAGACAAAGACACTACAAAAAAAGAAAATTACAGACCAATATCACTGATGAACATAGATGCAAAATTCCTCAACAAAATACTAACAAACAGAATCCAACAACACATTAGAAGGATCATACACCACGATCAAGTGGGATTTATCCCAGGGATGCAAGGATTCTTCAATATACGCAAATCAATCAATGTGATACACCATATTAACAAATTGAAGAATAAAAACCATATGATCATCTCAATAGATGCAGAAAAAGCTTTTGACAAAATTCAGCACCCATTTCTGATAAAAACTCTCCAGAAAGTGGGCATAGAGGGAACCTACCTCAACATAATAAAGGCCATATATGACAAACCCACAGCAAACATCATTGTCAATGGTGAAAAACTGAAAGCATTTCCTCTAAGATCAGGAACGAGACAAGGATGTCCACTCTCACCACTATTATTCAACATAGTTCTGGAAGTCCTAGCCACGGCAATCAGAGAAGAAAAAGAAATAAAAGGAATACAGATTGGAAAAGAGGAAGTAAAACTGTCACTGTTTGCGGATGACATGATACTATACATAGAGAATCCTAAAACTGCCACCAGAAAACTGCTAGAGCTAATTAATGAATATGGAAAAGTTGCAGGATACAAAATTAATGCACAGAAATCTCTTGCATTCCTATACACTAATGATGAAAAATCTGAAAGAGAAATTATGGAAACACTCCCATTTACCATTGCAACAAAAAAGAATAAAATACCTAGGAATAAACCTACCTAGGGAGACAAAAGACCTGTATGCAGAAAACTATAAGACACTGATGAAAGAAATTAAAGATGATACCAACAGATGGAGAGATATACCATGTTCTTCTTTTGGAAGAATCAACATTGTGAAAATGAGTATACTACCCAAAGCAATCTACAGATTCAATGCAATCCCTATCAAATTACCAATGGCATTTTTTACGGAGCTAGAACAAATCATCTTAAAATTTGTATGGAGACACAAAAGACCCCGAATAGCCAAAGCAGTCTTGAGGCAAAAAAATGGAGCTGGAGGAATCAGACTCCCTGACTTCAGACTATACTACAAAGCTACAGTAATCAAGACAATATGGTACTGGCACAAAAACAGAAACATAGATCAATGGAACAAGATAGAAAGCCCAGAGATTAATCCACGCACCTATGGTCAACTAATCTATGACAAAGGAGGCAAAGATATACAATGGAGAAAAGACAGTCTCTTCAATAAGTGGTGCTGGGAAAACTGGACAGCTACATGTAAAAGAATGAAATTAGAATACTCCCTAACACCATACACAAAAATAAACTCAAAATGGATTAGAGACCTAAATATAAGACTGGACACTATAAAACTCTTAGAGGAAAACATAGGAAAAACACTCTTTGACATAAATCAGAGCAAGATCTTTTTTGATCCACCTCCTAGAGTAAAGGAAATAAAAACAAAAATAAACAAGTGGGACCTAATGAAACTTCAAAGCTTTTGCACAGCAAAGGAGACCATAAACAAGACGAAAAGACAACCCTCAGAATGGGAGAAAATATTTGCAAATGAATCAACGGACAAAGGATTAATCTCCAAAATATATAAACAGCTCATTCAGCTCAATATCAAAGAAACAAACACCCCAATCCAAAAATGGGCAGAAGACCTAAATAGACATTTCTCCAAAGAAGACATACAGACGGCCATGAAGCACATGAAAAGATGCTCAACATCACTAATTATTAGAGAAATGCAAATCAAAACTACAATGAGGTATCACCTCACTCCTGTTAGAATGGGCATCATCAGAAAATCTACAAACAACAAATGCTGGAGAGGGTGTGGAGAAAAGGGAACCCTCTTGCACTGTTGGTGGGGAATCTAAATTGATACAGCCACTATGGAGAACAATATGGAGGTTCCTTAAAAAACTAAAAATAGAATTACCATAAGACCCAGCAATCCCACTACTGGGCATATACCCAGAGAAAACCGTAATTCAAAAAGACACATGCACTCGAATGTTCATTGCAGCACTATTTACAATAGCCAGGTCATGTAAGCAACCTAAATGCCCCTCAACAGACGAATGGATAAAGAAGATGTGGTACATATATACAATGGAATATTACTCAGCCATTAAAAGGAACGAAATTGAGTCATTTGTTGAGACGTGGATGGATCTAGAGACTGTCATACAGAGTGAAGTCAGTCAGAAAGAGAAAAACAAATATCATATATTAATGCATGTATGTGGAACCTAGAAAAATGGTACAGATGAGCCAGTTTGCAAGGCAGAAGTTGAGACACAGATGTAGAGAATGGACATATGGACACCAAGGGGGAAAAACTGCGGTGAGGTGGGGATGGTGGTGTGCTGAATTGGGCGATTGGGATTGACATGTATACACTGATGTGTACAAAATTTATGCCTAATAAGAACCTGCAGTATAAAAAAACAAACAAAACAACTAAAAAAAAATCAATTACTTTTAAAAACCCGTGAAACAAAGACAGTGAAAGAGAGAGAAATACTTACAAAATTCGTTCAGGGGTTGTGATGCCACCTGGATTGACCATATCTAGACCCACAGCTGATTGAGACATAAGGGTGGACACTCTTGGGGCTGAGAGGTTTGGTGAGGTTGGGTGAGCAAACACAGACCCTTTAAAGTAATACTGCGTGGTACTCATCCCATGGGTCCCAAATCTCCAGGTCCAAGGGCATCTTCCTACATCAAAAACATGCAAGAGGAACCCAGAAGATGGTACACCGTGTGATCGGGAAAGGTTTCTAAAACGCACCTCATTTCTCATCTCCTTGGCCTTGGGTTCGCCATTCCAGCCGCTTTTCTAGTATTCTCCCTCCTTGGAGAATCAGCACCTTTAACCTCCTGCTCCGAACAGGTTACAATTTGTCCTGAGGATGAACGGGAAGAGGGGGAACCAATGAGAGACTAGCTCTAGGTGTTGGGACAGGCACAGGTCACTCTATTTTCCCATCAGGAAGAAGAATTAACCACGGGCTCAGCCTGCCGCCCGGGACCAAAATAGGGACTGAAGCAATCCTGCGCTTTTGCGGACAGCTCGCAGAAAGCGAGTTGAAAAATGGAGCTCAGGGGCACTGCAATTCACAAACCTGCAGACTTATAAATGATGACTCTCGTCCACAAATATATTGAGGGAAGGCAACGAAGAGGATTTGAAAGCAAGGCAGAATTGCAGGAAACAGATTTCAGGAGGGAGATTCGAATCGCCTTTAAAGCACAGGAAAAGCGGCAAAACCTCGACAATGATGCCCTTGGCCAAAAAGGGCGTATGCGTTTTTTCCTGAATATATTCAGGAAAAAACGCATACGCCCTTTTTGGCCAACCAAGCAACCTGGAAAGGCAAATCAGCGCTAAAAAGAAGTCTCGCTTCCCATCGGTCAAAAGGGCCATGCTAAATAAAGTGTCAAAACCAGAAATGCAGGACAGGCCACGGAGCAATGGGAGCCTGGCTACGCTGTTGGGCGGAATTTAAATTGCCAACAGACACTCTGGAGACGTGTACGGTGTGTCCTGAAACATCTAAACAACTCAGCTTAGAGAGCATAGGGCACTTCCCCTCATGGGCGTATAAATTGGGAAAACTAAAAATCAGCAAGACACAGGCACCCCAAAGTTTAGGGCTGCTCTGTTGACAAGAACCTCCACTTCGTTACACCTTAAATATCCCAGGAAAGAGAAAAATGGATAAAGAAGTTGTGGTCCTTATTTACAATACAATATCACTCTGCCATGAAATCAACGTCATAAGGCTAGTAGCTGCCTGATGAGTGGATTTAGGTACGAAGATTCTAAGTGAAATAAGTCACACAGAAAAAGACACTTATCGTAAGATATCACTTATAGAGGGAATGTAAAAACCGCTACCCTTGAACTGAATTACAAAACAGAACAGAGTCACACGTTTAGAAAACACACTATGGCTGCTTAACGGGAAATGTGAGGTGGGGTGATGCATAAAACAAGGATTTCAAATTAGATCAGACACCGATCCATAAACCCAATATGTAATAGACAAGACCTAATCCTTGCACAGTGAACTGGACTCAACACCCCCTATTCACCGCCCAAGAATATATCTGACTAGTAAGAATCTTAAAACTTATGCATTGATATCTCTCTGTAAGTGAGTCAAGTGGCTGTAAAGCGGCATAAACACAGCAGTGAAAAGCAGCTAGACAGCATTATGAAAATCAATTACTTTTAAAAACCCGTGAAACAAAGACAGTGAAAGAGAGAGAAATTCTTACAAAATTCGTTCAGGGGCTGTGATGCCACCTGGATTGACCATATCTAGACCCACAGCTGACTGAGACATAAGGGTGGACACTCTTGGGGCTGAGAGGTTTGGTGAGGTTGGGTGAGCAAACGCAGACCCTTTAAAGTAATAATGCGTGGTACCCATCCCATGGGTCCCAAATCTCCAGGTTCAAGGGCATCTTCCTACATCGAAAACATGCATGAGAAACCCAGAAGATGGTACACTGTGTGATCGGGAAAGGTTTCTAAAACGCACCTCATTTCTCATCTCCTTGTGCTCGGGTTCGCCATTCCAGCCGCTTTACTAGCAATCTCCCTCCTTGGAGAATCAGCACCTTTAACCTCCTGTTCCGTACAGGTTGCAATTTGTCCTGAGGATGAACGGGAAGAGGGGGAACCAATGAGAGACTAGCTCTAGGTGTTTGGACAGGCACAGGTCACTCTATTTTCCCATCAGGAAGAAGAATTAACCACAGGCTCAGCCTGCCGCCCGGGACCAGAATAGGGCCTGAAGCAATCCTGCGCTTTTGCGGCCAGCTCCCAAGAAAGCGAGTTGAAAAATGGATCTCAGGGGCACTGCAATTCACAAACCTGCAGACTTATAAATGATGACTCTCGTCCACAAATATATTGAGGGAAGGCAACGAGGAGGATTTGAAAGCAAGGCAGAATTGCAGGAAACAGCTTTCAGGAGGGAGATGAGAATCGCCTTTAACGCACACGAAAAGAGGCAAAATCTCGACTATGATGCCCTTGGCCAAAAAGGGCGTATGCGTTTTTTCCTGAATATATTCAGGAAAAAACGCATACGCCCTTTTTGGCCAACCAAGCAACCTGGAAAGGCAAATCAGCGCTACAAAGAAGTCTCGCTTCCCATCGGTCAAAAGGGCCATGCTGAATAAAGTGACAAAACCAGAAATGCAAGACAGGCCATGGAGAAACGGGAGCCTAGCTACGCTAATGGGCGGGATGTAAATTGCCAACAGCCACTCTGGAGAAGTGCACGGTGTGTCCTGAAACATCTAAAAAACTCAGCTTAGGGAGCATAGGGCACTTCCACTCATGGGCGTATAAATTGGCAAAACTAAAAATCAGCAAGACACAGGCACCCCAAAGTTTAGGGCTGCTCTGTTGACAAGAACCTCCACTTCGTTACACCTTAAATATCCCAGGAAAGAGAAAAATGGATAAAGAAGTTGTGGTCCTTATGTACAATGGAATATCACTCAGCCATGAAATCAACGTCATAAGGCTAGTATCAGCAAGATGAGTGGATTTAGGTAGGACGATTCTAAGTGAAATAAGTCACACAGAAAAAGATACTTATCATAAGATATCACTTATAGAGGAATATAAAAACCGCTACCCTTGAACTGAATTACAAATCAGAGCAGGGTCACAGGTTTAGAAAACACACTATGGCTGCTTAACGGGAAAGGTGAGGTCGGGTGATGCATAAAACAAGAGTTTCAAATTAGCTCAGATACCGTTCCATAAACGCAATATGTAATAGACAAGACCTACTCCTTGCTCAGTGAATTGGACTCAACACCCCCTATTCACCGCCCAAGAATATATCTGACTAGTAAGAATCTTAAAACCTATGTATTGATATCTCTCTGTAAGTGAGTCAAGTGGCTGTAAAGCGGCATAAACACAGCAGTGAAAAGCAGCTAGACCGCATTATAAAAATCAATTACTTTTAAAAACCCGTGAAACAAAGACAGTGAAAGAGAGAGAAATTCTTACAAAATTCGTTCAGGGGCTGTGATGCCACCTGGATTGACCATATCTAGACCCACAGCTGACTGAGACATAAGGGTGGACACTCTTGGGGCTGAGAGGTTTGGTGAGGTTGGGTGAGCAAACGCAGACCCTTTAAAGTAATAATGCGTGGTACCCATCCCATGGGTCCCAAATCTCCAGGTTCAAGGGCATCTTCCTACATCGAAAACATGCATGAGAAACCCAGAAGATGGTACACCGTGTGATCGGGAAAGGTTTCTAAAACGCACCTCATTTCTCATCTCCCTGTGCTCGGGTTCGCCATTCCAGCCGCTTTACTAGCAATCTCCCTCCTTGGAGAATCAGCACCTTTAACCTCCTGTTCCGTACAGGTTGCAATTTGTCCTGAGGATGAACGGGAAGAGGGGGAACGAATGAGAGACTAGCTCTAGGTGTTGGGACATGCACAGGTCACTCTATTTTCCCATCAGGAAGAAGAATTAACCACAGGCTCAGCCTGCCGCCCGGGACCAGAATAGGGCCTGAAGCAATCGTGCGCTTTTGCGGCCAGCTCCCAAGAAAGCGAGTTGAAAAATGGAGCTCAAGGGCACTGCAATTCACAAACCTGCAGACTTATAAATGATGACTCTCGTCCACAAATATATTGAGGGAAGGCAACGAAGAGGATTTGAAAGCAAGGCAGAATTGCAGGAAACAGATTTCAAGGAGGGAGATTCGAATCGCCTTTAAAGCACAGGAAAAGCGGCAAAACCTCGACAATGATGCCCTTGGCCAAAAAGGGCGTATGCGTTTTTTCCTGAATATATTCAGGAAAAAACGCATACGCCCTTTTTGGCCAACCAAGCAACCTGGAAAGGCAAATCAGCGCTACAAAGAAGTCTCGCTTCCCATCGGTCAAAAGGGCCATGCTGAATAGTGTCAAAACCAGAAATGCAAGACTGGCCATGGAGAAACGGGAGCCTGGCTATGCTGATGGGCGGGATGTAAATTGCCAACAGCCACTCTGGAGAAGTGCACGGTGTGTCCTGAAACATCTAAAAAACTCAGCTTAGGGAGCATAGGGCACTTCCACTCATGGGCGTATAAATTGGGAAAACTAAAAATCAGCAAGACACAGGCACCCCAAAGTTTAGGGCTGCTCTCTTGACAAGAACCTCCACTTCGTTTCACATTAAATATCCCAGGAAAGAGAAAAATGGATAAAGAAGTTGTGGTCCTTATGTACAATGGAATATCACTCAGCCATGAAATCAACGTCATAAGGCTAGTAGCAGCAAGATGAGTGGATTTAGGTAGGACTATTCTAAGTGAAATAAGTCACACAGAAAAAGATACTTATCATAAGATATCACTTATAGAGGGAATATAAAAACCGCTACCCTTGAACTGAATTACAAATCAGAGCAGGGTCACACGTTTAGAAAACACACTATGGCTGCTCAACGGGAAAGGTGAGGTGGGGTGATGCATAAAACAAGGGTTTCAAATTAGCTCAGATACCGTTCCATAAACGCAATATGTAATAGACAAGACCTACTCCTTGCTCAGTGAATTGGACTCAACACCCCGTATTCACCGCCCAAGAATATATCTGACTAGTAAGAATCTTAAAACCTATGTATTGATATCTCTCTGTAAGTGAGTCAAGTGGCTGTAAAGCGGCATAAACACAGCAGTGAAAAGCAGCTAGACCGCCTTATAAAAATCAATTACTTTTAAAAAACCGTGAAACAAAGACAGTGAAAGAGAGAGAAATTCTTACAAAATTCGTTCAGGGGCTGTGATGCCACCTGGATTGACCATATCTAGACCCACAGCTGATTGAGACATAAGGGTGGACACTCTTGGGGCTGAGAGGTTTGGTGAGGTTGGGTGAGCAAACGCAGACCCTTTAAAGTAATAATGCGTGGTACCCATCCCATGGGTCCCAAATCTCCAGGTTCAAGGGCATCTTCCTACATCGAAAACATGCATGAGAAACCCAGAAGATGGTACACTGTGTGATCGGGAAAGGTTTCTAAAACGCTCCTCATTTCTCATCTCCTTGTGCTCGGGTTCGCCATTCCAGCCGCTTTACTAGCAATCTCCCTCCTTGGAGAATCAGCACCTTTAACCTCCTGTTCCGTAGAGGTTGCAATTTGTCCTGAGGATGAACGGGAAGAGGGGGAACCAATGAGAGACTAGCTCTAGGTGTTGGGACAGGCACAGGTCACTCTATTTTCCCATCAGGAAGAAGAATTAACCACAGGCTCAGACTGCCGCCCGGGACCAGAATAGGGCCTGAAGCAATCGTGCGCTTTTGCGCCCAGCTCCCAAGAAAGCGAGTTGAAAAATGGAGCTCAGGGGCACTGCAATTCACAAACCTGCAGACTTATAAATGATGACTCTCGTCCACAAATATATTGAGGGAAGGCAACGAAGAGGATTTGAAAGCAAGGCAGAATTGCAGGAAACAGATTTCAGGAGGGAGATTCGAATCGCCTTTAACGCACAGGAAAAGCGGCAAAACCTCGACAATGATGCCCTTGTCCAAAAAGGGCGTATGCGTTTTTTCCTGAATATATTCAGGAAAAAACGCATACGCCCTTTTTGGCCAACCAAGCAACCTGGAAAGGCAAATCAGCGCTACAAAGAAGTCTCGCTTCCCATCGGTCAAAAGGGCCATGCTGAATAAAGTGACAAAACCAGAAATGCAAGACAGGCCATGGAGAAACGGGAGCCTAGCTACGCTGATGGGCGGGATGTAAATTGCCAACAGCCACTCTGGAGAAGTGCACGGTGTGTCCTGAAACATCTAAAAAACTCAGCTTAGGGAGCATAGGGCACTTCCACTCATGGGCGTATAAATTGGCAAAACTAAAAATCAGCAAGACACAGGCACCCCAAAGTTTAGGGCTGCTCTGTTGACAAGAACCTCCACTTCGTTACACCTTAAATATCCCAGGAAAGAGAAAAATGGATAAAGAAGTTGTGGTCCTTATGTACAATGGAATATCACTCAGCCATGAAATCAACGTCATAAGGCTAGTAGCAGCAAGATGAGTGGATTTAGGTAGGACGATTCTAAGTGAAATAAGTCACACAGAAAAAGATACTTATCATAAAATATCACTTATAGAGGGAATATAAAAACCGCTACCCTTGAACTGAATTACAAATCAGAGCAGGGTCACAGGTTTAGAAAACACACTATGGCTGCTTAACGGGAAAGGTGAGGTCGGGTGATGCATAAAACAAGAGTTTCAAATTAGCTCAGATACCGTTCCATAAACGCAATATGTAATAGACAAGAACTACTCCTTGCTCAGTGAATTGGACTCAACACCCCATATTCACCGCCCAAGAATATATCTGACTAGTAAGAATCTTAAAACCTATGTATTGATATCTCTCTGTAAGTGAGTCAAGTGGCTGTAAAGCGGCATAAACACAGCAGTGAAAAGCAGCTAGACCGCATTATAAAAATCAATTACTTTTAAAAACCCGTGAAACAAAGACAGTGAAAGAGAGAGAAATTCTTACAAAATTCGTTCAGGGGCTGTGATGCCACCTGGATTGACCATATCTAGACCCACAGCTGACTGAGACATAAGGGTGGACACTCTTGGGGCTGAGAGGTTTGGTGAGGTTGGGTGAGCAAACGCAGACCCTTTAAAGTAATAATGCGTGGTACCCATCCCATGGGTCCCAAATCTCCAGGTTCAAGGGCATCTTCCTACATCGAAAACATGCATGAGAAACCCAGAAGATGGTACACTGTGTGATCGGGACAGGTTTCTAAAACGCACCTCATTTCTCATCTCCTTGTGCTCGGGTTCGCCATTCCAGCCGCTTTACTAGCAATCTCCCTCCTTGGAGAATCAGCACCTTTAACCTCCTGTTCCGTACAGGTTGCAATTTGTCCTGAGGATGAACGGGAAGAGGGGGAACGAATGAGAGACTAGCTCTAGGTGTTGGGACATGCACAGGTCACTCTATTTTCCCAGCAGGAAGAAGAAATAACCACAGGCTCAGCCTGCCGCCCGGGACCAGAATAGGGCCTGAAGCAATCGTGCGCTTTTGCGGCCAGCTCCCAAGAAAGCGAGTTGAAAAATGGAGCTCAAGGGCACTGCAATTCACAAACCTGCAGACTTATAAATGATGACTCTCGTCCACAAATATATTGAGGGAAGGCAACGAAGAGGATTTGAAAGCAAGGCAGAATTGCAGGAAACAGATTTCAGGAGGGAGATTCGAATCGCCTTTAAAGCACAGGAAAAGCGGCAAAACCTCGACAATGATGCCCTTGGCCAAAAAGGGCGTATGCGTTTTTTCCTGAATATATTCAGGAAAAAACGCATACGCCCTTTTTGGCCAACCAAGCAACCTGGAAAGGCAAATCAGCGCTACAAAGAAGTCTCGCTTCCCATCGGTCAAAAGGGCCATGCTGAATAAAGTGACAAAACCAGAAATGCAAGACAGGCCATGGAGAAACGGGAGCCTGGCTACGCTGATGGGCGGAATGTAAATTGCCAACAGCCACTCTGGAGAAGTGCACGGTGTGTCCTGAAACATCTAAAAAACTCAGCTTAGGGAGCATAGGGCACTTCCACTCATGGGCGTATAAATTGGCAAAACTAAAAATCAGCAAGACACAGGCACCCCAAAGTTAAAGGCTGCTCTGTTGACAAGAACCTCCACTTCGTTACACCTTAAATATCCCAGGAAAGAGAAAAATGGATAAAGAAGTTGTGGTCCTTATGTACAATGGAATATCACTCAGCCATGAAATCAACGTCATAAGGCTAGTAGCAGCAAGATGAGTGGATTTAGGTAGGACGATTCTAAGTGAAATAAGTCGCACAGAAAAAGATACTTATCATAAGATATCACTTATAGAGGGAATATAAAAACCGCTACCCTTGAACTGAATTACAAATCACAGCAGGGTCACACGTTTAGAAAACACACTATGGCTGCTTAACGGGAAAGGTGAGGTGGGGTGATGCATAAAACAAGGGTTTCAAATTAGCTCAGATACCGTTCCATAAACGCAATATGTAATAGACAAGACCTACTCCTTGCTCAGTGAATTGGACTCAACAGCCCCTCTTCACCGCCCAAGAATATATCTGACTAGTAAGAATCTTAAAACCTATGTATTGATATCTCTCTGTAAGTGAGTCAAGTGGCTGTAAAGCGACATAAACACAGCAGTGAAAAGCAGCTAGACCGCATTATAAAAATCAATTAATTTTAAAAACCCGTGAAACAAAGACAGTGAAAGAGAGAGAAATTCTTACAAAATTCGTTCAGGGGCTGTGATGCCACCTGGATTGACCATATCTAGACCCACAGCTGATTGAGACATAAGGGTGGACACTCTTGGGGCTGAGAGGTTTGGTGAGGTTGGGTGAGCAAACGCAGACCTTTTAAAGTAATACTGCGTGGTACCCATCCCATGGGTCCCAAATCTCCAGGTTCAAGGGCATCTTCCTACATCGAAAACATGCATGAGAAACCCAGAAGATGGTACACCGTGTGATCGGGAAAGGTTTCTAAAACGCACCTCATTTCTCATCTCCTTGTGCTCGGGTTCGCCATTCCAGCCGCTTTACTAGCAATCTCCCTCCTTGGAGAATCAGCACCTTTAACCTCCTGTTCCGTACAGGTTGCAATTTGTCCTGAGGATGAACGGGAAGAGGGGGAACCAATGAGAGACTAGCTCTAGGTGTTGGGAGAGGCACAGGTCACTCTATTTTCCCATCAGGAAGAAGAATTAACCACAGGCTCAGCCTGCCGCCCGGGACCAGAATAGGGCCTGAAGCAATCCTGCGCTTTTGCGGCCAGCTCCCAAGAAATCGAGCTGAAAAATGGAGCTCAGGGGCACTGCAATTCACAAACCTGCAGACTTATAAATGATGACTCTCGTCCACAAATATATTGAGGGAAGGCAACGAAGAGGATTTGAAAGCAAGGCAGAATTGCAGGAAACAGATTTCAGTAGGGAGATTCGAATCGCCTTTAAAGCACAGGAAAAGCGGCAAAACCTCGACAATGATGCCCTTGGCCAAAAAGGGCGTATGCGTTTTTTCCTGAATATATTCAGGAAAAAACGCATACGCCCTTTTTGGCCAACCAAGCAACCTGGAAAGGCAAATCAGCGCTACAAAGAAGTCTCGCTTCCCATCGGTCAAAAGGGCCATGCTGAATAAAGTGACAAAACCAGAAATGCAAGACAGGCCATGGAGAAACGGGAGCCTGGCTACGCTGATGGGCGGAATGTAAATTGCCAACAGCCACTCTGGAGAAGTGCACGGTGTGTCCTGAAACATCTAAAACACTCAGCTTAGGGAGCATAGGGCACTTCCACTCATGGGCGTATAAATTGGCAAAACTAAAAATCAGCAAGACACAGGCACCCCAAAGTTTAGGGCTGCTTTCTTGACAAGAACCTCCACTTCGTTACACCTTAAATATCCCAGGAAAGAGAAAAATGGATAAAGAAGTGGTGGTCCTTATGTACAATGGAATATCACTCAGCCATGAAATCAACGTCATAAGGCTAGTAGCAGCAAGATGAGTGGATTTAGGTAGGACGATTCTAAGTGAAATAAGTCGCACAGAAAAAGATACTTATCATAAGATATCACTTATAGAGGGAATATAAAAACCGCTACCCTTGAACTGAATTACAAATCAGAGCAGGGTCACACGTTTAGAAAACACACTATGGCTGCTTAACGGGAAAGGTGAGGTGGGGTGATGCATAAAACAAGGGTTTCAAATTAGCTCAGATACCGTTCCATAAACGCAATATGTAATAGACAAGACCTACTCCTTGCTCAGTGAATTGGACTCAACAGCCCCTATTCACCGCCCAAGAATATATCTGACTAGTAAGAATCTTAAAACCTATGTATTGATATCTCTCTGTAAGTGAGTCAAGTGGCTATAAAGCGGCATGAACACAGCAGTGAAAAGCAGCTAGACCGCATTATAAAAATCAATTAATTTTAAAAACCCGTGAAACAAAGACAGTGAAAGAGAGAGAAATTCTTACAAAATTCGTTAAGGGGCTGTGATGCCACCTGGATTGACCATATCTAGACCCACAGCTGATTGAGACATAAGGGTGGACACTCTTGGGGCTGAGAGGTTTGGTGAGGTTGGGTGAGCAAACGCAGACCTTTTAAAGTAATACTGCGTGGTACCCATCCCATGGGTCCCAAATCTCCAGGTTCAAGGGCATCTTCCTACATCGAAAACATGCATGAGAAACCCAGAAGATGGTACACCGTGTGATCGGGAAAGGTTTCTAAAACGCACCTCATTTCTCATCTCCTTGTGCTCGGGTTCGCCATTCCAGCCGCTTTACTAGCAATCTCCCTCCTTGGAGAATCAGCACCTTTAACCTCCTGTTCCGTACAGGTTGCAATTTGTCCTGAGGATGAACGGGAAGAGGGGGAACCAATGAGAGACTAGCTCTAGGTGTTGGGACAGGCACAGGTCACTCTATTTTCCCATCAGGAAGAAGAATTAACCACAGGCTCAGCCTGCCGCCCGGGACCAGAATAGGGCCTGAAGCAATCCTGCGCTTTTGCGGCCAGCTCCCAAGAAAGCGAGTTGAAAAATGGAGCTCAGGGGCACTGCAATTCACAAACCTGCAGACTTATAAATGATGACTCTCGTCCACAAATATATTGAGGGAAGGCAACGAAGAGGATTTGAAAGCAAGGCAGAATTGCAGGAAACAGATTTCAGGAGGGAGATTCGAATCGCCTTTAAAGCACAGGAAAAGCGGCAAAACCTCGACAATGATGCCCTTGGCCAAAAAGGGCGTATGCGTTTTTTCCTGAATATATTCAGGAAAAAACGCATACGCCCTTTTTGGCCAACCAAGCAACCTGGAAAGGCAAATCAGCGCTACAAAGAAGTCTCGCTTCCCATCGGTCAAAAGGGCCATGCTGAATAAAGTGACAAAACCAGAAATGCAAGACAGGCCATGGAGAAACGGGAGCCTGGCTACGCTGATGGGCGGGATGTAAATTGCCAACAGCCACTCTGGAGAAGTGCACGGTGTGTCCTGAAACATCTAAAAAACTCAGCTTAGGGAGCATAGGGCACTTCCACTCATGGGCGTATAAATTGGCAAAACTAAAAATCAGCAAGACACAGGCACCCCAAAGTTTAGGGCTGCTCTGTTGACAAGAACCTCCACTTCGTTACACCTTAAATATCCCAGGAAAGAGAAAAATGGATAAAGAAGTGGTGGTCCTTATGTACAATGGAATATCACTCAGCCATGAAATCAACGTCATAAGGCTAGTAGCAGCAAGATGAGTGGATTTAGGTAGGACGATTCTAAGTGAAATAAGTCGCACAGAAAAAGATACTTATCATAAGATATCACTTATAGAGGGAATATAAAAACCGCTACCCTTGAACTGAATTACAAATCAGAGCAGGGTCACACGTTTAGAAAACACACTATGGCTGCTTAACGGGAAAGGTGAGGTGGGGTGATGCATAAAACAAGGGTTTCAAATTAGCTCAGATACCGTTCCATAAACGCAATATGTAATAGACAAGACCTACTCCTTGCTCAGTGAATTGGACTCAACAGCCCCTATTCACCGCCCAAGAATATATCTGACTAGTAAGAATCTTAAAACCTATGTATTGATATCTCTCTGTAAGTGAGTCAAGTGGCTGTAAAGCGGCATGAACACAGCAGTGAAAAGCAGCTAGACCGCATTATAAAAATCAATTAATTTTAAAAACCCGTGAAACAAAGACAGTGAAAGAGAGAGAAATTCTTACAAAATTCGTTCAGGGGCTGTGATGCCACCTGGATTGACCATATCTAGACCCACAGCTGATTGAGACATAAGGGTGGACACTCTTGGGGCTGAGAGGTTTGGTGAGGTTGGGTGAGCAAACGCAGACCTTTTAAAGTAATACTGCGTGGTACCCATCCCATGGGTCCCAAATCTCCAGGTTCAAGGGCATCTTCCTACATCGAAAACATGCATGAGAAACCCAGAAGATGGTACACCGTGTGATCGGGAAAGGTTTCTAAAACGCACCTCATTTCTCATCTCCTTGTGCTCGGGTTCGCCATTCCAGCCGCTTTACTAGCAATCTCCCTCCTTGGAGAATCAGCACCTTTAACCTCCTGTTCCGTACAGGTTGCAATTTGTCCTGAGGATGAACGGGAAGAGGGGGAACCAATGAGAGACTAGCTCTAGGTGTTGGGACAGGCACAGGTCACTCTATTTTCCCATCAGGAAGAAGAATTAACCACAGGCTCAGACTGCCGCCCGGGACCAGAATAGGGCCTGAAGCAATCCTGCGCTTTTGCGGCCAGCTCCCAAGAAAGCGAGTTGAAAAATGGAGCTCAGGGGCACTGCAATTCACAAACCTGCAGACTTATAAATGATGACTCTCGTCCACAAATATATTGAGGGAAGGCAACGAAGAGGATTTGAAAGCAAGGCAGAATTGCAGGAAACAGATTTCAGGAGGGAGATTCGAATCGCCTTTAAAGCACAGGAAAAGCGGCAAAACCTCGACAATGATGCCCTTGGCCAAAAAGGGCGTATGCGTTTTTTCCTGAATATATTCAGGAAAAAACGCATACGCCCTTTTTGGCCAACCAAGCAACCTGGAAAGGCAAATCAGCGCTACAAAGAAGTCTCGCTTCCCATCGGTCAAAAGGGCTATGCTGAATAAAGTGACAAAACCAGAAATGCAAGACAGGCCATGGAGAAACGGGAGCCTGGCTACGCTGATGGGCGGGATGTAAATTGCCAACAGCCACTCTGGAGAAGTGCACGGTGTGTCCTGAAACATCTAAAAAACTCAGCTTAGGGAGCATAGGGCACTTCCACTCATGGGCGTATAAATTGGCAAAACTAAAAATCAGCAAGACACAGGCACCCCAAAGTTTAGGGCTGCTCTCTTGACAAGAACCTCCACTTCGTTTCACATTAAATATCCCAGGAAAGAGAAAAATGGATAAAGAAGTTGTGGTCCTTATGTACAATGGAATATCACTCAGCCATGAAATCAACGTCATAAGGCTAGTAGCAGCAAGATGAGTGGATTTAGGTAGGACTATTCTAAGTGAAATAAGTCACACAGAAAAAGATACTTATCATAAGATATCACTTATAGAGGGAATATAAAAACCGCTACCCTTGAACTGAATTACAAATCAGAGCAGGGTCACACGTTTAGAAAACACACTATGGCTGCTTAACGGGAAAGGTGAGGTGGGGTGATGCATAAAACAAGGGTTTCAAATTAGCTCAGATACCGTTCCATAAACCCAATAGGTAATAGACAACACCTACTCCTTGCTCAGTGAATTGGACTCAACACCCCCTATTCACCGCCCAAGAATATATCTGGCTAGTAAGAATCTTAAAACCTAGGCATTGATATCTCTCTGTAAGTGAGTCAAGTGGCTGTAAAGCGGCCTAAACACAGCAGTGAAAAGCAGGTAAACCCTATTATAAAAATCAATTACTTTTAAAAACCCGTGAAACAAAGACAGTGAAAGAGAGAGAAATTCTTACAAAATTCGTTCAGGGGCTGTGATGCCACCTGGATTGACCATATCTAGACCCACAGCTGATTGAGACATAAGGGTGGACACTCTTGGGGCTGAGAGGGTTGGTGAGGTTGGGTGAGCAAACGCAGACCTTTTAAAGTAATACTGCGTGGTACCCATCCCATGGGTCCCAAATCTCCAGGTTCAAGGGCATCTTCCTACATCGAAAACATGCATGAGAAACCCAGAAGATGGTACACCGTGTGATCGGGAAAGGTTTCTAAAACGCACCTCATTTCTCATCTCCTTGTGCTCGGGTTCGCCATTCCAGCCGCTTTACTAGCAATCTCCCTCCTTGGAGAATCAGCACCTTTAACCTCCTGTTCCGTACAGGTTGCAATTTGTCCTGAGGATGAACGGGAAGAGGGGGAACCAATGAGAGACTAGCTCTAGGTGTTGGGACAGGCACAGGTCACTCTATTTTCCCATCAGGAAGAAGAATTAACCACAGGCTCAGCCTGCCGCCCGGGACCAGAATAGGGCCTGAAGCAATCCTGCGCTTTTGCGGCCAGCTCCCAAGAAAGCGAGTTGAAAAATGGAGCTCAGGGGCACTGCAATTCACAAACCTGCAGACTTATAAATGATGACTCTCGTCCACAAATATATTGAGGGAAGGCAACGAAGAGGATTTGAAAGCAAGGCAGAATTGCAGGAAACAGATTTCAGGAGGGAGATTCGAATCGCCTTTAAAGCACAGGAAAAGCGGCAAAACCTCGACAATGATGCCCTTGGCCAAAAAGGGCGTATGCGTTTTTTCCTGAATATATTCAGGAAAAAACGCATACGCCCTTTTTGGCCAACCAAGCAACCTGGAAAGGCAAATCAGCGCTACAAAGAAGTCTCGCTTCCCATCGGTCAAAAGGGCCATGCTGAATAAAGTGACAAAACCAGAAATGCAAGACAGGCCATGGAGAAACGGGATCCTGGCTACGCTGATGGGCGGGATGTAAATTGCCAACAGCCACTCTGGAGAAGTGCACGGTGTGTCCTGAAACATCTAAAAAACTCAGCTTAGGGAGCATAGGGCACTTCCACTCATGGGCGTATAAATTGGCAAAACTAAAAATCAGCAAGACACAGGCACCCCAAAGTTTAGGGCTGCTCTGTTGACAAGAACCTCCACTTCGTTACACCTTAAATATCCCAGGAAAGAGAAAAATGGATAAAGAAGTGGTGGTCCTTATGTACAATGGAATATCACTCAGCCATGAAATCAACGTCATAAGGCTAGTAGCAGCAAGATGAGTGGATTTAGGTAGGACGATTCTAAGTGAAATAAGTCGCACAGAAAAAGATACTTATCATAAGATATCACTTATAGAGGGAATATAAAAACCGCTACCCTTGAACTGAATTACAAATCAGAGCAAGGTCACACGTTTAGAAAACACACTATGGCTGCTTAACGGGAAAGGTGAGGTGGGGTGATGCATAAAACAAGGGTTTCAAATTAGCTCAGATACCGTTCCATAAACGCAATATGTAATAGACAAGACCTACTCCTTGCTCAGTGAATTGGACTCAACAGCCCCTATTCACCGCCCAAGAATATATCTGACTAGTAAGAATCTTAAAACCTATGTATTGATATCTCTCTGTAAGTGAGTCAAGTGGCTGTAAAGCGGCATGAACACAGCAGTGAAAAGCAGCTAGACCGCATTATAAAAATCAATTAATTTTAAAAACCCGTGAAACAAAGACAGTGAAAGAGAGAGAAATTCTTACAAAATTCGTTCAGGGGCTGTGATGCCACCTGGATTGACCATATCTAGACCCACAGCTGATTGAGACATAAGGGTGGACACTCTTGGGGCTGAGAGGTTTGGTGAGGTTGGGTGAGCAAACGCAGACCTTTTAAAGTAATACTGCGTGGTACCCATCCCATGGGTCCCAAATCTCCAGGTTCAAGGGCATCTTCCTACATCGAAAACATGCATGAGAAACCCAGAAGATGGTACACCGTGTGATCGGGAAAGGTTTCTAAAACGCACCTCATTTCTCATCTCCTTGTGCTCGGGTTCGCCATTCCAGCCGCTTTACTAGCAATCTCCCTCCTTGGAGAATCAGCACCTTTAACCTCCTGTTCCGTACAGGTTGCAATTTGTCCTGAGGATGAACGGGAAGAGGGGGAACCAATGAGAGACTAGCTCTAGGTGTTGGGACAGGCACAGGTCACTCTATTTTCCCATCAGGAAGAAGAATTAACCACAGGCTCAGCCTGCCGCCCGGGACCAGAATAGGGCCTGAAGCAATCCTGCGCTTTTGCGGCCAGCTCCCAAGAAAGCGAGTTGAAAAATGGAGCTCAGGGGCACTGCAATTCACAAACCTGCAGACTTATAAATGATGACTCTCGTCCACAAATATATTGAGGGAAGGCAACGAAGAGGATTTGAAAGCAAGGCAGAATTGCAGGAAACAGATTTCAGGAGGGAGATTCGAATCGCCTTTAAAGCACAGGAAAAGCGGCAAAACCTCGACAATGATGCCCTTGTCCAAAAAGGGCGTATGCGTTTTTTCCTGAATATATTCAGGAAAAAACGCATACGCCCTTTTTGGCCAACCAAGCAACCTGGAAAGGCAAATCAGCGCTACAAAGAAGTCTCGCTTCCCATCGGTCAAAAGGGCTATGCTGAATAAAGTGACAAAACCAGAAATGCAAGACAGGCCATGGAGAAACGGGAGCCTGGCTACGCTGATGGGCGGGATGTAAATTGCCAACAGCCACTCTGGAGAAGTGCACGGTGTGTCCTGAAACATCTAAAAAACTCAGCTTAGGGAGCATAGGGCACTTCCACTCATGGGCGTATAAATTGGCAAAACTAAAAATCAGCAAGACACAGGCACCCCAAAGTTTAGGGCTGCTCTCTTGACAAGAACCTCCACTTCGTTTCACATTAAATATCCCAGGAAAGAGAAAAATGGATAAAGAAGTTGTGGTCCTTATGTACAATGGAATATCACTCAGCCATGAAATCAACGTCATAAGGCTAGTAGCAGCAAGATGAGTGGATTTAGGTAGGACTATTCTAAGTGAAATAAGTCACACAGAAAAAGATACTTATCATAAGATATCACTTATAGAGGGAATATAAAAACCGCTACCCTTGAACTGAATTACAAATCAGAGCAGGGTCACACGTTTAGAAAACACACTATGGCTGCTAAACGGGAAAGGTGAGGTGGGGTGATGCATAAAACAAGGGTTTCAAATTAGCTCAGATACCGTTCCATAAACCCAATAGGTAATAGACAACACCTACTCCTTGCTCAGTGAATTGGACTCAACACCCCCTATTCACCGCCCAAGAATATATCTGGCTAGTAAGAATCTTAAAACCTAGGCATTGATATCTCTCTGTAAGTGAGTCAAGTGGCTGTAAAGCGGCCTAAACACAGCAGTGAAAAGCAGGTAAACCCCATTATAAAAATCAATTACTTTTAAAAACCCGTGAAACAAAGACAGTGAAAGAGAGAGAAATTCTTACAAAATTCGTTCAGGGGCTGTGATGCCACCTGGATTGACCATATCTAGACCCACAGCTGATTGAGACATAAGGGTGGACACTCTTGGGGCTGAGAGGGTTGGTGAGGTTGGGTGAGCAAACGCAGACCTTTTAAAGTAATACTGCGTGGTACCCATCCCATGGGTCCCAAATCTCCAGGTTCAAGGGCATCTTCCTACATCGAAAACATGCATGAGAAACCCAGAAGATGGTACACCGTGTGATCGGGAAAGGTTTCTAAAACGCACCTCATTTCTCATCTCCTTGTGCTCGGGTTCGCCATTCCAGCCGCTTTACTAGCAATCTCCCTCCTTGGAGAATCAGCACCTTTAACCTCCTGTTCCGTACAGGTTGCAATTTGTCCTGAGGATGAACGGGAAGAGGGGGAACCAATGAGAGACTAGCTCTAGGTGTTGGGACAGGCACAGGTCACTCTATTTTCCCATCAGGAAGAAGAATTAACCACAGGCTCAGCCTGCCGCCCGGGACCAGAATAGGGCCTGAAGCAATCCTGCGCTTTTGCGGCCAGCTCCCAAGAAAGCGAGTTGAAAAATGGAGCTCAGGGGCACTGCAATTCACAAACCTGCAGACTTATAAATGATGACTCTCGTCCACAAATATATTGAGGGAAGGCAACGAAGAGGATTTGAAAGCAAGGCAGAATTGCAGGAAACAGATTTCAGGAGGGAGATTCGAATCGCCTTTAAAGCACAGGAAAAGCGGCAAAACCTCGACAATGATGCCCTTGGCCAAAAAGGGCGTATGCGTTTTTTCCTGAATATATTCAGGAAAAAACGCATACGCCCTTTTTGGCCAACCAAGCAACCTGGAAAGGCAAATCAGCGCTACAAAGAAGTCTCGCTTCCCATCGGTCAAAAGGGCCATGCTGAATAAAGTGACAAAACCAGAAATGCAAGACAGGCCATGGAGAAACGGGAGCCTGGCTACGCTGATGGGCGGGATGTAAATTGCCAACAGCCACTCTGGAGAAGTGCACGGTGTGTCCTGAAACATCTAAAAAACTCAGCTTAGGGAGCATAGGGCACTTCCACTCATGGGCGTATAAATTGGCAAAACTAAAAATCAGCAAGACACAGGCACCCCAAAGTTTAGGGCTGCTCTGTTGACAAGAACCTCCACTTCGTTACACCTTAAATATCCCAGGAAAGAGAAAAATGGATAAAGAAGTGGTGGTCCTTATGTACAATGGAATATCACTCAGCCATGAAATCAACGTCATAAGGCTAGTAGCAGCAAGATGAGTGGATTTAGGTAGGACGATTCTAAGTGAAATAAGTCGCACAGAAAAAGATACTTATCATAAGATATCACTTATAGAGGGAATATAAAAACCGCTACCCTTGAACTGAATTACAAATCAGAGCAGGGTCACACGTTTAGAAAACACACTATGGCTGCTTAACGGGAAAGGTGAGGTGGGGTGATGCATAAAACAAGGGTTTCAAATTAGCTCAGATACCGTTCCATAAACGCAATATGTAATAGACAAGACCTACTCCTTGCTCAGTGAATTGGACTCAACAGCCCCTATTCACCGCCCAAGAATATATCTGACTAGTAAGAATCTTAAAACCTATGTATTGATATCTCTCTGTAAGTGAGTCAAGTGGCTGTAAAGCGGCCTAAACACAGCAGTGAAAAGCAGCTAGACCGCATTATAAAAATCAATTAATTTTAAAAACCCGTGAAACAAAGACAGTGAAAGAGAGAGAAATTCTTACAAAATTCGTTCAGGGGCTGTGATGCCACCTGGATTGACCATATCTAGACCCACAGCTGATTGAGACATAAGGGTGGACACTCTTGGGGCTGAGAGGTTTGGTGAGGTTGGGTGAGCAAACGCAGACCTTTTAAAGTAATACTGCGTGGTACCCATCCCATGGGTCCCAAATCTCCAGGTTCAAGGGCATCTTCCTACATCGAAAACATGCATGAGAAACCCAGAAGATGGTACACCGTGTGATCGGGAAAGGTTTCTAAAACGCACCTCATTTCTCATCTCCTTGTGCTCGGGTTCGCCATTCCAGCCGCTTTACTAGCAATCTCCCTCCTTGGAGAATCAGCACCTTTAACCTCCTGTTCCGTACAGGTTGCAATTTGTCCTGAGGATGAACGGGAAGAGGGGGAACCAATGAGAGACTAGCTCTAGGTGTTGGGACAGGCACAGGTCACTCTATTTTCCCATCAGGAAGAAGAATTAACCACAGGCTCAGCCTGCCGCCCGGGACCAGAATAGGGCCTGAAGCAATCGTGCGCTTTTGCGGCCAGCTCCCAAGAAAGCGAGTTGAAAAATGGAGCTCAGGGGCACTGCAATTCACAAACCTGCAGACTTATAAATGATGACTCTCGTCCACAAATATATTGAGGGAAGGCAACGAAGAGGATTTGAAAGCAAGGCAGAATTGCAGGAAACAGATTTCAGGAGGGAGATTCGAATCGCCTTTAAAGCACAGGAAAAGCGGCAAAACCTCGACAATGATGCCCTTGGCCAAAAAGGGCGTATGCGTTTTTTCCTGAATATATTCAGGAAAAAACGCATACGCCCTTTTTGGCCAACCAAGCAACCTGGAAAGGCAAATCAGCGCTACAAAGAAGTCTCGCTTCCCATCGTTCAAAAGGGCCATGCTGAATAAAGTGACAAAACCAGAAATGCAAGACAGGCCATGGAGAAACGGGAGCCTGGCTACGCTGATGGGCGGGATGTAAATTGCCAACAGCCACTCTGGAGAAGTGCACGGTGTGTCCTGAAACATCTAAAACACTCAGCTTAGGGAGCATAGGGCACTTCCACTCATGGGCGTATAAATTGGCAAAACTAAAAATCAGCAAGACACAGGCACCCCAAAGTTAAAGGCTGCTCTCTTGACAAGAACCTCCACTTCGTTTCACATTAAATATCCCAGGAAAGAGAAAAATGGATAAAGAAGTTGTGGTCCTTATGTACAATGGAATATCACTCAGCCATGAAATCAACGTCATAAGGCTAGTAGCAGCAAGATGAGTGGATTTAGGTAGGACGATTCTAAGTGAAATAAGTCGCACAGAAAAAGATACTTATCATAAGATATCACTTATAGAGGGAATATAAAAACCGCTACCCTTGAACTGAATTACAAATCAGAGCAGGGTCACACGTTTAGAAAACACACTATGGCTGCTTAACGGGAAAGGTGAGGTGGGGTGATGCATAAAACAAGGGTTTCAAATTAGCTCAGATACCGTTCCATAAACGCAATATGTAATAGACAAGACCTACTCCTTGCTCAGTGAATTGGACTCAACAGCCCCTATTCACCGCCCAAGAATATATCTGACTAGTAAGAATCTTAAAACCTATGTATTGATATCTCTCTGTAAGTGAGTCAAGTGGCTGTAAAGCGGCATAAACACAGCAGTGAAAAGCAGCTAGACCGCATTATAAAAATCAATTAATTTTAAAAACCCGTGAAACAAAGACAGTGAAAGAGAGAGAAATTCTTACAAAATTCGTTCAGGGGCTGTGATGCCACCTGGATTGACCATATCTAGACCCACAGCTGATTGAGACATAAGGGTGGACACTCTTGGGGCTGAGAGGTTTGGTGAGGTTGGGTGAGCAAACGCAGACCTTTTAAAGTAATACTGCGTGGTACCCATCCCATGGGTCCCAAATCTCCAGGTTCAAGGGCATCTTCCTACATCGAAAACATGCATGAGAAACCCAGAAGATGGTACACCGTGTGATCGGGAAAGGTTTCTAAAACGCACCTCATTTCTCATCTCCTTGTGCTCGGGTTCGCCATTCCAGCCGCTTTACTAGCAATCTCCCTCCTTGGAGAATCAGCACCTTTAACCTCCTGTTCCGTACAGGTTGCAATTTGTCCTGAGGATGAACGGGAAGAGGGGGAACCAATGAGAGACTAGCTCTAGGTGTTGGGACAGGCACAGGTCACTCTATTTTCCCATCAGGAAGAAGAATTAACCACAGGCTCAGCCTGCCGCCCGGGACCAGAATAGGGCCTGAAGCAATCGTGCGCTTTTGCGGCCAGCTCCCAAGAAAGCGAGTTGAAAAATGGAGCTCAGGGGCACTGCAATTCACAAACCTGCAGACTTATAAATGATGACTCTCGTCCACAAATATATTGAGGGAAGGCAACGAAGAGGATTTGAAAGCAAGGCAGAATTGCAGGAAACAGATTTCAGGAGGGAGATTCGAATCGCCTTTAAAGCACAGGAAAAGCGGCAAAACCTCGACAATGATGCCCTTGGCCAAAAAGGGCGTATGCGTTTTTTCCTGAATATATTCAGGAAAAAACGCATACGCCCTTTTTGGCCAACCAAGCAACCTGGAAAGGCAAATCAGCGCTACAAAGAAGTCTCGCTTCCCATCGGTCAAAAGGGCCATGCTGAATAAAGTGACAAAACCAGAAATGCAAGACAGGCCATGGAGAAACGGGAGCCTGGCTACGCTGATGGGCGGGATGTAAATTGCCAACAGCCACTCTGGAGAAGTGCACGGTGTGTCCTGAAACATCTAAAAAACTCAGCTTAGGGAGCATAGGGCACTTCCACTCATGGGCGTATAAATTGGCAAAACTAAAAATCAGCAAGACACAGGCACCCCAAAGTTTAGGGCTGCTCTGTTGACAAGAACCTCCACTTCGTTACACCTTAAATATCCCAGGAAAGAGAAAAATGGATAAAGAAGTGGTGGTCCTTATGTACAATGGAATATCACTCAGCCATGAAATCAACGTCATAAGGCTAGTAGCAGCAAGATGAGTGGATTTAGGTAGGACGATTCTAAGTGAAATAAGTCGCACAGAAAAAGATACTTATCATAAGATATCACTTATAGAGGGAATATAAAAACCGCTACCCTTGAACTGAATTACAAATCAGAGCAGGGTCACACGTTTAGAAAACACACTATGGCTGCTTAACGGGAAAGGTGAGGTGGGGTGATGCATAAAACAAGGGTTTCAAATTAGCTCAGATACCGTTCCATAAACGCAATATGTAATAGACAAGACCTACTCCTTGCTCAGTGAATTGGACTCAACAGCCCCTATTCACCGCCCAAGAATATATCTGACTAGTAAGAATCTTAAAACCTATGTATTGATATCTCTCTGTAAGTGAGTCAAGTGGCTGTAAAGCGGCATGAACACAGCAGTGAAAAGCAGCTAGACCGCATTATAAAAATCAATTAATTTTAAAAACCCGTGAAACAAAGACAGTGAAAGAGAGAGAAATTCTTACAAAATTCGTTAAGGGGCTGTGATGCCACCTGGATTGACCATATCTAGACCCACAGCTGATTGAGACATAAGGGTGGACACTCTTGGGGCTGAGAGGTTTGGTGAGGTTGGGTGAGCAAACGCAGACCTTTTAAAGTAATACTGCGTGGTACCCATCCCATGGGTCCCAAATCTCCAGGTTCAAGGGCATCTTCCTACATCGAAAACATGCATGAGAAACCCAGAAGATGGTACACCGTGTGATCGGGAAAGGTTTCTAAAACGCACCTCATTTCTCATCTCCTTGTGCTCGGGTTCGCCATTCCAGCCGCTTTACTAGCAGTCTCCCTCCTTGGAGAATCAGCACCTTTAACCTCCTGTTCCGTACAGGTTGCAATTTGTCCTGAGGATGAACGGGAAGAGGGGGAACCAATGAGAGACTAGCTCTAGGTGTTGGGACAGGCACAGGTCACTCTATTTTCCCATCAGGAAGAAGAATTAACCACAGGCTCAGCCTGCCGCCCGGGACCAGAATAGGGCCTGAAGCAATCCTGCGCTTTTGCGGCCAGCTCCCAAGAAAGCGAGTTGAAAAATGGAGCTCAGGGGCACTGCAATTCACAAACCTGCAGACTTATAAATGATGACTCTCGTCCACAAATATATTGAGGGAAGGCAACGAAGAGGATTTGAAAGCAAGGCAGAATTGCAGGAAACAGATTTCAGGAGGGAGATTCGAATCGCCTTTAAAGCACAGGAAAAGCGGCAAAACCTCGACAATGATGCCCTTGGCCAAAAAGGGCGTATGCGTTTTTTCCTGAATATATTCAGGAAAAAACGCATACGCCCTTTTTGGCCAACCAAGCAACCTGGAAAGGCAAATCAGCGCTACAAAGAAGTCTCGCTTCCCATCGGTCAAAAGGGCCATGCTGAATAAAGTGACAAAACCAGAAATGCAAGACAGGCCATGGAGAAACGGGAGCCTGGCTACGCTGATGGGCGGGATGTAAATTGCCAACAGCCACTCTGGAGAAGTGCACGGTGTGTCCTGAAACATCTAAAAAACTCAGCTTAGGGAGCATAGGGCACTTCCACTCATGGGCGTATAAATTGGCAAAACTAAAAATCAGCAAGACACAGGCACCCCAAAGTTTAGGGCTGCTCTGTTGACAAGAACCTCCACTTCGTTACACCTTAAATATCCCAGGAAAGAGAAAAATGGATAAAGAAGTGGTGGTCCTTATGTACAATGGAATATCACTCAGCCATGAAATCAACGTCATAAGGCTAGTAGCAGCAAGATGAGTGGATTTAGGTAGGACGATTCTAAGTGAAATAAGTCGCACAGAAAAAGATACTTATCATAAGATATCACTTATAGAGGGAATATAAAAACCGCTACCCTTGAACTGAATTACAAATCAGAGCAGGGTCACACGTTTAGAAAACACACTATGGCTGCTTAACGGGAAAGGTGAGGTGGGGTGATGCATAAAACAAGGGTTTCAAATTAGCTCAGATACCGTTCCATAAACGCAATATGTAATAGACAAGACCTACTCCTTGCTCAGTGAATTGGACTCAACAGCCCCTATTCACCGCCCAAGAATATATCTGACTAGTAAGAATCTTAAAACCTATGTATTGATATCTCTCTGTAAGTGAGTCAAGTGGCTGTAAAGCGGCATGAACACAGCAGTGAAAAGCAGCTAGACCGCATTATAAAAATCAATTAATTTTAAAAACCCGTGAAACAAAGACAGTGAAAGAGAGAGAAATTCTTACAAAATTCGTTCAGGGGCTGTGATGCCACCTGGATTGACCATATCTAGACCCACAGCTGATTGAGACATAAGGGTGGACACTCTTGGGGCTGAGAGGTTTGGTGAGGTTGGGTGAGCAAACGCAGACCTTTTAAAGTAATACTGCGTGGTACCCATCCCATGGGTCCCAAATCTCCAGGTTCAAGGGCATCTTCCTACATCGAAAACATGCATGAGAAACCCAGAAGATGGTACACCGTGTGATCGGGAAAGGTTTCTAAAACGCACCTCATTTCTCATCTCCTTGTGCTCGGGTTCGCCATTCCAGCCGCTTTACTAGCAATCTCCCTCCTTGGAGAATCAGCACCTTTAACCTCCTGTTCCGTACAGGTTGCAATTTGTCCTGAGGATGAACGGGAAGAGGGGGAACCAATGAGAGACTAGCTCTAGGTGTTGGGACAGGCACAGGTCACTCTATTTTCCCATCAGGAAGAAGAATTAACCAGAGGCTCAGCCTGCCGCCCGGGACCAGAATAGGGCCTGAAGCAATCGTGCGCTTTTGCGGCCAGCTCCCAAGAAAGCGAGTTGAAAAATGGAGCTCAGGGGCACTGCAATTCACAAACCTGCAGACTTATAAATGATGACTCTCGTCCACAAATATATTGAGGGAAGGCAACGAAGAGGATTTGAAAGCAAGGCAGAATTGCAGGAAACAGATTTCAGGAGGGAGATTCGAATCGCCTTTAAAGCACAGGAAAAGCGGCAAAACCTCGACAATGATGCCCTTGGCCAAAAAGGGCGTATGCGTTTTTTCCTGAATATATTCAGGAAAAAACGCATACCCCCTTTTTGGCCAACCAAGCAACCTGGAAAGGCAAATCAGCGCTACAAAGAAGTCTCGCTTCCCATCGGTCAAAAGGGCCATGCTGAATAAAGTGACAAAACCAGAAATGCAAGACAGGCCATGGAGAAACGGGAGCCTGGCTACGCTGATGGGCGGGATGTAAATTGCCAACAGCCACTCTGGAGAAGTGCACGGTGTGTCCTGAAACATCTAAAAAACTCAGCTTAGGGAGCATAGGGCACTTCCACTCATGGGCGTATAAATTGGCAAAACTAAAAATCAGCAAGACACAGGCACCCCAAAGTTTAGGGCTGCTCTGTTGACAAGAACCTCCACTTCGTTACACCTTAAATATCCCAGGAAAGAGAAAAATGGATAAAGAAGTGGTGGTCCTTATGTACAATGGAATATCACTCAGCCATGAAATCAACGTCATAAGGCTAGTAGCAGCAAGATGAGTGGATTTAGGTAGGACGATTCTAAGTGAAATAAGTCGCACAGAAAAAGATACTTATCATAAGATATCACTTATAGAGGGAATATAAAAACCGCTACCCTTGAACTGAATTACAAATCAGAGCAGGGTCACACGTTTAGAAAACACACTATGGCTGCTTAACGGGAAAGGTGAGGTGGGGTGATGCATAAAACAAGGGTTTCAAATTAGCTCAGATACCGTTCCATAAACGCAATATGTAATAGACAAGACCTACTCCTTGCTCAGTGAATTGGACTCAACAGCCCCTATTCACCGCCCAAGAATATATCTGACTAGTAAGAATCTTAAAACCTATGTATTGATATCTCTCTGTAAGTGAGTCAAGTGGCTGTAAAGCGGCATGAACACAGCAGTGAAAAGCAGCTAGACCGCATTATAAAAATCAATTAATTTTAAAAACCCGTGAAACAAAGACAGTGAAAGAGAGAGAAATTCTTACAAAATTTGTTCAGGGGCTGTGATGCCACCTGGATTGACCATATCTAGACCCACAGCTGATTGAGACATAAGGGTGGACACTCTTGGGGCTGAGAGGTTTGTTGAGGTTGGGTGAGCAAACGCAGACCTTTTAAAGTAATACTGCGTGGTACCCATCCCATGGGTCCCAAATCTCCAGGTTCAAGGGCATCTTCCTACATCGAAAACATGCATGAGAAACCCAGAAGATGGTACACCGTGTGATCGGGAAAGGTTTCTAAAACGCACCTCATTTCTCATCTCCTTGTGCTCGGGTTCGCCATTCCAGCCGCTTTACTAGCAGTCTCCCTCCTTGGAGAATCAGCACCTTTAACCTCCTGTTCCGTACAGGTTGCAATTTGTCCTGAGGATGAACGGGAAGAGGGGGAACCAATGAGAGACTAGCTCTAGGTGTTGGGACAGGCACAGGTCACTCTATTTTCCCATCAGGAAGAAGAATTAACCACAGGCTCAGCCTGCCGCACGGGACCAGAATAGGGCCTGAAGCAATCGTGCGCTTTTGCGGCCAGCTCCCAAGAAAGCGAGTTGAAAAATGGAGCTCAGGGGCACTGCAATTCACAAACCTGCAGACTTATAAATGATGACTCTCGTCCACAAATATATTGAGGGAAGGCAACGAAGAGGATTTGAAAGCAAGGCAGAATTGCAGGAAACAGATTTCAGGAGGGAGATTCGAATCGCCTTTAAAGCACAGGAAAAGCGGCAAAACCTCGACAATGATGCCCTTGGCCAAAAAGGGCGTATGCGTTTTTTCCTGAATATATTCAGGAAAAAACGCATACGCCCTTTTTGGCCAACCAAGCAACCTGGAAAGGCAAATCAGCGCTACAAAGAAGTCTCGCTTCCCATCGGTCAAAAGGGCCATGCTGAATAAAGTGACAAAACCAGAAATGCAAGACAGGCCATGGAGAAACGGGAGCCTGGCTACGCTGATGGGCGGGATGTAAATTGCCAACAGCCACTCTGGAGAAGTGCACGGTGTGTCCTGAAACATCTAAAAAACTCAGCTTAGGGAGCATAGGGCACTTCCACTCATGGGCGTATAAATTGGCAAAACTAAAAATCAGCAAGACACAGGCACCCCAAAGTTTAGGGCTGCTCTGTTGACAAGAACCTCCACTTCGTTACACCTTAAATATCCCAGGAAAGAGAAAAATGGATAAAGAAGTGGTGGTCCTTATGTACAATGGAATATCACTCAGCCATGAAATCAACGTCATAAGGCTAGTAGCAGCAAGATGAGTGGATTTAGGTAGGACGATTCTAAGTGAAATAAGTCGCACAGAAAAAGATACTTATCATAAGATATCACTTATAGAGGGAATATAAAAACCGCTACCCTTGAACTGAATTACAAATCAGAGCAGGGTCACACGTTTAGAAAACACACTATGGCTGCTTAACGGGAAAGGTGAGGTGGGGTGATGCATAAAACAAGGGTTTCAAATTAGCTCAGATACCGTTCCATAAACGCAATATGTAATAGACAAGACCTACTCCTTGCTCAGTGAATTGGACTCAACAGCCCCTATTCACCGCCCAAGAATATATCTGACTAGTAAGAATCTTAAAACCTATGTATTGATATCTCTCTGTAAGTGAGTCAAGTGGCTGTAAAGCGGCATGAACACAGCAGTGAAAAGCAGCTAGACCGCATTATAAAAATCAATTAATTTTAAAAACCCGTGAAACAAAGACAGTGAAAGAGAGAGAAATTCTTACAAAATTCGTTCAGGGGCTGTGATGCCACCTGGATTGACCATATCTAGACCCACAGCTGATTGAGACATAAGGGTGGACACTCTTGGGGCTGAGAGGTTTGGTGAGGTTGGGTGAGCAAACGCAGACCTTTTAAAGTAATACTGCGTGGTACCCATCCCATGGGTCCCAAATCTCCAGGTTCAAGGGCATCTTCCTACATCGAAAACATGCATGAGAAACCCAGAAGATGGTACACCGTGTGATCGGGAAAGGTTTCTAAAACGCACCTCATTTCTCATCTCCTTGTGCTCGGGTTCGCCATTCCAGCCGCTTTACTAGCAATCTCCCTCCTTGGAGAATCAGCACCTTTAACCTCCTGTTCCGTACAGGTTGCAATTTGTCCTGAGGATGAACGGGAAGAGGGGGAACCAATGAGAGACTAGCTCTAGGTGTTGGGACAGGCACAGGTCACTCTATTTTCCCATCAGGAAGAAGAATTAACCAGAGGCTCAGCCTGCCGCCCGGGACCAGAATAGGGCCTGAAGCAATCGTGCGCTTTTGCGGCCAGCTCCCAAGAAAGCGAGTTGAAAAATGGAGCTCAGGGGCACTGCAATTCACAAACCTGCAGACTTATAAATGATGACTCTCGTCCACAAATATATTGAGGGAAGGCAACGAAGAGGATTTGAAAGCAAGGCAGAATTGCAGGAAACAGATTTCAGGAGGGAGATTCGAATCGCCTTTAAAGCACAGGAAAAGCGGCAAAACCTCGACAATGATGCCCTTGGCCAAAAAGGGCGTATGCGTTTTTTCCTGAATATATTCAGGAAAAAACGCATACGCCCTTTTTGGCCAACCAAGCAACCTGGAAAGGCAAATCAGCGCTACAAAGAAGTCTCGCTTCCCATCGGTCAAAAGGGCCATGCTGAATAAAGTGACAAAACCAGAAATGCAAGACAGGCCATGGAGAAACGGGAGCCTGGCTACGCTGATGGGCGGGATGTAAATTGCCAACAGCCACTCTGGAGAAGTGCACGGTGTGTCCTGAAACATCTAAAAAACTCAGCTTAGGGAGCATAGGGCACTTCCACTCATGGGCGTATAAATTGGCAAAACTAAAAATCAGCAAGACACAGGCACCCCAAAGTTTAGGGCTGCTCTGTTGACAAGAACCTCCACTTCGTTACACCTTAAATATCCCAGGAAAGAGAAAAATGGATAAAGAAGTTGTGGTCCTTATGTACAATGGAATATCACTCAGCCATGAAATCAACGTCATAAGGCTAGTAGCAGCAAGATGAGTGGATTTAGGTAGGACGATTCTAAGTGAAATAAGTCGCACAGAAAAAGATACTTATCATAAGATATCACTTATAGAGGGAATATAAAAACCGCTACCCTTGAACTGAATTACAAATCAGAGCAGGGTCACACGTTTAGAAAACACACTATGGCTGCTTAACGGGAAAGGTGAGGTGGGGTGATGCATAAAACAAGGGTTTCAAATTAGCTCAGATACCGTTCCATAAACGCAATATGTAATAGACAAGACCTACTCCTTGCTCAGTGAATTGGACTCAACAGCCCCTATTCACCGCCCAAGAATATATCTGACTAGTAAGAATCTTAAAACCTATGTATTGATATCTCTCTGTAAGTGAGTCAAGTGGCTGTAAAGCGGCATGAACACAGCAGTGAAAAGCAGCTAGACCGCATTATAAAAATCAATTAATTTTAAAAACCCGTGAAACAAAGACAGTGAAAGAGAGAGAAATTCTTACAAAATTCGTTCAGGGGCTGTGATGCCACCTGGATTGACCATATCTAGACCCACAGCTGATTGAGACATAAGGGTGGACACTCTTGGGGCTGAGAGGTTTGTTGAGGTTGGGTGAGCAAACGCAGACCTTTTAAAGTAATACTGCGTGGTACCCATCCCATGGGTCCCAAATCTCCAGGTTCAAGGGCATCTTCCTACATCGAAAACATGCATGAGAAACCCAGAAGATGGTACACCGTGTGATCGGGAAAGGTTTCTAAAACGCACCTCATTTCTCATCTCCTTGTGCTCGGGTTCGCCATTCCAGCCGCTTTACTAGCAGTCTCCCTCCTTGGAGAATCAGCACCTTTAACCTCCTGTTCCGTACAGGTTGCAATTTGTCCTGAGGATGAACGGGAAGAGGGGGAACCAATGAGAGACTAGCTCTAGGTGTTGGGACAGGCACAGGTCACTCTATTTTCCCATCAGGAAGAAGAATTAACCACAGGCTCAGCCTGCCGCACGGGACCAGAATAGGGCCTGAAGCAATCGTGCGCTTTTGCGGCCAGCTCCCAAGAAAGCGAGTTGAAAAATGGAGCTCAGGGGCACTGCAATTCACAAACCTGCAGACTTATAAATGATGACTCTCGTCCACAAATATATTGAGGGAAGGCAACGAAGAGGATTTGAAAGCAAGGCAGAATTGCAGGAAACAGATTTCAGGAGGGAGATTCGAATCGCCTTTAAAGCACAGGAAAAGCGGCAAAACCTCGACAATGATGCCCTTGGCCAAAAAGGGCGTATGCGTTTTTTCCTGAATATATTCAGGAAAAAACGCATACGCCCTTTTTGGCCAACCAAGCAACCTGGAAAGGCAAATCAGCGCTACAAAGAAGTCTCGCTTCCCATCGGTCAAAAGGGCCATGCTGAATAAAGTGACAAAACCAGAAATGCAAGACAGGCCATGGAGAAACGGGAGCCTGGCTACGCTGATGGGCGGGATGTAAATTGCCAACAGCCACTCTGGAGAAGTGCACGGTGTGTCCTGAAACATCTAAAAAACTCAGCTTAGGGAGCATAGGGCACTTCCACTCATGGGCGTATAAATTGGCAAAACTAAAAATCAGCAAGACACAGGCACCCCAAAGTTTAGGGCTGCTCTGTTGACAAGAACCTCCACTTCGTTACACCTTAAATATCCCAGGAAAGAGAAAAATGGATAAAGAAGTGGTGGTCCTTATGTACAATGGAATATCACTCAGCCATGAAATCAACGTCATAAGGCTAGTAGCAGCAAGATGAGTGGATTTAGGTAGGACGATTCTAAGTGAAATAAGTCGCACAGAAAAAGATACTTATCATAAGATATCACTTATAGAGGGAATATAAAAACCGCTACCCTTGAACTGAATTACAAATCAGAGCAGGGTCACACGTTTAGAAAACACACTATGGCTGCTTAACGGGAAAGGTGAGGTGGGGTGATGCATAAAACAAGGGTTTCAAATTAGCTCAGATACCGTTCCATAAACGCAATATGTAATAGACAAGACCTACTCCTTGCTCAGTGAATTGGACTCAACAGCCCCTATTCACCGCCCAAGAATATATCTGACTAGTAAGAATCTTAAAACCTATGTATTGATATCTCTCTGTAAGTGAGTCAAGTGGCTGTAAAGCGGCATGAACACAGCAGTGAAAAGCAGCTAGACCGCATTATAAAAATCAATTAATTTTAAAAACCCGTGAAACAAAGACAGTGAAAGAGAGAGAAATTCTTACAAAATTCGTTCAGGGGCTGTGATGCCACCTGGATTGACCATATCTAGACCCACAGCTGATTGAGACATAAGGGTGGACACTCTTGGGGCTGAGAGGTTTGGTGAGGTTGGGTGAGCAAACGCAGACCTTTTAAAGTAATACTGCGTGGTACCCATCCCATGGGTCCCAAATCTCCAGGTTCAAGGGCATCTTCCTACATCGAAAACATGCATGAGAAACCCAGAAGATGGTACACCGTGTGATCGGGAAAGGTTTCTAAAACGCACCTCATTTCTCATCTCCTTGTGCTCGGGTTCGCCATTCCAGCCGCTTTACTAGCAATCTCCCTCCTTGGAGAATCAGCACCTTTAACCTCCTGTTCCGTACAGGTTGCAATTTGTCCTGAGGATGAACGGGAAGAGGGGGAACCAATGAGAGACTAGCTCTAGGTGTTGGGACAGGCACAGGTCACTCTATTTTCCCATCAGGAAGAAGAATTAACCAGAGGCTCAGCCTGCCGCCCGGGACCAGAATAGGGCCTGAAGCAATCGTGCGCTTTTGCGGCCAGCTCCCAAGAAAGCGAGTTGAAAAATGGAGCTCAGGGGCACTGCAATTCACAAACCTGCAGACTTATAAATGATGACTCTCGTCCACAAATATATTGAGGGAAGGCAACGAAGAGGATTTGAAAGCAAGGCAGAATTGCAGGAAACAGATTTCAGGAGGGAGATTCGAATCGCCTTTAAAGCACAGGAAAAGCGGCAAAACCTCGACAATGATGCCCTTGGCCAAAAAGGGCGTATGCGTTTTTTCCTGAATATATTCAGGAAAAAACGCATACGCCCTTTTTGGCCAACCAAGCAACCTGGAAAGGCAAATCAGCGCTACAAAGAAGTCTCGCTTCCCATCGGTCAAAAGGGCCATGCTGAATAAAGTGACAAAACCAGAAATGCAAGACAGGCCATGGAGAAACGGGAGCCTGGCTACGCTGATGGGCGGGATGTAAATTGCCAACAGCCACTCTGGAGAAGTGCACGGTGTGTCCTGAAACATCTAAAAAACTCAGCTTAGGGAGCATAGGGCACTTCCACTCATGGGCGTATAAATTGGCAAAACTAAAAATCAGCAAGACACAGGCACCCCAAAGTTTAGGGCTGCTCTGTTGACAAGAACCTCCACTTCGTTACACCTTAAATATCCCAGGAAAGAGAAAAATGGATAAAGAAGTGGTGGTCCTTATGTACAATGGAATATCACTCAGCCATGAAATCAACGTCATAAGGCTAGTAGCAGCAAGATGAGTGGATTTAGGTAGGACGATTCTAAGTGAAATAAGTCGCACAGAAAAAGATACTTATCATAAGATATCACTTATAGAGGGAATATAAAAACCGCTACCCTTGAACTGAATTACAAATCAGAGCAGGGTCACACGTTTAGAAAACACACTATGGCTGCTTAACGGGAAAGGTGAGGTGGGGTGATGCATAAAACAAGGGTTTCAAATTAGCTCAGATACCGTTCCATAAACGCAATATGTAATAGACAAGACCTACTCCTTGCTCAGTGAATTGGACTCAACAGCCCCTATTCACCGCCCAAGAATATATCTGACTAGTAAGAATCTTAAAACCTATGTATTGATATCTCTCTGTAAGTGAGTCAAGTGGCTGTAAAGCGGCATGAACACAGCAGTGAAAAGCAGCTAGACCGCATTATAAAAATCAATTAATTTTAAAAACCCGTGAAACAAAGACAGTGAAAGAGAGAGAAATTCTTACAAAATTCGTTCAGGGGCTGTGATGCCACCTGGATTGACCATATCTAGACCCACAGCTGATTGAGACATAAGGGTGGACACTCTTGGGGCTGAGAGGTTTGGTGAGGTTGGGTGAGCAAACGCAGACCTTTTAAAGTAATACTGCGTGGTACCCATCCCATGGGTCCCAAATCTCCAGGTTCAAGGGCATCTTCCTACATCGAAAACATGCATGAGAAACCCAGAAGATGGTACACCGTGTGATCGGGAAAGGTTTCTAAAACGCACCTCATTTCTCATCTCCTTGTGCTCGGGTTCGCCATTCCAGCCGCTTTACTAGCAGTCTCCCTCCTTGGAGAATCAGCACCTTTAACCTCCTGTTCCGTACAGGTTGCAATTTGTCCTGAGGATGAACGGGAAGAGGGGGAACCAATGAGAGACTAGCTCTAGGTGTTGGGACAGGCACAGGTCACTCTATTTTCCCATCAGGAAGAAGAATTAACCAGAGGCTCAGCCTGCCGCCCGGGACCAGAATAGGGCCTGAAGCAATCGTGCGCTTTTGCGGCCAGCTCCCAAGAAAGCGAGTTGAAAAATGGAGCTCAGGGGCACTGCAATTCACAAACCTGCAGACTTATAAATGATGACTCTCGTCCACAAATATATTGAGGGAAGGCAACGAAGAGGATTTGAAAGCAAGGCAGAATTGCAGGAAACAGATTTCAGGAGGGAGATTCGAATCGCCTTTAAAGCACAGGAAAAGCGGCAAAACCTCGACAATGATGCCCTTGGCCAAAAAGGGCGTATGCGTTTTTTCCTGAATATATTCAGGAAAAAACGCATACGCCCTTTTTGGCCAACCAAGCAACCTGGAAAGGCAAATCAGCGCTACAAAGAAGTCTCGCTTCCCATCGGTCAAAAGGGCCATGCTGAATAAAGTGACAAAACCAGAAATGCAAGACAGGCCATGGAGAAACGGGAGCCTGGCTACGCTGATGGGCGGGATGTAAATTGCCAACAGCCACTCTGGAGAAGTGCACGGTGTGTCCTGAAACATCTAAAAAACTCAGCTTAGGGAGCATAGGGCACTTCCACTCATGGGCGTATAAATTGGCAAAACTAAAAATCAGCAAGACACAGGCACCCCAAAGTTTAGGGCTGCTCTGTTGACAAGAACCTCCACTTCGTTACACCTTAAATATCCCAGGAAAGAGAAAAATGGATAAAGAAGTGGTGGTCCTTATGTACAATGGAATATCACTCAGCCATGAAATCAACGTCATAAGGCTAGTAGCAGCAAGATGAGTGGATTTAGGTAGGACGATTCTAAGTGAAATAAGTCGCACAGAAAAAGATACTTATCATAAGATATCACTTATAGAGGCAATATAAAAACCGCTACCCTTGAACTGAATTACAAATCAGAGCAGGGTCACACGTTTAGAAAACACACTATGGCTGCTTAACGGGAAAGGTGAGGTGGGGTGATGCATAAAACAAGGGTTTCAAATTAGCTCAGATACCGTTCCATAAACGCAATATGTAATAGACAAGACCTACTCCTTGCTCAGTGAATTGGACTCAACAGCCCCTATTCACCGCCCAAGAATATATCTGACTAGTAAGAATCTTAAAACCTATGTATTGATATCTCTCTGTAAGTGAGTCAAGTGGCTGTAAAGCGGCATGAACACAGCAGTGAAAAGCAGCTAGACCGCATTATAAAAATCAATTAATTTTAAAAACCCGTGAAACAAAGACAGTGAAAGAGAGAGAAATTCTTACAAAATTCGTTCAGGGGCTGTGATGCCACCTGGATTGACCATATCTAGACCCACAGCTGATTGAGACATAAGGGTGGACACTCTTGGGGCTGAGAGGTTTGGTGAGGTTGGGTGAGCAAACGCAGACCTTTTAAAGTAATACTGCGTGGTACCCATCCCATGGGTCCCAAATCTCCAGGTTCAAGGGCATCTTCCTACATCGAAAACATGCATGAGAAACCCAGAAGATGGTACACCGTGTGATCGGGAAAGGTTTCTAAAACGCACCTCATTTCTCATCTCCTTGTGCTCGGGTTCGCCATTCCAGCCGCTTTACTAGCAATCTCCCTCCTTGGAGAATCAGCACCTTTAACCTCCTGTTCCGTACAGGTTGCAATTTGTCCTGAGGATGAACGGGAAGAGGGGGAACCAATGAGAGACTAGCTCTAGGTGTTGGGACAGGCACAGGTCACTCTATTTTCCCATCAGGAAGAAGAATTAACCAGAGGCTCAGCCTGCCGCCCGGGACCAGAATAGGGCCTGAAGCAATCGTGCGCTTTTGCGGCCAGCTCCCAAGAAAGCGAGTTGAAAAATGGAGCTCAGGGGCACTGCAATTCACAAACCTGCAGACTTATAAATGATGACTCTCGTCCACAAATATATTGAGGGAAGGCAACGAAGAGGATTTGAAAGCAAGGCAGAATTGCAGGAAACAGATTTCAGGAGGGAGATTCGAATCGCCTTTAAAGCACAGGAAAAGCGGCAAAACCTCGACAATGATGCCCTTGGCCAAAAAGGGCGTATGCGTTTTTTCCTGAATATATTCAGGAAAAAACGCATACGCCCTTTTTGGCCAACCAAGCAACCTGGAAAGGCAAATCAGCGCTACAAAGAAGTCTCGCTTCCCATCGGTCAAGAGGGCCATGCTGAATAAAGTGACAAAACCAGAAATGCAAGACAGGCCATGGAGAAACGGGAGCCTGGCTACGCTGATGGGCGGGATGTAAATTGCCAACAGCCACTCTGGAGAAGTGCACGGTGTGTCCTGAAACATCTAAAAAACTCAGCTTAGGGAGCATAGGGCACTTCCACTCATGGGCGTATAAATTGGCAAAACTAAAAATCAGCAAGACACAGGCACCCCAAAGTTTAGGGCTGCTCTGTTGACAAGAACCTCCACTTCGTTACACCTTAAATATCCCAGGAAAGAGAAAAATGGATAAAGAAGTTGTGGTCCTTATGTACAATGGAATATCACTCAGCCATGAAATCAACGTCATAAGGCTAGTAGCAGCAAGATGAGTGGATTTAGGTAGGACGATTCTAAGTGAAATAAGTCGCACAGAAAAAGATACTTATCATAAGATATCACTTATAGAGGGAATATAAAAACCGCTACCCTTGAACTGAATTACAAATCAGAGCAGGGTCACACGTTTAGAAAACACACTATGGCTGCTTAACGGGAAAGGTGAGGTGGGGTGATGCATAAAACAAGGGTTTCAAATTAGCTCAGATACCGTTCCATAAACGCAATATGTAATAGACAAGACCTACTCCTTGCTCAGTGAATTGGACTCAACAGCCCCTATTCACCGCCCAAGAATATATCTGACTAGTAAGAATCTTAAAACCTATGTATTGATATCTCTCTGTAAGTGAGTCAAGTGGCTGTAAAGCGGCATGAACACAGCAGTGAAAAGCAGCTAGACCGCATTATAAAAATCAATTAATTTTAAAAACCCGTGAAACAAAGACAGTGAAAGAGAGAGAAATTCTTACAAAATTCGTTCAGGGGCTGTGATGCCACCTGGATTGACCATATCTAGACCCACAGCTGATTGAGACATAAGGGTGGACACTCTTGGGGCTGAGAGGTTTGGTGAGGTTGGGTGAGCAAACGCAGACCTTTTAAAGTAATACTGCGTGGTACCCATCCCATGGGTCCCAAATCTCCAGGTTCAAGGGCATCTTCCTACATCGAAAACATGCATGAGAAACCCAGAAGATGGTACACCGTGTGATCGGGAAAGGTTTCTAAAACGCACCTCATTTCTCATCTCCTTGTGCTCGGGTTCGCCATTCCAGCCGCTTTACTAGCAATCTCCCTCCTTGGAGAATCAGCACCTTTAACCTCCTGTTCCGTACAGGTTGCAATTTGTCCTGAGGATGAACGGGAAGAGGGGGAACCAATGAGAGACTAGCTCTAGGTGTTGGGACAGGCACAGGTCACTCTATTTTCCCATCAGGAAGAAGAATTAACCACAGGCTCAGCCTGCCGCCCGGGACCAGAATAGGGCCTGAAGCAATCGTGCGCTTTTGCGGCCAGCTCCCAAGAAAGCGAGTTGAAAAATGGAGCTCAGGGGCACTGCAATTCACAAACCTGCAGACTTATAAATGATGACTCTCGTCCACAAATATATTGAGGGAAGGCAACGAAGAGGATTTGAAAGCAAGGCAGAATTGCAGGAAACAGATTTCAGGAGGGAGATTCGAATCGCCTTTAAAGCACAGGAAAAGCGGCAAAACCTCGACAATGATGCCCTTGGCCAAAAAGGGCGTATGCGTTTTTTCCTGAATATATTCAGGAAAAAACGCATACGCCCTTTTTGGCCAACCAAGCAACCTGGAAAGGCAAATCAGCGCTACAAAGAAGTCTCGCTTCCCATCGGTCAAAAGGGCCATGCTGAATAAAGTGACAAAACCAGAAATGCAAGACAGGCCATGGAGAAACGGGAGCCTGGCTACGCTGATGGGCGGGATGTAAATTGCCAACAGCCACTCTGGAGAAGTGCACGGTGTGTCCTGAAACATCTAAAAAACTCAGCTTAGGGAGCATAGGGCACTTCCACTCATGGGCGTATAAATTGGCAAAACTAAAAATCAGCAAGACACAGGCACCCCAAAGTTTAGGGCTGCTCTGTTGACAAGAACCTCCACTTCGTTACACCTTAAATATCCCAGGAAAGAGAAAAATGGATAAAGAAGTGGTGGTCCTTATGTACAATGGAATATCACTCAGCCATGAAATCAACGTCATAAGGCTAGTAGCAGCAAGATGAGTGGATTTAGGTAGGACGATTCTAACTGAAATAAGTCGCACAGAAAAAGATACTTATCATAAGATATCACTTATAGAGGGAATATAAAAACCGCTACCCTTGAACTGAATTACAAATCAGAGCAGGGTTACACGTTTAGAAAACACACTATGGCTGCTTAACGGGAAATGTGAGGTGGGGTGATGCATAAAACAAGGGTTTCAAATTAGCTCAGATACCGTTCCATAAACCCAATAGGTAATAGACAACACCTACTCCTTGCTCAGTGAATTGGACTCAACACCCCCTATTCACCGCCCAAGAATATATCTGGCTAGTAAGAATCTTAAAACCTAGGCATTGATATCTCTCTGTAAGTGAGTCAAGTGGCTGTAAAGCGGCCTAAACACAGCAGTGAAAAGCAGGTAAACCCCATTATAAAAATCAATTACTTTTAAAAACCCGTGAAACAAAGACAGTGAAAGAGAGAGAAATTCTTACAAAATTCGTTCAGGGGCTGTGATGCCACCTGGATTGACCATATCTAGACCCACAGCTGATTGAGACATAAGGGTGGACACTCTTGGGGCTGAGAGGTTTGGTGAGGTTGGGTGAGCAAACGCAGACCTTTTAAAGTAATACTGCGTGGTACCCATCCCATGGGTCCCAAATCTCCAGGTTCAAGGGCATCTTCCTACATCGAAAACATGCATGAGAAACCCAGAAGATGGTACACCGTGTGATCGGGAAAGGTTTCTAAAACGCACCTCATTTCTCATCTCCTTGTGCTCGGGTTCGCCATTCCAGCCGCTTTACTAGCAATCTCCCTCCTTGGAGAATCAGCACCTTTAACCTCCTGTTCCGTACAGGTTGCAATTTGTCCTGAGGATGAACGGGAAGAGGGGGAACCAATGAGAGACTAGCTCTAGGTGTTGGGACAGGCACAGGTCACTCTATTTTCCCATCAGGAAGAAGAATTAACCACAGGCTCAGCCTGCCGCCCGGGACCAGAATAGGGCCTGAAGCAATCGTGCGCTTTTGCGGCCAGCTCCCAAGAAAGCGAGTTGAAAAATGGAGCTCAGGGGCACTGCAATTCACAAACCTGCAGACTTATAAATGATGACTCTCGTCCACAAATATATTGAGGGAAGGCAACGAAGAGGATTTGAAAGCAAGGCAGAATTGCAGGAAACAGATTTCAGGAGGGAGATTCGAATCGCCTTTAAAGCACAGGAAAAGCGGCAAAACCTCGACAATGATGCCCTTGGCCAAAAAGGGCGTATGCGTTTTTTCCTGAATATATTCAGGAAAAAACGCATACGCCCTTTTTGGCCAACCAAGCAACCTGGAAAGGCAAATCAGCGCTACAAAGAAGTCTCGCTTCCCATCGGTCAAAAGGGCCATGCTGAATAAAGTGACAAAACCAGAAATGCAAGACAGGCCATGGAGAAACGGGAGCCTGGCTACGCTGATGGGCGGAATGTAAATTGCCAACAGCCACTCTGCAGAAGTGCACGGTGTGTCCTGAAACATCTAAAAAACTCAGCTTAGGGAGCATAGGGCACTTCCACTCATGGGCGTATAAATTGGCAAAACTAAAAATCAGCAAGACACAGGCACCCCAAAGTTAATGGCTGCTCTGTTGACAAGAACCTCCACTTCGTTACACCTTAAATATCCCAGGAAAGAGAAAAATGGATAAAGAAGTGGTGGTCCTTATGTACAATGGAATATCACTCAGCCATGAAATCAACGTCATAAGGCTAGTAGCAGCAAGATGAGTGGATTTAGGTAGGACGATTCTAAGTGAAATAAGTCGCACAGAAAAAGATACTTATCATAAGATATCACTTATAGAGGCAATATAAAAACCGCTACCCTTGAACTGAATTACAAATCAGAGCAGGGTCACACGTTTAGAAAACACACTATGGCTGCTTAACGGGAAAGGTGAGGTGGGGTGATGCATAAAACAAGGGTTTCAAATTAGCTCAGATACCGTTCCATAAACGCAATATGTAATAGACAAGACCTACTCCTTGCTCAGTGAATTGGACTCAACAGCCCCTATTCACCGCCCAAGAATATATCTGACTAGTAAGAATCTTAAAACCTATGTATTGATATCTCTCTGTAAGTGAGTCAAGTGGCTGTAAAGCGGCATGAACACAGCAGTGAAAAGCAGCTAGACCGCATTATAAAAATCAATTAATTTTAAAAACCCGTGAAACAAAGACAGTGAAAGAGAGAGAAATTCTTACAAAATTCGTTCAGGGGCTGTGATGCCACCTGGATTGACCATATCTAGACCCACAGCTGATTGAGACATAAGGGTGGACACTCTTGGGGCTGAGAGGTTTGGTGAGGTTGGGTGAGCAAACGCAGACCTTTTAAAGTAATACTGCGTGGTACCCATCCCATGGGTCCCAAATCTCCAGGTTCAAGGGCATCTTCCTACATCGAAAACATGCATGAGAAACCCAGAAGATGGTACACCGTGTGATCGGGAAAGGTTTCTAAAACGCACCTCATTTCTCATCTCCTTGTGCTCGGGTTCGCCATTCCAGCCGCTTTACTAGCAATCTCCCTCCTTGGAGAATCAGCACCTTTAACCTCCTGTTCCGTACAGGTTGCAATTTGTCCTGAGGATGAACGGGAAGAGGGGGAACCAATGAGAGACTAGCTCTAGGTGTTGGGACAGGCACAGGTCACTCTATTTTCCCATCAGGAAGAAGAATTAACCACAGGCTCAGCCTGCCGCCCGGGACCAGAATAGGGCCTGAAGCAATCGTGCGCTTTTGCGGCCAGCTCCCAAGAAAGCGAGTTGAAAAATGGAGCTCAGGGGCACTGCAATTCACAAACCTGCAGACTTATAAATGATGACTCTCGTCCACAAATATATTGAGGGAAGGCAACGAAGAGGATTTGAAAGCAAGGCAGAATTGCAGGAAACAGATTTCAGGAGGGAGATTCGAATCGCCTTTAAAGCACAGGAAAAGCGGCAAAACCTCGACAATGATGCCCTTGGCCAAAAAGGGCGTATGCGTTTTTTCCTGAATATATTCAGGAAAAAACGCATACGCCCTTTTTGGCCAACCAAGCAACCTGGAAAGGCAAATCAGCGCTACAAAGAAGTCTCGCTTCCCATCGGTCAAAAGGGCCATGCTGAATAAAGTGACAAAACCAGAAATGCAAGACAGGCCATGGAGAAACGGGAGCCTGGCTACGCTGATGGGCGGAATGTAAATTGCCAACAGCCACTCTGGAGAAGTGCACGGTGTGTCCTGAAACATCTAAAAAACTCAGCTTAGGGAGCATAGGGCACTTCCACTCATGGGCGTATAAATTGGCAAAACTAAAAATCAGCAAGACACAGGCACCCCAAAGTTAAAGGCTGCTCTGTTGACAAGAACCTCCACTTCGTTACACCTTAAATATCCCAGGAAAGAGAAAAATGGATAAAGAAGTTGTGGTCCTTATGTACAATGGAATATCACTCAGCCATGAAATCAACGTCATAAGGCTAGTAGCAGCAAGATGAGTGGATTTAGGTAGGACGATTCTAAGTGAAATAAGTCGCACAGAAAAAGATACTTATCATAAGATATCACTTATAGAGGGAATATAAAAACCGCTACCCTTGAACTGAATTACAAATCAGAGCAGGGTCACACGTTTAGAAAACACACTATGGCTGCTTAACGGGAAAGGTGAGGTGGGGTGATGCATAAAACAAGGGTTTCAAATTAGCTCAGATACCGTTCCATAAACGCAATATGTAATAGACAAGACCTACTCCTTGCTCAGTGAATTGGACTCAACAGCCCCTATTCACCGCCCAAGAATATATCTGACTAGTAAGAATCTTAAAACCTATGTATTGATATCTCTCTGTAAGTGAGTCAAGTGGCTGTAAAGCGGCATAAACACAGCAGTGAAAAGCAGCTAGACCGCATTATAAAAATCAATTACTTTTAAAAACCCGTGAAACAAAGACAGTGAAAGAGAGAGAAATTCTTACAAAATTCGTTCAGGGGCTGTGATGCCACCTGGATTGACCATATCTAGACCCACAGCTGATTGAGACATAAGGGTGGACACTCTTGGGGCTGAGAGGTTTGGTGAGGTTGGGTGAGCAAACGCAGACCTTTTAACGTAATACTGCGTGGTACCCATCCCATGGGTCCCAAATCTCCAGGTTCAAGGGCATCTTCCTACATCGAAAACATGCATGAGAAACCCAGAAGATGGTACACCGTGTGATCGGGAAAGGTTTCTAAAACGCACCTCATTTCTCATCTCCTTGTGCTCGGGTTCGCCATTCCAGCCGCTTTACTAGCAATCTCCCTCCTTGGAGAATCAGCACCTTTAACCTCCTGTTCCGTACAGGTTGCAATTTGTCCTGAGGATGAACGGGAAGAGGGGGAACCAATGAGAGACTAGCTCTAGGTGTTGGGACAGGCACAGGTCACTCTATTTTCCCATCAGGAAGAAGAATTAACCACAGGCTCAGCCTGCCGCCCGGGACCACAATAGGGCCTGAAGCAATCCTGCGCTTTGGCGGCCAGCTCCCAAGAAAGCGAGTTGAAAAATGGAGCTCAGGGGCACTGCAATTCACAAACCTGCAGACTTATAAATGATGACTCTCGTCCACAAATATATTGAGGGAAGGCAACGAAGAGGATTTGAAAGCAAGGCAGAATTGCAGGAAACAGATTTCAGGAGGGAGATTCGAATCGCCTTTAAAGCACAGGAAAAGCGGCAAAACCTCGACAATGATGCCCTTGGCCAAAAAGGGCGTATGCGTTTTTTCCTGAATATATTCAGGAAAAAACGCATACGCCCTTTTTGGCCAACCAAGCAACCTGGAAAGGCAAATCAGCGCTACAAAGAAGTCTCGCTTCCCATCGGTCAAAAGGGCCATGCTGAATAAAGTGTCAAAACCAGAAATGCAAGACAGGCCATGGAGAAACGGGAGCCTGGCTACGATGATGGGCGGAATGTAAATTGCCAACAGCCACTCTGGAGAAGTGCACGGTGTGTCCTGAAACATCTAAAAAACTCAGCTTAGGGAGCATAGGGCACTTCCACTCATGGGCGTATAAATTGGCAAAACTAAAAATCAGCAAGACACAGGCACCCCAAAGTTAAAGGCTGCTCTGTTGACAAGAACCTCCACTTCGTTACACCTTAAATATCCCAGGAAAGAGAAAAATGGATAAAGAAGCTGTGGTCCTTATGTACAATGGAATATCACTCAGCCATGAAATCAACGTCATAAGGCTAGTAGCAGCAAGATGAGTGGATTTAGGTAGGACGATTCTAAGTGAAATAAGTCGCACAGAAAAAGATACTTATCATAAGATATCACTTATACAGGGAATATAAAAAGCGCTACCCTTGAACTGAATTACAAATCAGAGCAGGGTCACACGTTTAGAAAACACACTATGGCTGCTTAACGGGAAAGGTGAGGTGGGGTGATGCATAAAACAAGGGTTTCAAATTAGCTCAGATACCGTTCCATAAACGCAATATGTAATAGACAAGACCTACTCCTTGCTCAGTGAATTGGACTCAACAGCCCCTATTCACCGCCCAAGAATATATCTGACTAGTAAGAATCTTAAAACCTATGCTTTGATATCTCTCTCGAAGTGAGTCAAGTGGGTGTAAAGCGGCAAAAACACAGCAGTGAAAAGCAGGTAAACCCCATTATAAAAATCAATTACTTTTAAAAACCCGTGAAACAAAGACAGTGAAAGAGAGAGAAATTCTTACAAAATTCGTTCAGGGGCTGTGATGCCACCTGGATTGACCATATCTAGACCCACAGCTGATTGAGACATAAGGGTGGACACTCTTGGGGCTGAGAGGTTTGGTGAGGTTGGGTGAGCAAACGCAGACCCTTTAAAGTAATACTGCGTGGTACCCATCCCATGGGTCCCAAGTCTCCAGGTTCAAGGGCATCTTCCTACATCGAAAACATGCATGAGAAACCCAGAAGATGGTACACCGTGTGATCGGGAAAGGTTTCTAAAACGCACCTCATTTCTCATCTCCTTGTGCTCGGGTTCGCCATTCCAGCCGCTTTACTAGCAATCTCCCTCCTTGGAGAATCAGCACCTTTAACCTCCTGTTCCGTACAGGTTGCAATTTGTCCTGAGGATGAACGGGAAGAGGGGGAACCAATGAGAGACAAGCTCTAGGTGTTGGGACAGGCACAGGTCACTCTATTTTCCCATCAGGAAGAAGAATTAACCACAGGCTCAGCCTGCCGCCCGGGACCAGAATAGTGCCTGAAGCAATCCTGCGCTTTTGCGGCCAGCTCCCAAGAAAGCGAGTTGAAAAATGGAGCTCAGGGGCACTGCAATTCACAAACCTGCAGACTTATAAATGATGACTCTCGTCCACAAATATATTGAGGGAAGGCAACGAAGAGGATTTGAAAGCAAGGCAGAATTGCAGGAAACAGATTTCAGGAGGGAGATTCGAATCGCCTTTAAAGCACAGGAAAAGCGGCAAAACCTCGACAATGATGCCCTTGGCCAAAAAGGGCGTATGCGTTTTTTCCTGAATATATTCAGGAAAAAACGCATACGCCCTTTTTGGCCAACCAAGCAACCTGGAAAGGCAAATCAGCGCTACAAAGAAGTCTCGCTTCCCATCGGTCAAAAGGGCCATGCTGAATAAAGTGACAAAACCAGAAATGCAAGACAGGCCATGGAGAAACGGGAGCCTGGCTACGCTGATGGGCGGAATGTAAATTGCCAACAGCCACTCTGGAGAAGTGCACGGTGTGTCCTGAAACAACTAAAAAACTCAGCTTAGGGAGCATAGGGCACTTCCACTCATGGGCGTATAAATTGGCAAAACTAAAAATCAGCCAGACACAGGCACCCCAAAGTTAAAGGCTGCTCTGTTGACAAGAACCTCCTCTTCGTTACACCTTAAATATCCCAGGAAAGAGAAAAATGGATAAAGAAGTTGTGGTCCTTATGTACAATGGAATATCACTCAGCCATGAAATCAACGTCATAAGGCTAGTAGCAGCAAGATGAGTGGATTTAGGTAGGACGATTCTAAGTGAAATAAGTCGCACAGAAAAAGATACTTATCATAAGATATCACTTATAGAGGGAATATAAAAACCGCTACCCTTGAACTGAATTACAAATCAGAGCAGGGTCACACGTTTAGAAAACACACTATGGCTGCTTAACGGGAAAGGTGAGGTGGGGTGATGCATAAAACAAGGGTTTCAAATTAGCTCAGATACCGTTCCATAAACGCAATATGTAATAGACAACACCTACTCCTTGCTCAGTGAATTGGACTCAACAGCCCCTATTCACCGCCCAAGAATATATCTGACTAGTAAGAATCTTAAAACCTATGTATTGATATCTCTCTGTAAGTGAGTGAAGTGGCTGTAAAGCGGCATAAACACAGCAGTGAAAAGCAGCTAGACCGCATTATAAAAATCAATTAATTTTAAAAACCCGTGAAACAAAGACAGTGAAAGAGAGAGAAATTCTTACAAAATTCGTTCAGGGGCTGTGATGCCACCTGGATTGACCATATCTAGACCCACAGCTGATTGAGACATAAGGTTGGACACTCTTGGGGCTGAGAGGTTTGGTGAGGTTGGGTGAGCAAACGCAGACCCTTTAAAGTAATACTGCGTGGTACCCATCCCATGGGTCCCAAATCTCCAGGTTCAAGGGCATCTTCCTACATCGAAAACATGCATGAGAAACCCAGAAGATGGTACACCGTGTGATCGGGAAAGGTTTCTAAAACGCACCTCATTTCTCATCTCCTTGTGCTCGGGTTCGCCATTCCAGCCGCTTTACTAGCAATCTCCCTCCTTGGAGAATCAGCACCTTTAACCTCCTGTTCCGTACAGGTTGCAATTTGTCCTGAGGATGAACGGGAAGAGGGGGAACCAATGAGAGACTAGCTCTAGGTGTTGGGACAGGCACAGGTCACTCTATTTTCCCATCAGGAAGAAGAATTAACCACAGGCTCAGCCTGCCGCCCGGGACCAGAATAGGGCCTGAAGCAATCGTGCGCTTTTGCGGCCAGCTCCCAAGAAAGCGAGTTGAAAAATGGAGCTCAGGGGCACTGCAATTCACAAACCTGCAGACTTATAAATGATGACTCTCGTCCACAAATATATTGAGGGAAGGCAACGAAGAGGATTTGAAAGCAAGGCAGAATTGCAGGAAACAGATTTCAGGAGGGAGATTCGAATCGCCTTTAAAGCACAGGAAAAGCGGCAAAACCTCGACAATGATGCCCTTGGCCAAAAAGGGCGTATGCGTTTTTTCCTGAATATATTCAGGAAAAAACGCATACGCCCTTTTTGGCCAACCAAGCAACCTGGAAAGGCAAATCAGCGCTACAAAGAAGTCTCGCTTCCCATCGGTCAAAAGGGCCATGCTGAATAAAGTGACAAAACCAGAAATGCAAGACAGGCCATGGAGAAACGGGAGCCTGGCTACGCTGATGGGCGGGATGTAAATTGCCAACAGCCACTCTGGAGAAGTGCACGGTGTGTCCTGAAACATCTAAAAAACTCAGCTTAGGGAGCATAGGGCACTTCCACTCATGGGCGTATAAATTGGCAAAACTAAAAATCAGCAAGACACAGGCACCCCAAAGTTTAGGGCTGCTCTGTTGACAAGAACCTCCACTTCGTTACACCTTAAATATCCCAGGAAAGAGAAAAATGGATAAAGAAGTGGTGGTCCTTATGTACAATGGAATATCACTCAGCCATGAAATCAACGTCATAAGGCTAGTAGCAGCAAGATGAGTGGATTTAGGTAGGACGATTCTAAGTGAAATAAGTCGCACAGAAAAAGATACTTATCATAAGATATCACTTATAGAGGGAATATAAAAACCGCTACCCTTGAACTGAATTACAAATCAGAGCAGGGTCACACGTTTAGAAAACACACTATGGCTGCTTAACGGGAAAGGTGAGGTGGGGTGATGCATAAAACAAGGGTTTCAAATTAGCTCAGATACCGTTCCATAAACGCAATATGTAATAGACAAGACCTACTCCTTGCTCAGTGAATTGGACTCAACAGCCCCTATTCACCGCCCAAGAATATATCTGACTAGTAAGAATCTTCAAACCTATGTATTGATATCTCTCTGTAAGTGAGTCAAGTGGCTGTAAAGCGGCATGAACACAGCAGTGAAAAGCAGCTAGACCGCATTATAAAAATCAATTAATTTTAAAAACCCGTGAAACAAAGACAGTGAAAGAGAGAGAAATTCTTACAAAATTCGTTAAGGGGCTGTGATGCCACCTGGATTGACCATATCTAGACCCACAGCTGATTGAGACATAAGGGTGGACACTCTTGGGGCTGAGAGGTTTGGTGAGGTTGGGTGAGCAAACGCAGACCTTTTAAAGTAATACTGCGTGGTACCCATCCCATGGGTCCCAAATCTCCAGGTTCAAGGGCATCTTCCTACATCGAAAACATGCATGAGAAACCCAGAAGATGGTACACCGTGTGATCGGGAAAGGTTTCTAAAATGCACCTCATTTCTCATCTCCTTGTGCTCGGGTTCGCCATTCCAGCCGCTTTACTAGCAATCTCCCTCCTTGGAGAATCAGCACCTTTAACCTCCTGTTCCGTACAGGTTGCAATTTGTCCTGAGGATGAACGGGAAGAGGGGGAACCAATGAGAGACTAGCTCTAGGTGTTGGGACAGGCACAGGTCACTCTATTTTCCCATCAGGAAGAAGAATTAACCACAGGCTCAGCCTGCCGCCCGGGACCAGAATAGGGCCTGAAGCAATCGTGCGCTTTTGCGGCCAGCTCCCAAGAAAGCGAGTTGAAAAATGGAGCTCAGGGGCACTGCAATTCACAAACCTGCAGACTTATAAATGATGACTCTCGTCCACAAATATATTGAGGGAAGGCAACGAAGAGGATTTGAAAGCAAGGCAGAATTGCAGGAAACAGATTTCAGGAGGGAGATTCGAATCGCCTTTAAAGCACAGGAAAAGCGGCAAAACCTCGACAATGATGCCCTTGGCCAAAAAGGGCGTATGCGTTTTTTCCTGAATATATTCAGGAAAAAACGCATACGCCCTTTTTGGCCAACCAAGCAACCTGGAAAGGCAAATCAGCTCTACAAAGAAGTCTCGCTTCCCATCGGTCAAAAGGGCCATGCTGAATAAAGTGACAAAACCAGAAATGCAAGACAGGCCATGGAGAAACGGGAGCCTGGCTACGCTGATGGGCGGGATGTAAATTGCCAACAGCCACTCTGGAGAAGTGCACGGTGTGTCCTGAAACATCTAAAAAACTCAGCTTAGGGAGCATAGGGCACTTCCACTCATGGGCGTATAAATTGGCAAAACTAAAAATCAGCAAGACACAGGCACCCCAAAGTTTAGGGCTGCTCTGTTGACAAGAACCTCCACTTCGTTACACCTTAAATATCCCAGGAAAGAGAAAAATGGATAAAGAAGTGGTGGTCCTTATGTACAATGGAATATCACTCAGCCATGAAATCAACGTCATAAGGCTAGTAGCAGCAAGATGAGTGGATTTAGGTAGGACGATTCTAAGTGAAATAAGTCGCACAGAAAAAGATACTTATCATAAGATATCACTTATAGAGGGAATATAAAAACCGCTACCCTTGAACTGAATTACAAATCAGAGCAGGGTCACACGTTTAGAAAACACACTATGGCTGCTTAACGGGAAAGGTGAGGTGGGGTGATGCATAAAACAAGGGTTTCAAATTAGCTCAGATACCGTTCCATAAACGCAATATGTAATAGACAACACCTACTCCTTGCTCAGTGAATTGGACTCAACAGCCCCTATTCACCGCCCAAGAATATATCTGACTAGTAAGAATCTTAAAACCTATGTATTGATATCTCTCTGTAAGTGAGTCAAGTGGCTGTAAAGCGGCATGAACACAGCAGTGAAAAGCAGCTAGACCGCATTATAAAAATCAATTAATTTTAAAAACCCGTGAAACAAAGACAGTGAAAGAGAGAGAAATTCTTACAAAATTCGTTCAGGGGCTGTGATGCCACCTGGATTGACCATATCTAGACCCACAGCTGATTGAGACATAAGGGTGGACACTCTTGGGGCTGAGAGGTTTGGTGAGGTTGGGTGAGCAAACGCAGACCTTTTAAAGTAATACTGCGTGGTACCCATCCCATGGGTCCCAAATCTCCAGGTTCAAGGGCATCTTCCTACATCGAAAACATGCATGAGAAACCCAGAAGATGGTACACCGTGTGATCGGGAAAGGTTTCTAAAACGCACCTCATTTCTCATCTCCTTGTGCTCGGGTTCGCCATTCCAGCCGCTTTACTAGCAATCTCCCTCCTTGGAGAATCAGCACCTTTAACCTCCTGTTCCGTACAGGTTGCAATTTGTCCTGAGGATGAACGGGAAGAGGGGGAACCAATGAGAGACTAGCTCTAGGTGTTGGGACAGGCACAGGTCACTCTATTTTCCCATCAGGAAGAAGAATTAACCAGAGGCTCAGCCTGCCGCCCGGGACCAGAATAGGGCCTGAAGCAATCGTGCGCTTTTGCGGCCAGCTCCCAAGAAAGCGAGTTGAAAAATGGAGCTCAGGGGCACTGCAATTCACAAACCTGCAGACTTATAAATGATGACTCTCGTCCACAAATATATTGAGGGAAGGCAACGAAGAGGATTTGAAAGCAAGGCAGAATTGCAGGAAACAGATTTCAGGAGGGAGATTCGAATCGCCTTTAAAGCACAGGAAAAGCGGCAAAACCTCGACAATGATGCCCTTGGCCAAAAAGGGCGTATGCGTTTTTTCCTGAATATATTCAGGAAAAAACGCATACGCCCTTTTTGGCCAACCAAGCAACCTGGAAAGGCAAATCAGCGCTACAAAGAAGTCTCGCTTCCCATCGGTCAAAAGGGCCATGCTGAATAAAGTGACAAAACCAGAAATGCAAGACAGGCCATGGAGAAACGGGAGCCTGGCTACGCTGATGGGCGGGATGTAAATTGCCAACAGCCACTCTGGAGAAGTGCACGGTGTGTCCTGAAACATCTAAAAAACTCAGCTTAGGGAGCATAGGGCACTTCCACTCATGGGCGTATAAATTGGCAAAACTAAAAATCAGCAAGACACAGGCACCCCAAAGTTTAGGGCTGCTCTGTTGACAAGAACCTCCACTTCGTTACACCTTAAATATCCCAGGAAAGAGAAAAATGGATAAAGAAGTTGTGGTCCTTATGTACAATGGAATATCACTCAGCCATGAAATCAACGTCATAAGGCTAGTAGCAGCAAGATGAGTGGATTTAGGTAGGACGATTCTAAGTGAAATAAGTCGCACAGAAAAAGATACTTATCATAAGATATCACTTATAGAGGGAATATAAAAACCGCTACCCTTGAACTGAATTACAAATCAGAGCAGGGTCACACGTTTAGAAAACACACTATGGCTGCTTAACGGGAAAGGTGAGGTGGGGTGATGCATAAAACAAGGGTTTCAAATTAGCTCAGATACCGTTCCATAAACGCAATATGTAATAGACAACACCTACTCCTTGCTCAGTGAATTGGACTCAACAGCCCCTATTCACCGCCCAAGAATATATCTGACTAGTAAGAATCTTAAAACCTATGTATTGATATCTCTCTGTAAGTGAGTCAAGTGGCTGTAAAGCGGCATGAACACAGCAGTGAAAAGCAGCTAGACCGCATTATAAAAATCAATTAATTTTAAAAACCCGTGAAACAAAGACAGTGAAAGAGAGAGAAATTCTTACAAAATTCGTTCAGGGGCTGTGATGCCACCTGGATTGACCATATCTAGACCCACAGCTGATTGAGACATAAGGGTGGACACTCTTGGGGCTGAGAGGTTTGGTGAGGTTGGGTGAGCAAACGCAGACCTTTTAAAGTAATACTGCGTGGTACCCATCCCATGGGTCCCAAATCTCCAGGTTCAAGGGCATCTTCCTACATCGAAAACATGCATGAGAAACCCAGAAGATGGTACACCGTGTGATCGGGAAAGGTTTCTAAAACGCACCTCATTTCTCATCTCCTTGTGCTCGGGTTCGCCATTCCAGCCGCTTTACTAGCAATCTCCCTCCTTGGAGAATCAGCACCTTTAACCTCCTGTTCCGTACAGGTTGCAATTTGTCCTGAGGATGAACGGGAAGAGGGGGAACCAATGAGAGACTAGCTCTAGGTGTTGGGACAGGCACAGGTCACTCTATTTTCCCATCAGGAAGAAGAATTAACCAGAGGCTCAGCCTGCCGCCCGGGACCAGAATAGGGCCTGAAGCAATCGTGCGCTTTTGCGGCCAGCTCCCAAGAAAGCGAGTTGAAAAATGGAGCTCAGGGGCACTGCAATTCACAAACCTGCAGACTTATAAATGATGACTCTCGTCCACAAATATATTGAGGGAAGGCAACGAAGAGGATTTGAAAGCAAGGCAGAATTGCAGGAAACAGATTTCAGGAGGGAGATTCGAATCGCCTTTAAAGCACAGGAAAAGCGGCAAAACCTCGACAATGATGCCCTTGGCCAAAAAGGGCGTATGCGTTTTTTCCTGAATATATTCAGGAAAAAACGCATACGCCCTTTTTGGCCAACCAAGCAACCTGGAAAGGCAAATCAGCGCTACAAAGAAGTCTCGCTTCCCATCGGTCAAAAGGGCCATGCTGAATAAAGTGACAAAACCAGAAATGCAAGACAGGCCATGGAGAAACGGGAGCCTGGCTACGCTGATGGGCGGGATGTAAATTGCCAACAGCCACTCTGGAGAAGTGCACGGTGTGTCCTGAAACATCTAAAAAACTCAGCTTAGGGAGCATAGGGCACTTCCACTCATGGGCGTATAAATTGGCAAAACTAAAAATCAGCAAGACACAGGCACCCCAAAGTTTAGGGCTGCTCTGTTGACAAGAACCTCCACTTCGTTACACCTTAAATATCCCAGGAAAGAGAAAAATGGATAAAGAAGTGGTGGTCCTTATGTACAATGGAATATCACTCAGCCATGAAATCAACGTCATAAGGCTAGTAGCAGCAAGATGAGTGGATTTAGGTAGGACGATTCTAAGTGAAATAAGTCGCACAGAAAAAGATACTTATCATAAGATATCACTTATAGAGGGAATATAAAAACCGCTACCCTTGAACTGAATTACAAATCAGAGCAGGGTCACACGTTTAGAAAACACACTATGGCTGCTTAACGGGAAAGGTGAGGTGGGGTGATGCATAAAACAAGGGTTTCAAATTAGCTCAGATACCGTTCCATAAACGCAATATGTAATAGACAAGACCTACTCCTTGCTCAGTGAATTGGACTCAACAGCCCCTATTCACCGCCCAAGAATATATCTGACTAGTAAGAATCTTAAAACCTATGTATTGATATCTCTCTGTAAGTGAGTCAAGTGGCTGTAAAGCGGCATGAACACAGCAGTGAAAAGCAGCTAGACCGCATTATAAAAATCAATTAATTTTAAAAACCCGTGAAACAAAGACAGTGAAAGAGAGAGAAATTCTTACAAAATTCGTTCAGGGGCTGTGATGCCACCTGGATTGACCATATCTAGACCCACAGCTGATTGAGACATAAGGGTGGACACTCTTGGGGCTGAGAGGTTTGGTGAGGTTGGGTGAGCAAACGCAGACCTTTTAAAGTAATACTGCGTGGTACCCATCCCATGGGTCCCAAATCTCCAGGTTCAAGGGCATCTTCCTACATCGAAAACATGCATGAGAAACCCAGAAGATGGTACACCGTGTGATCGGGAAAGGTTTCTAAAACGCACCTCATTTCTCATCTCCTTGTGCTCGGGTTCGCCATTCCAGCCGCTTTACTAGCAATCTCCCTCCTTGGAGAATCAGCACCTTTAACCTCCTGTTCCGTACAGGTTGCAATTTGTCCTGAGGATGAACGGGAAGAGGGGGAACCAATGAGAGACTAGCTCTAGGTGTTGGGACAGGCACAGGTCACTCTATTTTCCCATCAGGAAGAAGAATTAACCAGAGGCTCAGCCTGCCGCCCGGGACCAGAATAGGGCCTGAAGCAATCGTGCGCTTTTGCGGCCAGCTCCCAAGAAAGCGAGTTGAAAAATGGAGCTCAGGGGCACTGCAATTCACAAACCTGCAGACTTATAAATGATGACTCTCGTCCACAAATATATTGAGGGAAGGCAACGAAGAGGATTTGAAAGCAAGGCAGAATTGCAGGAAACAGATTTCAGGAGGGAGATTCGAATCGCCTTTAAAGCACAGGAAAAGCGGCAAAACCTCGACAATGATGCCCTTGGCCAAAAAGGGCGTATGCGTTTTTTCCTGAATATATTCAGGAAAAAACGCATACGCCCTTTTTGGCCAACCAAGCAACCTGGAAAGGCAAATCAGCGCTACAAAGAAGTCTCGCTTCCCATCGGTCAAAAGGGCCATGCTGAATAAAGTGACAAAACCAGAAATGCAAGACAGGCCATGGAGAAACGGGAGCCTGGCTACGCTGATGGGCGGGATGTAAATTGCCAACAGCCACTCTGGAGAAGTGCACGGTGTGTCCTGAAACATCTAAAACACTCAGCTTAGGGAGCATAGGGCACTTCCACTCATGGGCGTATAAATTGGCAAAACTAAAAATCAGCAAGACACAGGCACCCCAAAGTTTAGGGCTGCTCTGTTGACAAGAACCTCCACTTCGTTACACCTTAAATATCCCAGGAAAGAGAAAAATGGATAAAGAAGTGGTGGTCCTTATGTACAATGGAATATCACTCAGCCATGAAATCAACGTCATAAGGCTAGTAGCAGCAAGATGAGTGGATTTAGGTAGGACGATTCTAAGTGAAATAAGTCGCACAGAAAAAGATACTTATCATAAGATATCACTTATAGAGGGAATATAAAAACCGCTACCCTTGAACTGAATTACAAATCAGAGCAGGGTCACACGTTTAGAAAACACACTATGGCTGCTTAACGGGAAAGGTGAGGTGGGGTGATGCATAAAACAAGGGTTTCAAATTAGCTCAGATACCGTTCCATAAACGCAATATGTAATAGACAAGACCTACTCCTTGCTCAGTGAATTGGACTCAACAGCCCCTATTCACCGCCCAAGAATATATCTGACTAGTAAGAATCTTAAAACCTATGTATTGATATCTCTCTGTAAGTGAGTCAAGTGGCTGTAAAGCGGCATGAACACAGCAGTGAAAAGCAGCTAGACCGCATTATAAAAATCAATTAATTTTAAAAACCCGTGAAACAAAGACAGTGAAAGAGAGAGAAATTCTTACAAAATTCGTTCAGGGGCTGTGATGCCACCTGGATTGACCATATCTAGACCCACAGCTGATTGAGACATAAGGGTGGACACTCTTGGGGCTGAGAGGTTTGGTGAGGTTGGGTGAGCAAACGCAGACCTTTTAAAGTAATACTGCGTGGTACCCATCCCATGGGTCCCAAATCTCCAGGTTCAAGGGCATCTTCCTACATCGAAAACATGCATGAGAAACCCAGAAGATGGTACACCGTGTGATCGGGAAAGGTTTCTAAAACGCACCTCATTTCTCATCTCCTTGTGCTCGGGTTCGCCATTCCAGCCGCTTTACTAGCAATCTCCCTCCTTGGAGAATCAGCACCTTTAACCTCCTGTTCCGTACAGGTTGCAATTTGTCCTGAGGATGAACGGGAAGAGGGGGAACCAATGAGAGACTAGCTCTAGGTGTTGGGACAGGCACAGGTCACTCTATTTTCCCATCAGGAAGAAGAATTAACCAGAGGCTCAGCCTGCCGCCCGGGACCAGAATAGGGCCTGAAGCAATCGTGCGCTTTTGCGGCCAGCTCCCAAGAAAGCGAGTTGAAAAATGGAGCTCAGGGGCACTGCAATTCACAAACCTGCAGACTTATAAATGATGACTCTCGTCCACAAATATATTGAGGGAAGGCAACGAAGAGGATTTGAAAGCAAGGCAGAATTGCAGGAAACAGATTTCAGGAGGGAGATTCGAATCGCCTTTAAAGCACAGGAAAAGCGGCAAAACCTCGACAATGATGCCCTTGGCCAAAAAGGGCGTATGCGTTTTTTCCTGAATATATTCAGGAAAAAACGCATACGCCCTTTTTGGCCAACCAAGCAACCTGGAAAGGCAAATCAGCGCTACAAAGAAGTCTCGCTTCCCATCGGTCAAAAGGGCCATGCTGAATAAAGTGACAAAACCAGAAATGCAAGACAGGCCATGGAGAAACGGGAGCCTGGCTACGCTGATGGGCGGGATGTAAATTGCCAACAGCCACTCTGGAGAAGTGCACGGTGTGTCCTGAAACATCTAAAAAACTCAGCTTAGGGAGCATAGGGCACTTCCACTCATGGGCGTATAAATTGGCAAAACTAAAAATCAGCAAGACACAGGCACCCCAAAGTTTAGGGCTGCTCTGTTGACAAGAACCTCCACTTCGTTACACCTTAAATATCCCAGGAAAGAGAAACATGGATAAAGAAGTTGTGGTCCTTATGTACAATGGAATATCACTCAGCCATGAAATCAACGTCATAAGGCTAGTAGCAGCAAGATGAGTGGATTTAGGTAGGACGATTCTAAGTGAAATAAGTCGCACAGTAAAAGATACTTATCATAAGATATCACTTATAGAGGGAATATAAAAACCGCTACCCTTGAACTGAATTAGAAATCAGAGCAGGGTCACACGTTTAGAAAACACACTATGGCTGCTTAACGGGAAAGGTGAGGTGGGGTGATGCATAAAACAAGGGTTTCAAATTAGCTCAGATACCGTTCCATAAACGCAATATGTAATAGACAAGACCTACTCCTTGCTCAGTGAATTGGACTCAACAGCCCCTATTCACCGCCCAAGAATATATCTGACTAGTAAGAATCTTAAAACCTATGTATTGATATCTCTCTGTAAGTGAGTCAAGTGGCTGTAAAGCGGCATAAACACAGCAGTGAAAAGCAGCTAGACCGCATTATAAAAATCAATTACTTTTAAAAACGCGTGAAACAAAGACAGTGAAAGAGAGAGAAATTCTTACAAAATTCGTTCAGGGGCTGTGATGCCACCTGGATTGACCATATCTAGACCCACAGCTGATTGAGACATAAGGGTGGACACTCTTGGGGCTGAGAGGTTTGGTGAGGTTGGGTGAGCAAACGCAGACCCTTTAAAGTAATACTGCGTGGTACCCATCCCATGGGTCCCAAGTCTCCAGGTTCAAGGGCATCTTCCTACATCGAAAACATGCATGAGAAACCCAGAAGATGGTACACCGTGTGATCGGGAAAGGTTTCTAAAACGCACCTCATTTCTCATCTCCTTGTGCTCGGGTTCACCATTCCAGCCGCTTTACTAGCAATCTCCCTCCTTGGAGAATCAGCACCTTTAACCTCCTGTTCCGTACAGGTTGCACTTTGTCCTGAGGATGAACGGGAAGAGGGGGAACCAATGAGAGACTAGCTCTAGGTGTTGGGGCAGGCACAGGTCACTCTATTTTCCCATCAGGAAGAAGAATTAACCACAGGCTCAGCCTGCCGCCCGGGACCAGAAAAGGGCCTGAAGCAATCCTGCGCTTTTGCGGCCAGCTCCCAAGAAAGCGAGTTGAAAAATGGAGCTCAGGGGCACTGCAATTCACAAACCTGCAGACTTATAAATGATGACTCTCGTCCACAAATATATTGAGGGAAGGCAACGAAGAGGATTTGAAAGCAAGGCAGAATTGCAGGAAACAGATTTCAGGAGGGAGATGAGAATCGCCTTTAAAGCACAGGAAAAGCGGCAAAACCTCGACAATGATGCCTTTGGCCAAAAAGGGCGTATGCGTTTTTTCCTGAATATATTCAGGAAAAAACGCATACGCCCTTTTTGGCCAACCAAGCAACCTGGAAAGGCAAATCAGCGCTACAAAGAAGTCTCGCTTCCCATCGGTCAAAAGGGCCATGCTGAATAAAGTGACAAAACCAGAAATGCAAGACAGGCCATGGAGAAACGGGAGCCTGGCTACGCTGATGGGCGGGATGTAAATTGCCAACAGCCACTCTGGAGAAGTGCACGGTGTGTCCTGAAACATCTAAAAAACACAGCTTAGGGAGCATAGGGCACTTCCACTCATGGGCGTATAAATTGGCAAAACTAAAAATCAGCAAGACACAGGCACCCCAAAGTTTAGGGCTGCTCTGTTGACAAGAACCTCCACTTCGTTACACCTTAAATATCCCAGGAAAGAGAAACATGGATAAAGAAGTTGTGGTCCTTATGTACAATGGAATATCACTCAGCCATGAAATCAACGTCATAAGGCTAGTAGCAGCAAGATGAGTGGATTTAGGTAGGACGATTCTAAGTGAAATAAGTCGCACAGAAAAAGATACTTATCATAAGATATCACTTATAGAGGGAATATAAAAACCGCTACCCTTGAACTGAATTAGAAATCAGAGCAGGGTCACACGTTTAGAAAACACACTATGGCTGCTTAACGGGAAAGGTGAGGTGGGGTGATGCATAAAACAAGGGTTTCAAATTAGCTCAGATACCGTTCCATAAACGCAATATGTAATAGACAAGACCTACTCCTTGCTCAGTGAATTGGACTCAACAGCCCCTATTCACCGCCCAAGAATATATCTGACTAGTAAGAATCTTAAAACCTATGTATTGATATCTCTCTGTAAGTGAGTCAAGTGGCTGTAAAGCGGCATAAACACAGCAGTGAAAAGCAGCTAGACCGCATTATAAAAATCAATTACTTTTAAAAACCCGTGAAACAAAGACAGTGAAAGAGAGAGAAATTCTTACAAAATTCGTTCAGGGGCTGTGATGCCACCTGGATTGACCATATCTAGACCCACAGCTGATTGAGACATAAGGGTGGACACTCTTGGGGCTGAGAGGTTTGGTGAGGTTGGGTGAGCAAACGCAGACCCTTTAAAGTAATACTGCGTGGTACCCATCCCATGGGTCCCAAGTCTCCAGGTTCAAGGGCATCTTCCTACATCGAAAACATGCATGAGAAACCCAGAAGATGGTACACCGTGTGATCGGGAAAGGTTTCTAAAACCCACCTCATTTCTCATCTCCTTGTGCTCGGGTTCACCATTCCAGCCGCTTTACTAGCAATCTCCCTCCTTGGAGAATCAGCACCTTTAACCTCCTGTTCCGTACAGGTTGCAATTTGTCCTGAGGATGAACGGGAAGAGGGGGAACCAATGAGAGACTAGCTCTAGGTGTTGGGACAGGCACAGGTCACTCTATTTTCCCATCAGGAAGAAGAATTAACCACAGGCTCAGCCTGCCGCCCGGGACCAGAATAGGGCCTGAAGCAATTGTGCGCTTTTGCGGCCAGCTCCCAAGAAAGCGAGTTGAAAAATGGAGCTCAGGGGCACTGCAATTCACAAACCTGCAGACTTATAAATGATGACTCTCGTCCACAAATATATTGAGGGAAGGCAACGAAGAGGATTTGAAAGCAAGGCAGAATTGCAGGAAACAGATTTCAGGAGGGAGATTCGAATCGCCTTTAAAGCACAGGAAAAGCGGCAAAACCTCGACAATGATGCCCTTGGCCAAAAAGGGCGTATGCGTTTTTTCCTGAATATATTCAGGAAAAAACGCATACGCCCTTTTTGGCCAACCAAGCAACCTGGAAAGGCAAATCAGCGCTACAAAGAAGTCTCGCTTCCCATCGGTCAAAAGGGCCATGCTGAATAAAGTGACAAAACCAGAAATGCAAGACAGGCCATGGAAAAACGGGAGCCTGGCTACGCTGATGGGCGGAATGTAAATTGCCAACAGCCACTCTGCAGAAGTGCACGGTGTGTCCTGAAACATCTAAAAAACTCAGCTTAGGGAGCATAGGGCACTTCCACTCATGGGCGTATAAATTGGCAAAACTAAAAATCAGCAAGACACAGGCACCCCAAAGTTTAGGGCTGCTCTGTTGACAAGAACCTCCACTTCGTTACACCTTAAATATCCCAGGAAAGAGAAACATGGATAAAGAAGTTGTGGTCCTTATGTACAATGGAATATCACTCAGCCATGAAATCAACGTCATAAGGCTAGTAGCAGCAAGATGAGTGGATTTAGGTAGGACGATTCTAAGTGAAATAAGTCGCACAGAAAAAGATACTTATCATAAGATATCACTTATAGAGGGAATATAAAAACCGCTACCCTTGAACTGAATTAGAAATCAGAGCAGGGTCACACGTTTAGAAAACACACTATGGCTGCTTAACGGGAAAGGTGAGGTGGGGTGATGCATAAAACAAGGGTTTCAAATTAGCTCAGATACCGTTCCATAAACGCAATATGTAATAGACAAGACCTACTCCTTGCTCAGTGAATTGGACTCAACACCCCGTATTCACCGCCCAAGAATATATCTGACTAGTAAGAATCTTAAAACCTATGTATTGATATCTCTCTGTAAGTGAGTCAAGTGGCTGTAAAGCGGCATAAACACAGCAGTGAAAAGCAGCTAGACCGCATTATAAAAATCAATTACTTTTAAAAACCCGTGAAACAAAGACAGTGAAAGAGAGAGAAATTCTTACAAAATTCGTTCAGGGGCTGTGATGCCACCTGGATTGACCATATCTAGACCCACAGCTGATTCAGACATAAGGGTGGACACTCTTGGGGCTGAGAGGTTTGGTGAGGTTGGGTGAGCAAACGCAGACCCTTTAAAGTAATACTGCGTGGTACCCATCCCATGGGTCCCAAGTCTCCAGGTTCAAGGGCATCTTCCTACATCGAAAACATGCATGAGAAACCCAGAAGATGGTACACCGTGTGATCGGGAAAGGTTTCTAAAACGCACCTCATTTCTCATCTCCTTGTGCTCGGGTTCACCATTCCAGCCGCTTTACTAGCAATCTCCCTCCTTGGAGAATCAGCACCTTTAACCTCCTGTTCCGTACAGGTTGCAATTTGTCCTGAGGATGAACGGGAAGAGGGGGAACCAATGAGAGACTAGCTCTAGGTGTTGGGACAGGCACAGGTCACTCTATTTTCCCATCAGGAAGAAGAATTAACCACAGGCTCAGCCTGCCGCCCGGGACCAGAATAGGGCCTGAAGCAATCCTGCGCTTTTGCGGCCAGCTCCCAAGAAAGCGAGTTGAAAAATGGAGCTCAGGGGCACTGCAATTCACAAACCTGCAGACTTATAAATGATGACTCTCGTCCACAAATATATTGAGGGAAGGCAACGAAGAGGATTTGAAAGCAAGGCAGAATTGCAGGAAACAGATTTCAGGAGGGAGATTCGAATCGCCTTTAAAGCACAGGAAAAGCGGCAAAACCTCGACAATGATGCCCTTGGCCAAAAAGGGCGTATGCGTTTTTTCCTGAATATATTCAGGAAAAAACGCATACGCCCTTTTTGGCCAACCAAGCAACCTGGAAAGGCAAATCAGCGCTACAAAGAAGTCTCGCTTCCCATCGGTCAAAAGGGCCATGCTGAATAAAGTGACAAAACCAGAAATGCAAGACAGGCCATGGAGAAACGGGAGCCTGGCTACGCTGATGGGCGGAATGTAAATTGCCAACAGCCACTCTGCAGAAGTGCACGGTGTGTCCTGAAACATCTAAAAAACTCAGCTTAGGGAGCATAGGGCACTTCCACTCATGGGCGTATAAATTGGCAAAACTAAAAATCAGCAAGACACAGGCACCCCAAAGTTTAGGGCTGCTCTGTTGACAAGAACCTCTACTTCGTTACACCTTAAATATCCCAGGAAAGAGAAACATGGATAAAGAAGTTGTGGTCCTTATGTACAATGGAATATCACTCAGCCATGAAATCAACGTCATAAGGCTAGTAGCAGCAAGATGAGTGGATTTAGGTAGGACGATTCTAAGTGAAATAAGTCGCACAGAAAAAGATACTTATCATAAGATATCACTTATAGAGGGAATATAAAAACCGCTACCCTTGAACTGAATTAGAAATCAGAGCAGGGTCACACGTTTAGAAAACACACTATGGCTGCTTAACGGGAAAGGTGAGGTGGGGTGATGCATAAAACAAGGGTTTCAAATTAGCTCAGATACCGTTCCATAAACGCAATATGTAATAGACAAGACCTACTCCTTGCTCAGTGAATTGGACTCAACAGCCCCTATTCACCGCCCAAGAATATATCTGACTAGTAAGAATCTTAAAACCTATGTATTGATATCTCTCTGTAAGTGAGTCAAGTGGCTGTAAAGCGGCATAAACACAGCAGTGAAAAGCAGCTAGACCGCATTATAAAAATCAATTACTTTTAAAAACCCGTGAAACAAAGACAGTGAAAGAGAGAGAAATTCTTACAAAATTCGTTCAGGGGCTGTGATGCCACCTGGATTGACCATATCTAGACCCACAGCTGATTGAGACATAAGGGTGGACACTCTTGGGGCTGAGAGGTTTGGTGAGGTTGGGTGAGCAAACGCAGACCCTTTAAAGTAATACTGCGTGGTACCCATCCCATGGGTCCCAAGTCTCCAGGTTCAAGGGCATCTTCCTACATCGAAAACATGCATGAGAAACCCAGAAGATGGTACACCGTGTGATCGGGAAAGGTTTCTAAAACGCACCTCATTTCTCATCTCCTTGTGCTCGGGTTCACCATTCCAGCCGCTTTACTAGCAATCTCCCTCCTTGGAGAATCAGCACCTTTAACCTCCTGTTCCGTACAGGTTGCAATTTGTCCTGAGGATGAACGGGAAGAGGGGAAACCAATGAGAGACTAGCTCTAGGTGTTGGGACAGGCACAGGTCACTCTGTTTTCCCATCAGGAAGAAGAATTAACCACAGGCTCAGCCTGCCGCCCGGGACCAGAATAGGGCCTGAAGCAATCCTGCGCTTTTGCGGCCAGCTCCCAAGAAAGCGAGTTGAAAAATGGAGCTCAGGGGCACTGCAATTCACAAACCTGCAGACTTATAAATGATGACTCTCGTCCACAAATATATTGAGGGAAGGCAACGAAGAGGATTTGAAAGCAAGGCAGAATTGCAGGAAACAGATTTCAGGAGGGAGATTCGAATCGCCTTTAAAGCACAGGAAAAGCGGCAAAACCTCGACAATGATGCCCTTGGCCAAAAAGGGCGTATGCGTTTTTTCCTGAATATATTCAGGAAAAACGCATACGCCCTTTTGGGCCAACCAAGCAACCTGGAAAGGCAAATCAGCGCTACAAAGAAGTCTCGCTTCCCATCGGTCAAAAGGGCCATGCTGAATAAAGTGACAAAACGAGAAATGCAAGACAGGCCATGGAGAAACGGGAGCCTGGCTACGCTGATGGGCGGGATGTAAATTGCCAACAGCCACTCTGGAGAAGTGCACGGTGTGTCCTGAAACATCTAAAAAACTCAGCTTAGGGAGCATAGGGCACTTCCACTCATGGGCGTATAAATTGGCAAAACTAAAAATCAGCAAGACACAGGCACCCCAAAGTTTAGGGCTGCTCTGTTGACAAGAACCTCCACTTCGTTACACCTTAAATATCCCAGGAAAGAGAAACATGGATAAAGAAGTTGTGGTCCTTATGTACAATGGAATATCACTCAGCCATGAAATCAACGTCATAAGGCTAGTAGCAGCAAGATGAGTGGATTTAGGTAGGACGATTCTAAGTGAAATAAGTCGCACAGAAAAAGATACTTATCATAAGATATCACTTATAGAGGGAATATAAAAACCGCTACCCTTGAACTGAATTACAAATCAGAGCAGGGTCACACGTTTAGAAAACACACTATGGCTGCTTAACGGGAAAGGTGAGGTGGGGTGATGCATAAAACAAGGGTTTCAAATTAGCTCAGATACCGTTCCATAAACGCAATATGTAATAGACAACACCTACTCCTTGCTCAGTGAATTGGACTCAACAGCCCCTATTCACCGCCCAAGAATATATCTGACTAGTAAGAATCTTAAAACCTATGTATTGATATCTCTCTGTAAGTGAGTCATGTGGCTGTAAAGCGGCATAAACACAGCAGTGAAAAGCAGCTAGACCGCATTATAAAAATCAATTACTTTTAAAAACCCGTGAAACAAAGACAGTGAAAGAGAGAGAAATTCTTACAAAATTCGTTCAGGGGCTGTGATGCCACCTGGATTGACCATATCTAGACCCACAGCTGATTGAGACATAAGGGTGGACACTCTTGGGGCTGAGAGGTTTGGTGAGGTTGGGTGAGCAAACGCAGACCCTTTAAAGTAATACTGCGTGGTACCCATCCCATGGGTCCCAAGTCTCCAGGTTCAAGGGCATCTTCCTACATCGAAAACATGCATGAGAAACCCAGAAGATGGTACACCGTGTGATCGGGAAAGGTTTCTAAAACGCACCTCATTTCTCATCTCCTTGTGCTCGGGTTCACCATTCCAGCCGCTTTACTAGCAATCTCCCTCCTTGGAGAATCAGCACCTTTAACCTCCTGTTCCGTACAGGTTGCAATTTGTCCTGAGGATGAACGGGAAGAGGGGGAACCAATGAGAGACTAGCTCTAGGTGTTGGGACAGGCACAGGTCACTCTGTTTTCCCATCAGGAAGAAGAATTAACCACAGGCTCAGCCTGCCGCCCGGGACCAGAATAGGGCCTGAAGCAATCCTGCGCTTTTGCGGCCAGCTCCCAAGAAAGCGAGTTGAAAAATGGAGCTCAGGGGCACTGCAATTCACAAACCTGCAGACTTATAAATGATGACTCTCGTCCACAAATATATTGAGGGAAGGCAACGAAGAGGATTTGAAAGCAAGGCAGAATTGCAGGAAACAGATTTCAGGAGGGAGATTCGAATCGCCTTTAAAGCACAGGAAAAGCGGCAAAACCTCGACAATGATGCCCTTGGCCAAAAAGGGCGTATGCGTTTTTTCCTGAATATATTCAGGAAAAAACGCATACGCCCTTTTGGGCCAACCAAGCAACCTGGAAAGGCAAATCAGCGCTACAAAGAAGTCTCGCTTCCCATCGGTCAAAAGGGCCATGCTGAATAAAGTGACAAAACCAGAAATGCAAGACAGGCCATGGAGAAACGGGAGCCTGGCTACGCTGATGGGCGGGATGTAAATTGCCAACAGCCACTCTGGAGAAGTGCACGGTGTGTCCTGAAACATCTAAAAAACTCAGCTTAGGGAGCATAGGGCACTTCCACTCATGGGCGTATAAATTGGCAAAACTAAAAATCAGCAAGACACAGGCACCCCAAAGTTTAGGGCTGCTCTGTTGACAAGAACCTCCACTTCGTTACACCTTAAATATCCCAGGAAAGAGAAACATGGATAAAGAAGTTGTGGTCCTTATGTACAATGGAATATCACTCAGCCATGAAATCAACGTCATAAGGCTAGTAGCAGCAAGATGAGTGGATTTAGGTAGGACGATTCTAAGTGAAATAAGTCGCACAGAAAAAGATACTTATCATAAGATATCACTTATAGAGGGAATATAAAAACCGCTACCCTTGAACTGAATTACAAATCAGAGCAGGGTCACACGTTTAGAAAACACACTATGGCTGCTTAACGGGAAAGGTGAGGTGGGGTGATGCATAAAACAAGGGTTTCAAATTAGCTCAGATACCGTTCCATAAACGCAATATGTAATAGACAACACCTACTCCTTGCTCAGTGAATTGGACTCAACAGCCCCTATTCACCGCCCAAGAATATATCTGACTAGTAAGAATCTTAAAACCTATGTATTGATATCTCTCTGTAAGTGAGTCATGTGGCTGTAAAGCGGCATAAACACAGCAGTGAAAAGCAGCTAGACCGCATTATAAAAATCAATTACTTTTAAAAACCCGTGAAACAAAGACAGTGAAAGAGAGAGAAATTCTTACAAAATTCGTTCAGGGGCTGTGATGCCACCTGGATTGACCATATCTAGACCCACAGCTGATTGAGACATAAGGGTGGACACTCTTGGGGCTGAGAGGTTTGGTGAGGTTGGGTGAGCAAACGCAGACCCTTTAAAGTAATACTGCGTGGTACCCATCCCATGGGTCCCAAGTCTCCAGGTTCAAGGGCATCTTCCTACATCGAAAACATGCATGAGAAACCCAGAAGATGGTACACCGTGTGATCGGGAAAGGTTTCTAAAACGCACCTCATTTCTCATCTCCTTGTGCTCGGGTTCACCATTCCAGCCGCTTTACTAGCAATCTCCCTCCTTGGAGAATCAGCACCTTTAACCTCCTGTTCCGTACAGGTTGCAATTTGTCCTGAGGATGAACGGGAAGAGGGGGAACCAATGAGAGACTAGCTCTAGGTGTTGGGACAGGCACAGGTCACTCTATTTTCCCATCAGGAAGAAGAATTAACCACAGGCTCAGCCTGCCGCCCGGGACCAGAATAGGGCCTGAAGCAATCCTGCGCTTTTGCGGCCAGCTCCCAAGAAAGCGAGTTGAAAAATGGAGCTCAGGGGCACTGCAATTCACAAACCTGCAGACTTATAAATGATGACTCTCGTCCACAAATATATTGAGGGAAGGCAACGAAGAGGATTTGAAAGCAAGGCAGAATTGCAGGAAACAGATTTCAGGAGGGAGATTCGAATCGCCTTTAAAGCACAGGAAAAGCGGCAAAACCTCGACAGTGATGCCCTTGGCCAAAAAGGGCGTATGCGTTTTTTCCTGAATATATTCAGGAAAAAACGCATACGCCCTTTTGGGCCAACCAAGCAACCTGGAAAGGCAAATCAGCGCTACAAAGAAGTCTCGCTTCCCATCGGTCAAAAGGGCCATGCTGAATAAAGTGACAAAACCAGAAATGCAAGACAGGCCATGGAGAAACGGGAGCCTGGCTACGCTGATGGGCGGGATGTAAATTGCCAACAGCCACTCTGGAGAAGTGCACGGTGTGTCCTGAAACATCTAAAAAACTCAGCTTAGGGAGCATAGGGCACTTCCACTCATGGGCGTATAAATTGGCAAAACTAAAAATCAGCAAGACACAGGCACCCCAAAGTTTAGGGCTGCTCTGTTGACAAGAACCTCCACTTCGTTACACCTTAAATATCCCAGGAAAGAGAAAAATGGATAAAGAAGTTGTGGTCCTTATGTACAATGGAATATCACTCAGCCATGAAATCAACGTCATAAGGCTAGTAGCAGCAAGATGAGTGGATTTAGGTAGGACGATTCTAAGTGAAATAAGTCGCACAGAAAAAGATACTTATCATAAGATATCACTTATAGAGGAAATATAAAAACCGCTACCCTTGAACTGAATTAGAAATCAGAGCAGGGTCACACGTTTAGAAAACACACTATGGCTGCTTAACGGGAAAGGTGAGGTGGGGTGATGCATAAAACAAGGGTTTCAAATTAGCTCAGATACCGTTCCATAAACGCAATATGTAATAGACAATACCTACTCCTTGCTCAGTGAATTGGACTCAACAGCCCCTATTCACCGCCCAAGAATATATCTGACTAGTAAGAATCTTAAAACCTATGTATTGATATCTCTCTGTAAGTGAGTCAAGTGGCTGTAAAGCGGCATAAACACAGCAGTGAAAAGCAGCTAGACCGCATTATAAAAATCAATTACTTTTAAAAACCCGTGAAACAAAGACAGTGAAAGAGAGAGAAATTCTTACAAAATTCGTTCAGGGGCTGTGATGCCACCTGGATTGACCATATCTAGACCCACAGCTGATTGAGACATAAGGGTGGACACTCTTGGGGCTGAGAGGTTTGGTGAGGTTGGGTGAGCAAACGCAGACCCTTTAAAGTAATACTGCGTGGTACCCATCCCATGGGTCCCAAGTCTCCAGGTTCAAGGGCATCTTCCTACATCGAAAACATGCATGAGAAACCCAGAAGATGGTACACCGTGTGATCGGGAAAGGTTTCTAAAACGCACCTCATTTCTCATCTCCTTGTGCTCGGGTTCACCATTCCAGCCGCTTTACTAGCAATCTCCCTCCTTGGAGAATCAGCACCTTTAACCTCCTGTTCCGTACAGGTTGCAATTTGTCCTGAGGATGAACGGGAAGAGGGGGAACCAATGAGAGACTAGCTCTAGGTGTTGGGACAGGCACAGGTCACTCTATTTTCCCATCAGGAAGAAGAATTAACCACAGGCTCAGCCTGCCGCCCGGGACCAGAATAGGGCCTGAAGCAATCCTGCGCTTTTGCGGCCAGCTCCCAAGAAAGCGAGTTGAAAAATGGAGCTCAGGGGCACTGCAATTCACAAACCTGCAGACTTATAAATGATGACTCTCGTCCACAAATATATTGAGGGAAGGCAACGAAGAGGATTTGAAAGCAAGGCAGAATTGCAGGAAACAGATTTCAGGAGGGAGATTCGATTCGCCTTTAAAGCACAGGAAAAGCGGCAAAACCTCGACAGTGATGCCCTTGGCCAAAAAGGGCGTATGCGTTTTTTCCTGAATATATTCAGGAAAAAACGCATACGCCCTTTTTGGCCAACCAAGCAACCTGGAAAGGCAAATCAGCGCTACAAAGAAGTCTCGCTTCCCATCGGTCAAAAGGGCCATGCTGAATAAAGTGACAAAACCAGAAATGCAAGACAGGCCATGGAGAAACGGGAGCCTGGCTACGCTGATGGGCGGGATGTAAATTGCCAACAGCCACTCTGGAGAAGTGCACGGTGTGTCCTGAAACATCTAAAAAACTCAGCTTAGGGAGCATAGGGCACTTCCACTCATGGGCGTATAAATTGGCAAAACTAAAAATCAGCAAGACACAGGCACCCCAAAGTTTAGGGCTGCTCTGTTGACAAGAACCTCCACTTCGTTACACCTTAAATATCCCAGGAAAGAGAAAAATGGATAAAGAAGTTGTGGTCCTTATGTACAATGGAATATCACTCAGCCATGAAATCAACGTCATAAGGCTAGTAGCAGCAAGATGAGTGGATTTAGGTAGGACGATTCTAAGTGAAATAAGTCGCACAGAAAAAGATACTTATCATAAGATATCACTTATAGAGGAAATATAAAAACCGCTACCCTTGAACTGAATTAGAAATCAGAGCAGGGTCACACGTTTAGAAAACACACTATGGCTGCTTAACGGGAAAGGTGAGGTGGGGTGATGCATAAAACAAGGGTTTCAAATTAGCTCAGATACCGTTCCATAAACGCAATATGTAATAGACAATACCTACTCCTTGCTCAGTGAATTGGACTCAACAGCCCCTATTCACCGCCCAAGAATATATCTGACTAGTAAGAATCTTAAAACCTATGTATTGATATCTCTCTGTAAGTGAGTCAAGTGGCTGTAAAGCGGCATAAACACAGCAGTGAAAAGCAGCTAGACCGCATTATAAAAATCAATTACTTTTAAAAACCCGTGAAACAAAGACAGTGAAAGAGAGAGAAATTCTTACAAAATTCGTTCAGGGGCTGTGATGCCACCTGGATTGACCATATCTAGACCCACAGCTGATTGAGACATAAGGGTGGACACTCTTGGGGCTGAGAGGTTTGGTGAGGTTGGGTGAGCAAACGCAGACCCTTTAAAGTAATACTGCGTGGTACCCATCCCATGGGTCCCAAGTCTCCAGGTTCAAGGGCATCTTCCTACATCGAAAACATGCATGAGAAACCCAGAAGATGGTACACCGTGTGATCGGGAAAGGTTTCTAAAACGCACCTCATTTCTCATCTCCTTGTGCTCGGGTTCACCATTCCAGCCGCTTTACTAGCAATCTCCCTCCTTGGAGAATCAGCACCTTTAACCTCCTGTTCCGTACAGGTTGCAATTTGTCCTGAGGATGAACGGGAAGAGGGGGAACCAATGAGAGACTAGCTCTAGGTGTTGGGACAGGCACAGGTCACTCTATTTTCCCATCAGGAAGAAGAATTAACCACAGGCTCAGCCTGCCGCCCGGGACCAGAATAGGGCCTGAAGCAATCCTGCGCTTTTGCGGCCAGCTCCCAAGAAAGCGAGTTGAAAAATGGAGCTCAGGGGCACTGCAATTCACAAACCTGCAGACTTATAAATGATGACTCTCGTCCACAAATATATTGAGGGAAGGCAACGAAGAGGATTTGAAAGCAAGGCAGAATTGCAGGAAACAGATTTCAGGAGGGAGATTCGAATCGCCTTTAAAGCACAGGAAAAGCGGCAAAACCTCGACAGTGATGCCCTTGGCCAAAAAGGGCGTATGCGTTTTTTCCTGAATATATTCAGGAAAAAACGCATACGCCCTTTTTGGCCAACCAAGCAACCTGGAAAGGCAAATCAGCGCTACAAAGAAGTCTCGCTTCCCATCGGTCAAAAGGGCCATGCTGAATAAAGTGACAAAACCAGAAATGCAAGACAGGCCATGGAGAAACGGGAGCCTGGCTACGCTGATGGGCGGGATGTAAATTGCCAACAGCCACTCTGGAGAAGTGCACGGTGTGTCCTGAAACATCTAAAAAACTCAGCTTAGGGAGCATAGGGCACTTCCACTCATGGGCGTATAAATTGGCAAAACTAAAAATCAGCAAGACACAGGCACCCCAAAGTTTAGGGCTGCTCTGTTGACAAGAACCTCCACTTCGTTACACCTTAAATATCCCAGGAAAGAGAAAAATGGATAAAGAAGTTGTGGTCCTTATGTACAATGGAATATCACTCAGCCATGAAATCAACGTCATAAGGCTAGTAGCAGCAAGATGAGTGGATTTAGGTAGGACGATTCTAAGTGAAATAAGTCGCACAGAAAAAGATACTTATCATAAGATATCACTTATAGAGGGAATATAAAAACCGCTACCCTTGAACTGAATTAGAAATCAGAGCAGGGTCACACGTTTAGAAAACACACTATGGCTGCTTAACGGGAAAGGTGAGGTGGGGTGATGCATAAAACAAGGGTTTCAAATTAGCTCAGATACCGTTCCATAAACGCAATATGTAATAGACAATACCTACTCCTTGCTCAGTGAATTGGACTCAACAGCCCCTATTCACCGCCCAAGAATATATCTGACTAGTAAGAATCTTAAAACCTATGTATTGATATCTCTCTGTAAGTGAGTCAAGTGGCTGTAAAGCGGCATGAACACAGCAGTGAAAAGCAGCTAGACCGCATTATAAAAATCAATTACTTTTAAAAACCCGTGAAACAAAGACAGTGAAAGAGAGAGAAATTCTTACAAAATTCGTTCAGGGGCTGTGATGCCACCTGGATTGACCATATCTAGACCCACAGCTGATTGAGACATAAGGGTGGACACTCTTGGGGCTGAGAGGTTTGGTGAGGTTTGGTGAGCAAACGCAGACCCTTTAAAGTAATACTGCGTGGTACCCATCCCATGAGTCCCAAATCTCCAGGTTCAAGGGCATCTTCCTACATCGAAAACATGCATGAGAAACCCAGAAGATGGTATACCGTGTGATCGGGAAAGGTTTCTAAAACGCACCTCATTTCTCATCTCCTTGTGCTCGGGTTCACCATTCCAGCCGCTTTACTAGCAATCTCCCTCCTTGGAGAATCAGCACCTTTAACCTCCTGTTCCGTACAGGTTGCAATTTGTCCTGAGGATGAACGGGAAGAGGGGGAACCAATGAGAGACTAGCTCTAGGTGTTGGGACAGGCACAGGTCACTCTATTTTCCCATCAGGAAGAAGAATTAACCACAGGCTCAGCCTGCCGCCCGGGACCAGAATAGGGCCTGAAGCAATCCTGCGCTTTTGCGGCCAGCTCCCAAGAAAGCGAGTTGAAAAATGGAGCTCAGGGGCACTGCAATTCACAAACCTGCAGACTTATAAATGATGACTATCGTCCACAAATATATTGAGGGAAGGCAACGAAGAGGATTTGAAAGCAAGGCAGAATTGCAGGAAACAGATTTCAGGAGGGAGATGAGAATCGCCTTTAAAGCACAGGAAAAGCGGCAAAACCTCGACAATGATGCCCTTGGCCAAAAAGGGCGTATGCGTTTTTTCCTGAATATATTCAGGAAAAAACGCATACGCCCTTTTGGGCCAACCAAGCAACCTGGAAAGGCAAATCAGCGCTACAAAGAAGTCTCGCTTCCCATCGGTCAAAAGGGCCATGCTGAATAAAGTGACAAAACCAGAAATGCAAGACAGGCCATGGAGAAACGGGAGCCTGGCTACGCTGATGGGCGGGATGTAAATTGCCAACAGCCACTCTGGAGAAGTGCACGGTGTGTCCTGAAACATCTAAAAAACTCAGCTTAGGGAGCATAGGGCACTTCCACTCATGGGCGTATAAATTGGCAAAACTAAAAATCAGCAAGACACAGGCACCCCAAAGTTTAGGGCTGCTCTGTTGACAAGAACCTCCACTTCGTTACACCTTAAATATCCCAGGAAAGAGAAAAATGGATAAAGAAGTTGTGGTCCTTATGTACAATGGAATATCACTCAGCCATGAAATCAACGTCATAAGGCTAGTAGCAGCAAGATGAGTGGATTTAGGTAGGACGATTCTAAGTGAAATAAGTCGCACAGAAAAAGATACTTATCATAAGATATCACTTATAGAGGAAATATAAAAACCGCTACCCTTGAACTGAATTAGAAATCAGAGCAGGGTCACACGTTTAGAAAACACACTATGGCTGCTTAACGGGAAAGGTGAGGTGGGGTGATGCATAAAACAAGGGTTTCAAATTAGCTCAGATACCGTTCCATAAACGCAATATGTAATAGACAATACCTACTCCTTGCTCAGTGAATTGGACTCAACAGCCCCTATTCACCGCCCAAGAATATATCTGACTAGTAAGAATCTTAAAACCTATGTATTGATATCTCTCTGTAAGTGAGTCAAGTGGCTGTAAAGCGGCATAAACACAGCAGTGAAAAGCAGCTAGACCGCATTATAAAAATCAATTACTTTTAAAAACCCGTGAAACAAAGACAGTGAAAGAGAGAGAAATTCTTACAAAATTCGTTCAGGGGCTGTGATGCCACCTGGATTGACCATATCTAGACCCACAGCTGATTGAGACATAAGGGTGGACACTCTTGGGGCTGAGAGGTTTGGTGAGGTTGGGTGAGCAAACGCAGACCCTTTAAAGTAATACTGCGTGGTACCCATCCCATGGGTCCCAAGTCTCCAGGTTCAAGGGCATCTTCCTACATCGAAAACATGCATGAGAAACCCAGAAGATGGTACACCGTGTGATCGGGAAAGGTTTCTAAAACGCACCTCATTTCTCATCTCCTTGTGCTCGGGTTCACCATTCCAGCCGCTTTACTAGCAATCTCCCTCCTTGGAGAATCAGCACCTTTAACCTCCTGTTCCGTACAGGTTGCAATTTGTCCTGAGGATGAACGGGAAGAGGGGGAACCAATGAGAGACTAGCTCTAGGTGTTGGGACAGGCACAGGTCACTCTATTTTCCCATCAGGAAGAAGAATTAACCACAGGCTCAGCCTGCCGCCCGGGACCAGAATAGGGCCTGAAGCAATCCTGCGCTTTTGCGGCCAGCTCCCAAGAATGCGAGTTGAAAAATGGAGCTCAGGGGCACTGCAATTCACAAACCTGCAGACTTATAAATGATGACTCTCGTCCACAAATATATTGAGGGAAGGCAACGAAGAGGATTTGAAAGCAAGGCAGAATTGCAGGAAACAGATTTCAGGAGGGAGATTCGAATCGCCTTTAAAGCACAGGAAAAGCGGCAAAACCTCGACAGTGATGCCCTTGGCCAAAAAGGGCGTATGCGTTTTTTCCTGAATATATTCAGGAAAAAACGCATACGCCCTTTTTGGCCAACCAAGCAACCTGGAAAGGCAAATCAGCGCTACAAAGAAGTCTCGCTTCCCATCGGTCAAAAGGGCCATGCTGAATAAAGTGACAAAACCAGAAATACAAGACAGGCCATGGAGAAACGGGAGCCTGGCTACGCTGATGGGCGGGATGTAAATTGCCAACAGCCACTCTGGAGAAGTGCACGGTGTGTCCTGAAACATCTAAAAAACTCAGCTTAGGGAGCATAGGGCACTTCCACTCATGGGCGTATAAATTGGCAAAACTAAAAATCAGCAAGACACAGGCACCCCAAAGTTTAGGGCTGCTCTGTTGACAAGAACCTCCACTTCGTTACACCTTAAATATCCCAGGAAAGAGAAACATGGATAAAGAAGTTGTGGTCCTTATGTACAATGGAATATCACTCAGCCATGAAATCAACGTCATAAGGCTAGTAGCAGCAAGATGAGTGGATTTAGGTAGGACGATTCTAAGTGAAATAAGTCGCACAGAAAAAGATACTTATCATAAGATATCACTTATAGAGGGAATATAAAAACCGCTACCCTTGAACTGAATTACAAATCAGAGCAGGGTCACACGTTTAGAAAACACACTATGGCTGCTTAACGGGAAAGGTGAGGTGGGGTGATGCATAAAACAAGGGTTTCAAATTAGCTCAGATACCGTTCCATAAACGCAATATGTAATAGACAACACCTACTCCTTGCTCAGTGAATTGGACTCAACAGCCCCTATTCACCGCCCAAGAATATATCTGACTAGTAAGAATCTTAAAACCTATGTATTGATATCTCTCTGTAAGTGAGTCATGTGGCTGTAAAGCGGCATAAACACAGCAGTGAAAAGCAGCTAGACCGCATTATAAAAATCAATTACTTTTAAAAACCCGTGAAACAAAGACAGTGAAAGAGAGAGAAATTCTTACAAAATTCGTTCAGGGGCTGTGATGCCACCTGGATTGACCATATCTAGACCCACAGCTGATTGAGACATAAGGGTGGACACTCTTGGGGCTGAGAGGTTTGGTGAGGTTGGGTGAGCAAACGCAGACCCTTTAAAGTAATACTGCGTGGTACCCATCCCATGGGTCCCAAGTCTCCAGGTTCAAGGGCATCTTCCTACATCGAAAACATGCATGAGAAACCCAGAAGATGGTACACCGTGTGATCGGGAAAGGTTTCTAAAACGCACCTCATTTCTCATCTCCTTGTGCTCGGGTTCACCATTCCAGCCGCTTTACTAGCAATCTCCCTCCTTGGAGAATCAGCACCTTTAACCTCCTGTTCCGTACAGGTTGCAATTTGTCCTGAGGATGAACGGGAAGAGGGGGAACCAATGAGAGACTAGCTCTAGGTGTTGGGACAGGCACAGGTCACTCTGTTTTCCCATCAGGAAGAAGAATTAACCACAGGCTCAGCCTGCCGCCCGGGACCAGAATAGGGCCTGAAGCAATCCTGCGCTTTTGCGGCCAGCTCCCAAGAAAGCGAGTTGAAAAATGGAGCTCAGGGGCACTGCAATTCACAAACCTGCAGACTTATAAATGATGACTCTCGTCCACAAATATATTGAGGGAAGGCAACGAAGAGGATTTGAAAGCAAGGCAGAATTGCAGGAAACAGATTTCAGGAGGGAGATTCGAATCGCCTTTAAAGCACAGGAAAAGCGGCAAAACCTCGACAATGATGCCCTTGGCCAAAAAGGGCGTATGCGTTTTTTCCTGAATATATTCAGGAAAAAACGCATACGCCCTTTTGGGCCAACCAAGCAACCTGGAAAGGCAAATCAGCGCTACAAAGAAGTCTCGCTTCCCATCGGTCAAAAGGGCCATGCTGAATAAAGTGACAAAACCAGAAATGCAAGACAGGCCATGGAGAAACGGGAGCCTGGCTACGCTGATGGGCGGGATGTAAATTGCCAACAGCCACTCTGGAGAAGTGCACGGTGTGTCCTGAAACATCTAAAAAACTCAGCTTAGGGAGCATAGGGCACTTCCACTCATGGGCGTATAAATTGGCAAAACTAAAAATCAGCAAGACACAGGCACCCCAAAGTTTAGGGCTGCTCTGTTGACAAGAACCTCCACTTCGTTACACCTTAAATATCCCAGGAAAGAGAAACATGGATAAAGAAGTTGTGGTCCTTATGTACAATGGAATATCACTCAGCCATGAAATCAACGTCATAAGGCTAGTAGCAGCAAGATGAGTGGATTTAGGTAGGACGATTCTAAGTGAAATAAGTCGCACAGAAAAAGATACTTATCATAAGATATCACTTATAGAGGGAATATAAAAACCGCTACCCTTGAACTGAATTACAAATCAGAGCAGGGTCACACGTTTAGAAAACACACTATGGCTGCTTAACGGGAAAGGTGAGGTGGGGTGATGCATAAAACAAGGGTTTCAAATTAGCTCAGATACCGTTCCATAAACGCAATATGTAATAGACAACACCTACTCCTTGCTCAGTGAATTGGACTCAACAGCCCCTATTCACCGCCCAAGAATATATCTGACTAGTAAGAATCTTAAAACCTATGTATTGATATCTCTCTGTAAGTGAGTCATGTGGCTGTAAAGCGGCATAAACACAGCAGTGAAAAGCAGCTAGACCGCATTATAAAAATCAATTACTTTTAAAAACCCGTGAAACAAAGACAGTGAAAGAGAGAGAAATTCTTACAAAATTCGTTCAGGGGCTGTGATGCCACCTGGATTGACCATATCTAGACCCACAGCTGATTGAGACATAAGGGTGGACACTCTTGGGGCTGAGAGGTTTGGTGAGGTTGGGTGAGCAAACGCAGACCCTTTAAAGTAATACTGCGTGGTACCCATCCCATGGGTCCCAAGTCTCCAGGTTCAAGGGCATCTTCCTACATCGAAAACATGCATGAGAAACCCAGAAGATGGTACACCGTGTGATCGGGAAAGGTTTCTAAAACGCACCTCATTTCTCATCTCCTTGTGCTCGGGTTCACCATTCCAGCCGCTTTACTAGCAATCTCCCTCCTTGGAGAATCAGCACCTTTAACCTCCTGTTCCGTACAGGTTGCAATTTGTCCTGAGGATGAACGGGAAGAGGGGGAACCAATGAGAGACTAGCTCTAGGTGTTGGGACAGGCACAGGTCACTCTATTTTCCCATCAGGAAGAAGAATTAACCACAGGCTCAGCCTGCCGCCCGGGACCAGAATAGGGCCTGAAGCAATCCTGCGCTTTTGCGGCCAGCTCCCAAGAAAGCGAGTTGAAAAATGGAGCTCAGGGGCACTGCAATTCACAAACCTGCAGACTTATAAATGATGACTCTCGTCCACAAATATATTGAGGGAAGGCAACGAAGAGGATTTGAAAGCAAGGCAGAATTGCAGGAAACAGATTTCAGGAGGGAGATTCGAATCGCCTTTAAAGCACAGGAAAAGCGGCAAAACCTCGACAGTGATGCCCTTGGCCAAAAAGGGCGTATGCGTTTTTTCCTGAATATATTCAGGAAAAAACGCATACGCCCTTTTGGGCCAACCAAGCAACCTGGAAAGGCAAATCAGCGCTACAAAGAAGTCTCGCTTCCCATCGGTCAAAAGGGCCATGCTGAATAAAGTGACAAAACCAGAAATGCAAGACAGGCCATGGAGAAACGGGAGCCTGGCTACGCTGATGGGCGGGATGTAAATTGCCAACAGCCACTCTGGAGAAGTGCACGGTGTGTCCTGAAACATCTAAAAAACTCAGCTTAGGGAGCATAGGGCACTTCCACTCATGGGCGTATAAATTGGCAAAACTAAAAATCAGCAAGACACAGGCACCCCAAAGTTTAGGGCTGCTCTGTTGACAAGAACCTCCACTTCGTTACACCTTAAATATCCCAGGAAAGAGAAAAATGGATAAAGAAGTTGTGGTCCTTATGTACAATGGAATATCACTCAGCCATGAAATCAACGTCATAAGGCTAGTAGCAGCAAGATGAGTGGATTTAGGTAGGACGATTCTAAGTGAAATAAGTCGCACAGAAAAAGATACTTATCATAAGATATCACTTATAGAGGAAATATAAAAACCGCTACCCTTGAACTGAATTAGAAATCAGAGCAGGGTCACACGTTTAGAAAACACACTATGGCTGCTTAACGGGAAAGGTGAGGTGGGGTGATGCATAAAACAAGGGTTTCAAATTAGCTCAGATACCGTTCCATAAACGCAATATGTAATAGACAATACCTACTCCTTGCTCAGTGAATTGGACTCAACAGCCCCTATTCACCGCCCAAGAATATATCTGACTAGTAAGAATCTTAAAACCTATGTATTGATATCTCTCTGTAAGTGAGTCAAGTGGCTGTAAAGCGGCATAAACACAGCAGTGAAAAGCAGCTAGACCGCATTATAAAAATCAATTACTTTTAAAAACCCGTGAAACAAAGACAGTGAAAGAGAGAGAAATTCTTACAAAATTCGTTCAGGGGCTGTGATGCCACCTGGATTGACCATATCTAGACCCACAGCTGATTGAGACATAAGGGTGGACACTCTTGGGGCTGAGAGGTTTGGTGAGGTTGGGTGAGCAAACGCAGACCCTTTAAAGTAATACTGCGTGGTACCCATCCCATGGGTCCCAAGTCTCCAGGTTCAAGGGCATCTTCCTACATCGAAAACATGCATGAGAAACCCAGAAGATGGTACACCGTGTGATCGGGAAAGGTTTCTAAAACGCACCTCATTTCTCATCTCCTTGTGCTCGGGTTCACCATTCCAGCCGCTTTACTAGCAATCTCCCTCCTTGGAGAATCAGCACCTTTAACCTCCTGTTCCGTACAGGTTGCAATTTGTCCTGAGGATGAACGGGAAGAGGGGGAACCAATGAGAGACTAGCTCTAGGTGTTGGGACAGGCACAGGTCACTCTATTTTCCCATCAGGAAGAAGAATTAACCACAGGCTCAGCCTGCCGCCCGGGACCAGAATAGGGCCTGAAGCAATCCTGCGCTTTTGCGGCCAGCTCCCAAGAAAGCGAGTTGAAAAATGGAGCTCAGGGGCACTGCAATTCACAAACCTGCAGACTTATAAATGATGACTCTCGTCCACAAATATATTGAGGGAAGGCAACGAAGAGGATTTGAAAGCAAGGCAGAATTGCAGGAAACAGATTTCAGGAGGGAGATTCGAATCGCCTTTAAAGCACAGGAAAAGCGGCAAAACCTCGACAGTGATGCCCTTGGCCAAAAAGGGCGTATGCGTTTTTTCCTGAATATATTCAGGAAAAAACGCATACGCCCTTTTTGGCCAACCAAGCAACCTGGAAAGGCAAATCAGCGCTACAAAGAAGTCTCGCTTCCCATCGGTCAAAAGGGCCATGCTGAATAAAGTGACAAAACCAGAAATGCAAGACAGGCCATGGAGAAACGGGAGCCTGGCTACGCTGATGGGCGGGATGTAAATTGCCAACAGCCACTCTGGAGAAGTGCACGGTGTGTCCTGAAACATCTAAAAAACTCAGCTTAGGGAGCATAGGGCACTTCCACTCATGGGCGTATAAATTGGCAAAACTAAAAATCAGCAAGACACAGGCACCCCAAAGTTTAGGGCTGCTCTGTTGACAAGAACCTCCACTTCGTTACACCTTAAATATCCCAGGAAAGAGAAAAATGGATAAAGAAGTTGTGGTCCTTATGTACAATGGAATATCACTCAGCCATGAAATCAACGTCATAAGGCTAGTAGCAGCAAGATGAGTGGATTTAGGTAGGACGATTCTAAGTGAAATAAGTCGCACAGAAAAAGATACTTATCATAAGATATCACTTATAGAGGGAATATAAAAACCGCTACCCTTGAACTGAATTAGAAATCAGAGCAGGGTCACACGTTTAGAAAACACACTATGGCTGCTTAACGGGAAAGGTGAGGTGGGGTGATGCATAAAACAAGGGTTTCAAATTAGCTCAGATACCGTTCCATAAACGCAATATGTAATAGACAATACCTACTCCTTGCTCAGTGAATTGGACTCAACAGCCCCTATTCACCGCCCAAGAATATATCTGACTAGTAAGAATCTTAAAACCTATGTATTGATATCTCTCTGTAAGTGAGTCAAGTGGCTGTAAAGCGGCATGAACACAGCAGTGAAAAGCAGCTAGACCGCATTATAAAAATCAATTACTTTTAAAAACCCGTGAAACAAAGACAGTGAAAGAGAGAGAAATTCTTACAAAATTCGTTCAGGGGCTGTGATGCCACCTGGATTGACCATATCTAGACCCACAGCTGATTGAGACATAAGGGTGGACACTCTTGGGGCTGAGAGGTTTGGTGAGGTTTGGTGAGCAAACGCAGACCCTTTAAAGTAATACTGCGCGGTACCCATCCCATGAGTCCCAAATCTCCAGGTTCAAGGGCATCTTCCTACATCGAAAACATGCATGAGAAACCCAGAAGATGGTACACCGTGTGATCGGGAAAGGTTTCTAAAACGCACCTCATTTCTCATCTCCTTGTGCTCGGGTTCACCATTCCAGCCGCTTTACTAGCAATCTCCCTCCTTGGAGAATCAGCACCTTTAACCTCCTGTTCCGTACAGGTTGCAATTTGTCCTGAGGATGAACGGGAAGAGGGGGAACCAATGAGAGACTAGCTCTAGGTGTTGGGACAGGCACAGGTCACTCTATTTTCCCATCAGGAAGAAGAATTAACCACAGGCTCAGCCTGCCGCCCGGGACCAGAATAGGGCCTGAAGCAATCCTGCGCTTTTGCGGCCAGCTCCCAAGAAAGCGAGTTGAAAAATGGAGCTCAGGGGCACTGCAATTCACAAACCTGCAGACTTATAAATGATGACTCTCGTCCACAAATATATTGAGGGAAGGCAACGAAGAGGATTTGAAAGCAAGGCAGAATTGCAGGAAACAGATTTCAGGAGGGAGATTCGAATCGCCTTTAAAGCACAGGAAAAGCGGCAAAACCTCGACAATGATGCCCTTGGCCAAAAAGGGCGTATGCGTTTTTTCCTGAATATATTCAGGAAAAAACGCATACGCCCTTTTGGGCCAACCAAGCAACCTGGAAAGGCAAATCAGCGCTACAAAGAAGTCTCGCTTCCCATCGGTCAAAAGGGCCATGCTGAATAAAGTGACAAAACCAGAAATGCAAGACAGGCCATGGAGAAACGGGAGCCTGGCTACGCTGATGGGCGGGATGTAAATTGCCAACAGCCACTCTGGAGAAGTGCACGGTGTGTCCTGAAACATCTAAAAAACTCAGCTTAGGGAGCATAGGGCACTTCCACTCATGGGCGTATAAATTGGCAAAACTAAAAATCAGCAAGACACAGGCACCCCAAAGTTTAGGGCTGCTCTGTTGACAAGAACCTCCACTTCGTTACACCTTAAATATCCCAGGAAAGAGAAAAATGGATAAAGAAGTTGTGGTCCTTATGTACAATGGAATATCACTCAGCCATGAAATCAACGTCATAAGGCTAGTAGCAGCAAGATGAGTGGATTTAGGTAGGACGATTCTAAGTGAAATAAGTCGCACAGAAAAAGATACTTATCATAAGATATCACTTATAGAGGAAATATAAAAACCGCTACCCTTGAACTGAATTAGAAATCAGAGCAGGGTCACACGTTTAGAAAACACACTATGGCTGCTTAACGGGAAAGGTGAGGTGGGGTGATGCATAAAACAAGGGTTTCAAATTAGCTCAGATACCGTTCCATAAACGCAATATGTAATAGACAATACCTACTCCTTGCTCAGTGAATTGGACTCAACAGCCCCTATTCACCGCCCAAGAATATATCTGACTAGTAAGAATCTTAAAACCTATGTATTGATATCTCTCTGTAAGTGAGTCAAGTGGCTGTAAAGCGGCATAAACACAGCAGTGAAAAGCAGCTAGACCGCATTATAAAAATCAATTACTTTTAAAAACCCGTGAAACAAAGACAGTGAAAGAGAGAGAAATTCTTACAAAATTCGTTCAGGGGCTGTGATGCCACCTGGATTGACCATATCTAGACCCACAGCTGATTGAGACATAAGGGTGGACACTCTTGGGGCTGAGAGGTTTGGTGAGGTTGGGTGAGCAAACGCAGACCCTTTAAAGTAATACTGCGTGGTACCCATCCCATGGGTCCCAAGTCTCCAGGTTCAAGGGCATCTTCCTACATCGAAAACATGCATGAGAAACCCAGAAGATGGTACACCGTGTGATCGGGAAAGGTTTCTAAAACGCACCTCATTTCTCATCTCCTTGTGCTCGGGTTCACCATTCCAGCCGCTTTACTAGCAATCTCCCTCCTTGGAGAATCAGCACCTTTAACCTCCTGTTCCGTACAGGTTGCAATTTGTCCTGAGGATGAACGGGAAGAGGGGGAACCAATGAGAGACTAGCTCTAGGTGTTGGGACAGGCACAGGTCACTCTATTTTCCCATCAGGAAGAAGAATTAACCACAGGCTCAGCCTGCCGCCCGGGACCAGAATAGGGCCTGAAGCAATCCTGCGCTTTTGCGGCCAGCTCCCAAGAAAGCGAGTTGAAAAATGGAGCTCAGGGGCACTGCAATTCACAAACCTGCAGACTTATAAATGATGACTCTCGTCCACAAATATATTGAGGGAAGGCAACGAAGAGGATTTGAAAGCAAGGCAGAATTGCAGGAAACAGATTTCAGGAGGGAGATTCGAATCGCCTTTAAAGCACAGGAAAAGCGGCAAAACCTCGACAGTGATGCCCTTGGCCAAAAAGGGCGTATGCGTTTTTTCCTGAATATATTCAGGAAAAAACGCATACGCCCTTTTTGGCCAACCAAGCAACCTGGAAAGGCAAATCAGCGCTACAAAGAAGTCTCGCTTCCCATCGGTCAAAAGGGCCATGCTGAATAAAGTGACAAAACCAGAAATGCAAGACAGGCCATGGAGAAACGGGAGCCTGGCTACGCTGATGGGCGGGATGTAAATTGCCAACAGCCACTCTGGAGAAGTGCACGGTGTGTCCTGAAACATCTAAAAAACTCAGCTTAGGGAGCATAGGGCACTTCCACTCATGGGCGTATAAATTGGCAAAACTAAAAATCAGCAAGACACAGGCACCCCAAAGTTTAGGGCTGCTCTGTTGACAAGAACCTCCACTTCGTTACACCTTAAATATCCCAGGAAAGAGAAAAATGGATAAAGAAGTTGTGGTCCTTATGTACAATGGAATATCACTCAGCCATGAAATCAACGTCATAAGGCTAGTAGCAGCAAGATGAGTGGATTTAGGTAGGACGATTCTAAGTGAAATAAGTCGCACAGAAAAAGATACTTATCATAAGATATCACTTATAGAGGGAATATAAAAACCGCTACCCTTGAACTGAATTAGAAATCAGAGCAGGGTCACACGTTTAGAAAACACACTATGGCTGCTTAACGGGAAAGGTGAGGTGGGGTGATGCATAAAACAAGGGTTTCAAATTAGCTCAGATACCGTTCCATAAACGCAATATGTAATAGACAATACCTACTCCTTGCTCAGTGAATTGGACTCAACAGCCCCTATTCACCGCCCAAGAATATATCTGACTAGTAAGAATCTTAAAACCTATGTATTGATATCTCTCTGTAAGTGAGTCAAGTGGCTGTAAAGCGGCATGAACACAGCAGTGAAAAGCAGCTAGACCGCATTATAAAAATCAATTACTTTTAAAAACCCGTGAAACAAAGACAGTGAAAGAGAGAGAAATTCTTACAAAATTCGTTCAGGGGCTGTGATGCCACCTGGATTGACCATATCTAGACCCACAGCTGATTGAGACATAAGGGTGGACACTCTTGGGGCTGAGAGGTTTGGTGAGGTTTGGTGAGCAAACGCAGACCCTTTAAAGTAATACTGCGCGGTACCCATCCCATGAGTCCCAAATCTCCAGGTTCAAGGGCATCTTCCTACATCGAAAACATGCATGAGAAACCCAGAAGATGGTATACCGTGTGATCGGGAAAGGTTTCTAAAACGCACCTCATTTCTCATCTCCTTGTGCTCGGGTTCACCATTCCAGCCGCTTTACTAGCAATCTCCCTCCTTGGAGAATCAGCACCTTTAACCTCCTGTTCCGTACAGGTTGCAATTTGTCCTGAGGATGAACGGGAAGAGGGGGAACCAATGAGAGACTAGCTCTAGGTGTTGGGACAGGCACAGGTCACTCTATTTTCCCATCAGGAAGAAGAATTAACCACAGGCTCAGCCTGCCGCCCGGGACCAGAATAGGGCCTGAAGCAATCCTGCGCTTTTGCGGCCAGCTCCCAAGAAAGCGAGTTGAAAAATGGAGCTCAGGGGCACTGCAATTCACAAACCTGCAGACTTATAAATGATGACTATCGTCCACAAATATATTGAGGGAAGGCAACGAAGAGGATTTGAAAGCAAGGCAGAATTGCAGGAAACAGATTTCAGGAGGGAGATTCGAATCGCCTTTAAAGCACAGGAAAAGCGGCAAAACCTCGACAATGATGCCCTTGGCCAAAAAGGGCGTATGCGTTTTTTCCTGAATATATTCAGGAAAAAACGCATACGCCCTTTTGGGCCAACCAAGCAACCTGGAAAGGCAAATCAGCGCTACAAAGAAGTCTCGCTTCCCATCGGTCAAAAGGGCCATGCTGAATAAAGTGACAAAACCAGAAATGCAAGACAGGCCATGGAGAAACGGGAGCCTGGCTACGCTGATGGGCGGGATGTAAATTGCCAACAGCCACTCTGGAGAAGTGCACGGTGTGTCCTGAAACATCTAAAAAACTCAGCTTAGGGAGCATAGGGCACTTCCACTCATGGGCGTATAAATTGGCAAAACTAAAAATCAGCAAGACACAGGCACCCCAAAGTTTAGGGCTGCTCTGTTGACAAGAACCTCCACTTCGTTACACCTTAAATATCCCAGGAAAGAGAAAAATGGATAAAGAAGTTGTGGTCCTTATGTACAATGGAATATCACTCAGCCATGAAATCAACGTCATAAGGCTAGTAGCAGCAAGATGAGTGGATTTAGGTAGGACGATTCTAAGTGAAATAAGTCGCACAGAAAAAGATACTTATCATAAGATATCACTTATAGAGGAAATATAAAAACCGCTACCCTTGAACTGAATTACAAATCAGAGCAGGGTCACACGTTTAGAAAACACACTATGGCTGCTTAACGGGAAAGGTGAGGTGGGGTGATGCATAAAACAAGGGTTTCAAATTAGCTCAGATACCGTTCCATAAACGCAATATGTAATAGACAATACCTACTCCTTGCTCAGTGAATTGGACTCAACAGCCCCTATTCACCGCCCAAGAATATATCTGACTAGTAAGAATCTTAAAACCTATGTATTGATATCTCTCTGTAAGTGAGTCAAGTGGCTGTAAAGCGGCATAAACACAGCAGTGAAAAGCAGCTAGACCGCATTATAAAAATCAATTACTTTTAAAAACCCGTGAAACAAAGACAGTGAAAGAGAGAGAAATTCTTACAAAATTCGTTCAGGGGCTGTGATGCCACCTGGATTGACCATATCTAGACCCACAGCTGATTGAGACATAAGGGTGGACACTCTTGGGGCTGAGAGGTTTGGTGAGGTTGGGTGAGCAAACGCAGACCCTTTAAAGTAATACTGCGTGGTACCCATCCCATGGGTCCCAAGTCTCCAGGTTCAAGGGCATCTTCCTACATCGAAAACATGCATGAGAAACCCAGAAGATGGTACACCGTGTGATCGGGAAAGGTTTCTAAAACGCACCTCATTTCTCATCTCCTTGTGCTCGGGTTCACCATTCCAGCCGCTTTACTAGCAATCTCCCTCCTTGGAGAATCAGCACCTTTAACCTCCTGTTCCGTACAGGTTGCAATTTGTCCTGAGGATGAACGGGAAGAGGGGGAACCAATGAGAGACTAGCTCTAGGTGTTGGGACAGGCACAGGTCACTCTATTTTCCCATCAGGAAGAAGAATTAACCACAGGCTCAGCCTGCCGCCCGGGACCAGAATAGGGCCTGAAGCAATCCTGCGCTTTTGCGGCCAGCTCCCAAGAATGCGAGTTGAAAAATGGAGCTCAGGGGCACTGCAATTCACAAACCTGCAGACTTATAAATGATGACTCTCGTCCACAAATATATTGAGGGAAGGCAACGAAGAGGATTTGAAAGCAAGGCAGAATTGCAGGAAACAGATTTCAGGAGGGAGATTCGAATCGCCTTTAAAGCACAGGAAAAGCGGCAAAACCTCGACAGTGATGCCCTTGGCCAAAAAGGGCGTATGCGTTTTTTCCTGAATATATTCAGGAAAAAACGCATACGCCCTTTTTGGCCAACCAAGCAACCTGGAAAGGCAAATCAGCGCTACAAAGAAGTCTCGCTTCCCATCGGTCAAAAGGGCCATGCTGAATAAAGTGACAAAACCAGAAATGCAAGACAGGCCATGGAGAAACGGGAGCCTGGCTACGCTGATGGGCGGGATGTAAATTGCCAACAGCCACTCTGGAGAAGTGCACGGTGTGTCCTGAAACATCTAAAAAACTCAGCTTAGGGAGCATAGGGCACTTCCACTCATGGGCGTATAAATTGGCAAAACTAAAAATCAGCAAGACACAGGCACCCCAAAGTTTAGGGCTGCTCTGTTGACAAGAACCTCCACTTCGTTACACCTTAAATATCCCAGGAAAGAGAAAAATGGATAAAGAAGTTGTGGTCCTTATGTACAATGGAATATCACTCAGCCATGAAATCAACGTCATAAGGCTAGTAGCAGCAAGATGAGTGGATTTAGGTAGGACGATTCTAAGTGAAATAAGTCGCACAGAAAAAGATACTTATCATAAGATATCACTTATAGAGGGAATATAAAAACCGCTACCCTTGAACTGAATTAGAAATCAGAGCAGGGTCACACGTTTAGAAAACACACTATGGCTGCTTAACGGGAAAGGTGAGGTGGGGTGATGCATAAAACAAGGGTTTCAAATTAGCTCAGATACCGTTCCATAAACGCAATATGTAATAGACAAGACCTACTCCTTGCTCAGTGAATTGGACTCAACAGCCCCTATTCACCGCCCAAGAATATATCTGACTAGTAAGAATCTTAAAACCTATGTATTGATATCTCTCTGTAAGTGAGTCAAGTGGCTGTAAAGCGGCATAAACATAGCAGTGAAAAGCAGCTAGACCGCATTATAAAAATCAATTACTTTTAAAAACCCGTGAAACAAAGACAGTGAAAGAGAGAGAAATTCTTACAAAATTCGTTCAGGGGCTGTGATGCCACCTGGATTGACCATATCTAGACCCACAGCTGATTGAGACATAAGGGTGGACACTCTTGGGGCTGAGAGGTTTGGTGAGGTTGGGTGAGCAAACGCAGACCCTTTAAAGTAATACTGCGTGGTACCCATCCCATGAGTCCCAAATCTCCAGGTTCAAGGGCATCTTCCTACATCGAAAGCATGCATGAGAAACCCAGAAGATGGTACACCGTGTGATCGGGAAAGGTTTCTAAAACGCACCTCATTTCTCATCTCCTTGTGCTCGGGTTCACCATTCCAGCCGCTTTACTAGCAATCTCCCTCCTTGGAGAATCAGCACCTTTAACCTCCTGTTCCGTACAGGTTGCAATTTGTCCTGAGGATGAACGGGAAGAGGGGGAACCAATGAGAGACTAGCTCTAGGTGTTGGGACAGGCACAGGTCACTCTATTTTCCCATCAGGAAGAAGAATTAACCACAGGCTCAGCCTGCCGCCCGGGACCAGAATAGGGCCTGAAGCAATCCTGCGCTTTTGCGGCCAGCTCCCAAGAAAGCGAGTTGAAAAATGGAGCTCAGGGGCACTGCAATTCACAAACCTGCAGACTTATAAATGATGACTCTCGTCCACAAATATATTGAGGGAAGGCAACGAAGAGGATTTGAAAGCAAGGCAGAATTGCAGGAAACAGATTTCAGGAGGGAGATTCGAATCGCCTTTAAAGCACAGGAAAAGCGGCAAAACCTCGACAATGATGCCCTTGGTCAAAAAGGGCGTATGCGTTTTTTCCTGAATATATTCAGGAAAAAACGCATACGCCCTTTTGGGCCAACCAAGCAACCTGGAAAGGCAAATCAGCGCTACAAAGAAGTCTCGCTTCCCATCGGTCAAAAGGGCCATGCTGAATAAAGTGACAAAACCAGAAATGCAAGACAGGCCATGGAGAAACGGGAGCCTGGCTACGCTGATGGGCGGGATGTAAATTGCCAACAGCCACTCTGGAGAAGTGCACGGTGTGTCCTGAAACATCTAAAAAACTCAGCTTAGGGAGCATAGGGCACTTCCACTCATGGGCGTATAAATTGGCAAAACTAAAAATCAGCAAGACACAGGCACCCCAAAGTTTAGGGCTGCTCTGTTGACAAGAACCTCCACTTCGTTACACCTTAAATATCCCAGGAAAGAGAAAAATGGATAAAGAAGTTGTGGTCCTTATGTACAATGGAATATCACTCAGCCATGAAATCAACGTCATAAGGCTAGTAGCAGCAAGATGAGTGGATTTAGGTAGGACGATTCTAAGTGAAATAAGTCGCACAGAAAAAGATACTTATCATAAGATATCACTTATAGAGGGAATATAAAAACCGCTACCCTTGAACTGAATTAGAAATCAGAGCAGGGTCACACGTTTAGAAAACACACTATGGCTGCTTAACGGGAAAGGTGAGGTGGGGTGATGCATAAAACAAGGGTTTCAAATTAGCTCAGATACCGTTCCATAAACGCAATATGTAATAGACAAGACCTACTCCTTGCTCAGTGAATTGGACTCAACAGCCCCTATTCACCGCCCAAGAATATATCTGACTAGTAAGAATCTTAAAACCTATGTATTGATATCTCTCTGTAAGTGAGTCAAGTGGCTGTAAAGCGGCATAAACACAGCAGTGAAAAGCAGCTAGACCGCATTATAAAAATCAATTACTTTTAAAAACCCGTGAAACAAAGACAGTGAAAGAGAGAGAAATTCTTACAAAATTCGTTCAGGGGCTGTGATGCCACCTGGATTGACCATATCTAGACCCACAGCTGATTGAGACATAAGGGTGGACACTCTTGGGGCTGAGAGGTTTGGTGAGGTTGAGTGAGCAAACGCAGACCCTTTAAAGTAATACTGCGTGGTACCCATCCCATGGGTCCCAAGTCTCCAGGTTCAAGGGCATCTTCCTACATCGAAAACATGCATGAGAAACCCAGAAGATGGTACACCGTGTGATCGGGAAAGGTTTCTAAAACGCACCTCATTTCTCATCTCCTTGTGCTCGGGTTCACCATTCCAGCCGCTTTACTAGCAATCTCCCTCCTTGGAGAATCAGCACCTTTAACCTCCTGTTCCGTACAGGTTGCAATTTGTCCTGAGGATGAACGGGAAGAGGGGGAACCAATGAGAGACTAGCTCTAGGTGTTGGGACAGGCACAGGTCACTCTATTTTCCCATCAGGAAGAAGAATTAACCACAGGCTCAGCCTGCCGCCCGGGACCAGAATAGGGCCTGAAGCAATCCTGCGCTTTTGCGGCCAGCTCCCAAGAATGCGAGTTGAAAAATGGAGCTCAGGGGCACTGCAATTCACAAACCTGCAGACTTATAAATGATGACTCTCGTCCACAAATATATTGAGGGAAGGCAACGAAGAGGATTTGAAAGCAAGGCAGAATTGCAGGAAACAGATTTCAGGAGGGAGATTCGAATCGCCTTTAAAGCACAGGAAAAGCGGCAAAACCTCGACAGTGATGCCCTTGGCCAAAAAGGGCGTATGCGTTTTTTCCTGAATATATTCAGGAAAAAACGCATACGCCCTTTTTGGCCAACCAAGCAACCTGGAAAGGCAAATCAGCGCTACAAAGAAGTCTCGCTTCCCATCGGTCAAAAGGGCCATGCTGAATAAAGTGACAAAACCAGAAATGCAAGACAGGCCATGGAGAAACGGGAGCCTGGCTACGCTGATGGGCGGGATGTAAATTGCCAACAGCCACTCTGGAGAAGTGCACGGTGTGTCCTGAAACATCTAAAAAACTCAGCTTAGGGAGCATAGGGCACTTCCACTCATGGGCGTATAAATTGGCAAAACTAAAAATCAGCAAGACACAGGCACCCCAAAGTTTAGGGCTGCTCTGTTGACAAGAACCTCCACTTCGTTACACCTTAAATATCCCAGGAAAGAGAAAAATGGATAAAGAAGTTGTGGTCCTTATGTACAATGGAATATCACTCAGCCATGAAATCAACGTCATAAGGCTAGTAGCAGCAAGATGAGTGGATTTAGGTAGGACGATTCTAAGTGAAATAAGTCGCACAGAAAAAGATACTTATCATAAGATATCACTTATAGAGGGAATATAAAAACCGCTACCCTTGAACTGAATTAGAAATCAGAGCAGGGTCACACGTTTAGAAAACACACTATGGCTGCTTAACGGGAAAGGTGAGGTGGGGTGATGCATAAAACAAGGGTTTCAAATTAGCTCAGATACCGTTCCATAAACGCAATATGTAATAGACAAGACCTACTCCTTGCTCAGTGAATTGGACTCAACAGCCCCTATTCACCGCCCAAGAATATATCTGACTAGTAAGAATCTTAAAACCTATGTATTGATATCTCTCTGTAAGTGAGTCAAGTGGCTGTAAAGCGGCATAAACACAGCAGTGAAAAGCAGCTAGACCGCATTATAAAAATCAATTACTTTTAAAAACCCGTGAAACAAAGACAGTGAAAGAGAGAGAAATTCTTACAAAATTCGTTCAGGGGCTGTGATGCCACCTGGATTGACCATATCTAGACCCACAGCTGATTGAGACATAAGGGTGGACACTCTTGGGGCTGAGAGGTTTGGTGAGGTTGGGTGAGCAAACGTAGACCCTTTAAAGTAATACTGCGTGGTACCCATCCCATGGGTCCCAAGTCTCCAGGTTCAAGGGCATCTTCCTACATCGAAAACATGCATGAGAAACCCAGAAGATGGTACACCGTGTGATCGGGAAAGGTTTCTAAAACGTACCTCATTTCTCATCTCCTTGTGCTCGGGTTCACCATTCCAGCCGCTTTACTAGCAATCTCCCTCCTTGGAGAATCAGCACCTTTAACCTCCTGTTCCGTACGGGTTGCAATTTGTCCTGAGGATGAACGGGAAGAGGGGGAACCAATGAGAGACTAGCTCTAGGTGTTGGGACATGCACAGGTCACTCTATTTTCCCATCAGGAAGAAGAATTAACCACAGGCTCAGCCTGCCGCCCGGGACCAGAATAGGGCCTGAAGCAATCGTGCGCTTTTGCGGCCAGCTCCCAAGAAAGCGAGTTGAAAAATGGAGCTCAGGGGCACTGCAATTCACAAACCTGCAGACTTATAAATGATGACTCTCGTCCACAAATATATTGAGGGAAGGCAACGAAGAGGATTTGAAAGCAAGGCAGAATTGCAGGAAACAGATTTCAGGAGGGAGATTCGAATCGCCTTTAAAGCACAGGAAAAGCGGCAAAACCTCGACAATGATGCCCTTGGCCAAAAAGGGCGTATGCGTTTTTTCCTGAATATATTCAGGAAAAAACGCATACGCCCTTTTGGGCCAACCAAGCAACCTGGAAAGGCAAATCAGCGCTACAAAGAAGTCTCGCTTCCCATCGGTCAAAAGGGCCATGCTGAATAAAGTGACAAAACCAGAAATGCAAGACAGGCCATGGAGAAACGGGAGCCTGGCTACGCTGATGGGCGGAATGTAAATTGCCAACAGCCACTCTGGAGAAGTGCACGGTGTGTCCTGAAACATCTAAAAAACTCAGCTTAGGGAGCATAGGGCACTTCCACTCATGGGCGTATAAATTGGCAAAACTAAAAATCAGCAAGACACAGGCACCCCAAAGTTTAGGGCTGCTCTGTTGACAAGAACCTCCACTTCGTTACACCTTAAATATCCCAGGAAAGAGAAAAATGGATAAAGAAGTTGTGGTCCTTATGTACAATGGAATATCACTCAGCCATGAAATCAACGTCATAAAACTAGTAGCAGCAAGATGAGTGGATTTAGGTAGGACGATTCTAAGTGAAATAAGTCGCACAGAAAAAGATACTTATCATAAGATATCACTTATAGAGGGAATATAAAAACCGCTACCCTTGAACTGAATTAGAAATCAGAGCAGGGTCACACGTTTAGAAAACACACTATGGCTGCTTAACGGGAAAGGTGAGGTGGGGTGATGCATAAAACAAGGGTTTCAAATTAGCTCAGATACCGTTCCATAAACGCAATATGTAATAGACAAGACCTACTCCTTGCTCAGTGAATTGGACTCAACAGCCCCTATTCACCGCCCAAGAATATATCTGACTAGTAAGAATCTTAAAACCTATGTATTGATATCTCTCTGTAAGTGAGTCAAGTGGCTGTAAAGCGGCATAAACACAGCAGTGAAAAGCAGCTACACCGCATTATAAAAATCAATTAATTTTAAAAACCCGTGAAACAAAGACAGTGAAAGAGAGAGAAATTCTTACAAAATTCGTTCAGGGGCTGTGATGCCACCTGGATTGACCATATCTAGACCCACAGCTGATTCAGACATAAGGGTGGACACTCTTGGGGCTGAGAGGTTTGGTGAGGTTGGGTGAGCAAACGCAGACCCTTTAAAGTAATACTGCGTGGTACCCATCCCATGGGTCCCAAATCTCCAGGTTCAAGGGCATCTTCCTACATCGAAAACATGCATGAGAAACCCAGAAGATGGTACACCGTGTGATCGGGAAAGGTTTCTAAAACGCACCTCATTTCTCATCTCCTTGTGCTCGGGTTCGCCATTCCAGCCGCTTTACTAGCAATCTCCCTCCTTGGAGAATCAGCACCTTTAACCTCCTGTTCCGTACAGGTTGCAATTTGTCCTGAGGATGAACGGGAAGAGGGGGAACCAATGAGAGACTAGCTCTAGGTGTTGGGACAGGCACAGGTCACTCTATTTTCCCATCAGGAAGAAGAATTAACCACAGGCTCAGCCTGCCGCCCGGGACCAGAATAGGGCCTGAAGCAATCGTGCGCTTTTGCGGCCAGCTCCCAAGAAAGCGAATTGAAAAATGGAGCTCAGGGGCACTGCAATTCACAAACCTGCAGACTTATAAATGATGACTCTCGTCCACAAATATATTGAGGGAAGGCAACGAAGAGGATTTGAAAGCAAGGCAGAATAGCAGGAAACAGATTTCAGGAGGGAGATTCGAATCGCCTTTAAAGCACAGGAAAAGCGGCAAAACCTCGACAATGATGCCCTTGGCCAAAAAGGGCGTATGCGTTTTTTCCTGAATATATTCAGGAAAAAACGCATACGCCCTTTTTGGCCAGCCAAGCAACCTGGAAAGGCAAATCAGCGCTACAAACAAGTCTCGCTTCCCATCGGTCAAAAGGGCAATGCTGAATAAAGTGACAAAACCAGAAATGCAAGACAGGCCATGGAGAAACGGGAGCCTGGCTACGCTGATGGGCGGAATGTAAATTGCCAACAGCCACTCTGGAGAAGTGCACGGTGTGTCCTGAAACATCTAAAAAACTCAGCTTAGGGAGCATAGGGCACTTCCACTCATGGGCGTATAAATTGGGAAAACTAAAAATCAGCAAGACACAGGCACCCCAAAGTTTAGGGCTGCTCTGTTGACAAGAACCTCCACTTCGTTACACCTTAAATATCCCAGGAAAGAGAAAAATGGATAAAGAAGTTGTGGTCCTTATGTACAATGGAATATCACTCAGCCATGAAATCAACGTCATAAGGCTAGTAGCAGCAAGATGAGTGGATTTAGGTAGGACGATTCTAAGTGAAATAAGTCGCACAGAAAAAGATACTTATCATAAGATATCACTTATAGAGGGAATATAAAAACCGCTACCCTTGAACTGAATTACAAATCAGAGCAGGGTCACACGTTTAGAAAACACACTATGGCTGCTTAACGGGAAAGGTGACGTGGGGTGATGCATAAAACAAGGGTTTCAAATTAGCTCAGATACCGTTCCATAAACGCAATATGTAATAGACAACACCTACTCCTTGCTCAGTGAATTGGACTCAACAGCCCCTATTCACCGCCCAAGAATATATCTGACTAGTAAGAATCTTAAAACCTATGTATTGATATCTCTCTGTAAGTGAGTCAAGTGGCTGTAAAGCGGCATAAACACAGCAGTGAAAAGCAGCTAGACCGCATTATAAAAATCAATTACTTTTAAAAACCCGTGAAACAAAGACAGTGAAAGAGAGAGAAATTCTTACAAAATTCGTTCAGGGGCTGTGATGCCACCTGGATTGACCATATCTAGACCCACAGCTGATTCAGACATAAGGGTGGACACTCTTGGGGCTGAGAGGTTTGGTGAGGTTGGGTGAGCAAACGCAGACCCTTTAAAGTAATACTGCGTGGTACCCATCCCATGGGTCCCAAATCTCCAGGTTCAAGGGCATCTTCCTACATCGAAAACATGCATGAGAAACCCAGAAGATGGTACACCGTGTGATCGGGAAAGGTTTCTAAAACGCACCTCATTTCTCATCTCCTTGTGCTCGGGTTCACCATTCCAGCCGCTTTACTAGCAATCTCCCTCCTTGGAGAATCAGCACCTTTAACCTCCTGTTCCGTACGGGTTGCAATTTGTCCTGAGGATGAACGGGAAGAGGGGGAACCAATGAGAGACTAGCTCTAGGTGTTGGGACATGCACAGGTCACTCTATTTTCCCATCAGGAAGAAGAATTAACCACAGGCTCAGCCTGCCGCCCGGGACCAGAATAGGGCCTGAAGCAATCCTGCGCTTTTGCGGACAGCTCCCAAGAAAGCGAGTTGAAAAATGGAGCTCAGGGGCACTGCAATTCACAAACCTGCAGACTTATAAATGATGACTCTCGTCCACAAATATATTGAGGGAAGGAAACGAAGAGGATTTGAAAGCAAGGCAGAATTGCAGGAAACAGATTTCAGGAGGGAGATTCGAATCGCCTTTAAAGCACAGGAAAAGCGGCAAAACCTCGACAATGATGCCCTTGGCCAAAAAGGGCGTATGCGTTTTTTCCTGAATATATTCAGGAAAAAACGCATACGCCCTTTTTGGCCAACCAAGCAACCTGGAAAGGCAAATCAGCGCTACAAAGAAGTCTCGCTTCCCATCGGTCAAAAGGGCCATGCTGAATAAAGTGAAAAACCAGAAATGCAAGACAGGCCATGGAGAAACGGGAGCCTGGCTACGCTGTTGGGCGGAATGTAAATTGCCAACAGCCACTCTGGAGAAGTGCACGGTGTGTCCTGAAACATCTAAAAAACTCAGCTTAGGGAGCACAGGGCACTTCCACTCATGGGCGTATAAATTGGGAAAACTAAAAATCAGCAAGACACAGGCACCCCAAAGTTAAAGGCTGCTCTGTTGACAAGAACCTCCACTTCGTTACACCTTAAATATCCCAGGAAAGAGAAAAATGGATAAAGAAGTTGTGGTCCTTATGTACAATGGAATATCACTCAGCCATGAAATCAACGTCATAAAACTAGTAGCAGCAAGATGAGTGGATTTAGGTAGGACGATTCTAAGTGAAATAAGTCGCACAGAAAAAGATACTTATCATAAGATATCACTTATAGAGGGAATATAAAAACCGCTACCCTTGAACTGAATTAGAAATCAGAGCAGGGTCACACGTTTAGAAAACACACTATGGCTGCTTAACGGGAAAGGTGAGGTGGGGTGATGCATAAAACAAGGGTTTCAAATTAGCTCAGATACCGTTCCATAAACGCAATATGTAATAGACAAGACCTACTCCTTGCTCAGTGAATTGGACTCAACAGCCCCTATTCACCGCCCAAGAATATATCTGACTAGTAAGAATCTTAAAACCTATGTATTGATATCTCTCTGTAAGTGAGTCAAGTGGCTGTAAAGCGGCATAAACACAGCAGTGAAAAGCAGCTACAGCGCATTATAAAAATCAATTAATTTTAAAAACCCGTGAAACAAAGACAGTGAAAGAGAGAGAAATTCTTACAAAATTCGTTCAGGGGCTGTGATGCCACCTGGATTGACCATATCTAGACCCACAGCTGATTCAGACATAAGGGTGGACACTCTTGGGGCTGAGAGGTTTGGTGAGGTTGGGTGAGCAAACGCAGACCCTTTAAAGTAATACTGCGTGGTACCCATCCCATGGGTCCCAAATCTCCAGGTTCAAGGGCATCTTCCTACATCGAAAACATGCATGAGAAACCCAGAAGATGGTACACCGTGTGATCGGGAAAGGTTTCTAAAACGCACCTCATTTCTCATCTCCTTGTGCTCGGGTTCGCCATTCCAGCCGCTTTACTAGCAATCTCCCTCCTTGGAGAATCAGCACCTTTAACCTCCTGTTCCGTACAGGTTGCAATTTGTCCTGAGGATGAACGGGAAGAGGGGGAACCAATGAGAGACTAGCTCTAGGTGTTGGGACAGGCACAGGTCACTCTATTTTCCCATCAGGAAGAAGAATTAACCACAGGCTCAGCCTGCCGCCCGGGACCAGAATAGGGCCTGAAGCAATCGTGCGCTTTTGCGGCCAGCTCCCAAGAAAGCGAGTTGAAAAATGGAGCTCAGGGGCACTGCAATTCACAAACCTGCAGACTTATAAATGATGACTCTCGTCCACAAATATATTGAGGGAAGGCAACGAAGAGGATTTGAAAGCAAGGCAGAATAGCAGGAAACAGATTTCAGGAGGGAGATTCGAATCGCCTTTAAAGCACAGGAAAAGCGGCAAAACCTCGACAATGATGCCCTTGGCCAAAAAGGGCGTATGCGTTTTTTCCTGAATATATTCAGGAAAAAACGCATACGCCCTTTTTGGCCAGCCAAGCAACCTGGAAAGGCAAATCAGCGCTACAAACAAGTCTCGCTTCCCATCGGTCAAAAGGGCAATGCTGAATAAAGTGACAAAACCAGAAATGCAAGACAGGCCATGGAGAAACGGGAGCCTGGCTACGCTGATGGGCGGAATGTAAATTGCCAACAGCCACTCTGGAGAAGTGCACGGTGTGTCCTGAAACATCTAAAAAACTCAGCTTAGGGAGCATAGGGCACTTCCACTCATGGGCGTATAAATTGGGAAAACTAAAAATCAGCAAGACACAGGCACCCCAAAGTTTAGGGCTGCTCTGTTGACAAGAACCTCCACTTCGTTACACCTTAAATATCCCAGGAAAGAGAAAAATGGATAAAGAAGTTGTGGTCCTTATGTACAATGGAATATCACTCAGCCATGAAATCAACGTCATAAGGCTAGTAGCAGCAAGATGAGTGGATTTAGGTAGGACGATTCTAAGTGAAATAAGTCGCACAGAAAAAGATACTTATCATAAGATATCACTTATAGAGGGAATATAAAAACCGCTACCCTTGAACTGAATTACAAATCAGAGCAGGGTCACACGTTTAGAAAACACACTATGGCTGCTTAACGGGAAAGGTGACGTGGGGTGATGCATAAAACAAGGGTTTCAAATTAGCTCAGATACCGTTCCATAAACGCAATATGTAATAGACAACACCTACTCCTTGCTCAGTGAATTGGACTCAACAGCCCCTATTCACCGCCCAAGAATATATCTGACTAGTAAGAATCTTAAAACCTATGTATTGATATCTCTCTGTAAGTGAGTCAAGTGGCTGTAAAGCGGCATAAACACAGCAGTGAAAAGCAGCTAGACCGCATTATAAAAATCAATTACTTTTAAAAACCCGTGAAACAAAGACAGTGAAAGAGAGAGAAATTCTTACAAAATTCGTTCAGGGGCTGTGATGCCACCTGGATTGACCATATCTAGACCCACAGCTGATTCAGACATAAGGGTGGACACTCTTGGGGCTGAGAGGTTTGGTGAGGTTGGGTGAGCAAACGCAGACCCTTTAAAGTAATACTGCGTGGTACCCATCCCATGGGTCCCAAATCTCCAGGTTCAAGGGCATCTTCCTACATCGAAAACATGCATGAGAAACCCAGAAGATGGTACACCGTGTGATCGGGAAAGGTTTCTAAAACGCACCTCATTTCTCATCTCCTTGTGCTCGGGTTCACCATTCCAGCCGCTTTACTAGCAATCTCCCTCCTTGGAGAATCAGCACCTTTAACCTCCTGTTCCGTACGGGTTGCAATTTGTCCTGAGGATGAACGGGAAGAGGGGGAACCAATGAGAGACTTTCTCTAGGTGTTGGGACATGCACAGGTCACTCTATTTTCCCATCAGGAAGAAGAATTAACCACAGGCTCAGCCTGCCGCCCGGGACCAGAATAGGGCCTGAAGCAATCCTGCGCTTTTGCGGACAGCTCCCAAGAAAGCGAGTTGAAAAATGGAGCTCAGGGGCACTGCAATTCACAAACCTGCAGACTTATAAATGATGACTCTCGTCCACAAATATATTGAGGGAAGGCAACGAAGAGGATTTGAAAGCAAGGCAGAATTGCAGGAAACAGATTTCAGGAGGGAGATTCGAATCGCCTTTAAAGCACAGGAAAAGCGGCAAAACCTCGACAATGATGCCCTTGGCCAAAAAGGGCGTATGCGTTTTTTCCTGAATATATTCAGGAAAAAACGCATACGCCCTTTTTGGCCAACCAAGCAACCTGGAAAGGCAAATCAGCGCTACAAAGAAGTCTCGCTTCCCATCGGTCAAAAGGGCCATGCTGAATAAAGTGACAAAACCAGAAATGCAAGACAGGCCATGGAGAAACGGGAGCCTGGCTACGCTGATGGGCGGAATGTAAATTGCCAACAGCCACTCTGGAGAAGTGCACGGTGTGTCCTGAAACATCTAAAAAACTCAGCTTAGGGAGCACAGGGCACTTCCACTCATGGGCGTATAAATTGGCAAAACTAAAAATCAGCAAGACACAGGCACCCCAAAGTTTAGGGCTGCTCTGTTGACAAGAACCTCCACTTCGTTACACCTTAAATATCCCAGGAAAGAGAAAAATGGATAAAGAAGTTGTGGTCCTTATGTACAATGGAATATCACTCAGCCATGAAATCAACGTCATAAGGCTAGTAGCAGCAAGATGAGTGGATTTAGGTAGGACGATTCTAAGTGAAATAAGTCGCACAGAAAAAGATACTTATCATAAGATATCACTTATAGAGGGAATATAAAAACCGCTACCCTTGAACTGAATTACAAATCAGAGCAGGGTCACACGTTTAGAAAACACACTATGGCTGCTTAACGCGAAAGGTGACGTGGGGTGATGCATAAAACAAGGGTTTCAAATTAGCTCAGATACCGTTCCATAAACGCAATATGTAATAGACAACACCTACTCCTTGCTCAGTGAATTGGACTCAACAGCCCCTATTCACCGCCCAAGAATATATCTGACTAGTAAGAATCTTAAAACCTATGTATTGATATCTCTCTGTAAGTGAGTCAAGTGGCTGTAAAGCGGCATAAACACAGCAGTGAAAAGCAGCTAGACCGCATTATAAAAATCAATTACTTTTAAAAACCCGTGAAACAAAGACAGTGAAAGAGAGAGAAATTCTTACAAAATTCGTTCAGGGGCTGTGATGCCACCTGGATTGACCATATCTAGACCCACAGCTGATTCAGACATAAGGGTGGACACTCTTGGGGCTGAGAGGTTTGGTGAGGTTGGGTGAGCAAACGCAGACCCTTTAAAGTAATACTGCGTGGTACCCATCCCATGGGTCCCAAGTCTCCAGGTTCAAGGGCATCTTCCTACATCGAAAACATGCATGAGAAACCCAGAAGATGGTACACCGTGTGATCGGGAAAGGTTTCTAAAACGCACCTCATTTCTCATCTCCTTGTGCTCGGGTTCGCCATTCCAGCCGCTTTACTAGCAATCTCCCTCCTTGGAGAATCAGCACCTTTAACCTCCTGTTCCGTACAGGTTGCAATTTGTCCTGAGGATGAACGGGAAGAGGGGGAACCAATGAGAGACTAGCTCTAGGTGTTGGGACAGGCACAGGTCACTCTATTTTCCCATCAGGAAGAAGAATTAACCACAGGCTCAGCCTGCCGCCCGGGACCAGAATAGGGCCTGAAGCAATCGTGCGCTTTTGCGGCCAGCTCCCAAGAAAGCGAGTTGAAAAATGGAGCTCAGGGGCACTGCAATTCAGAAACCTGCAGACTTATAAATGATGACTCTCGTCCACAAATATATTGAGGGAAGGCAACGAAGAGGATTTGAAAGCAAGGCAGAATAACAGGAAACAGATTTCAGGAGGGAGATTCGAATCGCCTTTAAAGCACAGGAAAAGCGGCAAAACCTCGACAATGATGCCCTTGGCCAAAAAGGGCGTATGCGTTTTTTCCTGAATATATTCAGGAAAAAACGCATACGCCCTTTTTGGCCAACCAAGCAACCTGGAAAGGCAAATCAGCGCTACAAAGAAGTCTCGCTTCCCATCGGTCAAAAGGGCAATGCTGAATAAAGTGACAAAACCAGAAATGCAAGACAGGCCATGGAGAAACGGGAGCCTGGCTACGCTGATGGGCGGAATGTAAATTGCCAACAGCCACTCTGGAGAAGTGCACGGTGTGTCCTGAAACATCTAAAAAACTCAGCTTAGGGAGCATAGGGCACTTCCACTCATGGGCGTATAAATTGGGAAAACTAAAAATCAGCAAGACACAGGCACCCCAAAGTTTAGGGCTGCTCTGTTGACAAGAACCTCCACTTCGTTACACCTTAAATATCCCAGGAAAGAGAAAAATGGATAAAGAAGTTGTGGTCCTTATGTACAATGGAATATCACTCAGCCATGAAATCAACGTCATAAAACTAGTAGCAGCAAGATGAGTGGATTTAGGTAGGACGATTCTAAGTGAAATAAATCACACAGAAAAAGATACTTATCATAAGATATCACTTATAGTGGGAATATAAAAACCGCTACCCTTGAACTGAATTAGAAATCAGAGCAGGGTCACACGTTTAGAAAACACACTATGGCTGCTTAACGGGAAAGGTGAGGTGGGGTGATCCATAAAACAAGGGTTTCAAATTAGCTCAGATACCGTTCCATAAACGCAATATGTAATAGAGAAGACCTACTCCTTGCTCAGTGAATTGGACTCAACACCCCCTATTCACCGCCCAAGAATATATCTGACTAGTAAGAATCTTAAAACCTATGTATTGATATCTCTCTGTAAGTGAGTCAAGTGGCTGTAAAGCGGCATAAACACAGCAGTGAAAAGCAGCTAGACCGCATTATAAAAATCAATTACTTTTAAAAACCCGTGAAACAAAGACAGTGAAAGAGAGAGAAATTCTTACAAAATTCGTTCAGGGGCTGTGATGCCACCTGGATTGACCATATCTAGACCCACAGCTGATTGAGACATAAGGGTGGACACTCTTGGGGCTGAGAGGTTTGGTGAGGTTGGGTGAGCAAACGCAGACCCTTTAAAGTAATACTGCGTGGTACCCATCCCATGGGTCCCAAGTCTCCAGGTTCAAGGGCATCTTCCTACATCGAAAACATGCATGAGAAACCCAGAAGATGGTACACCGTGTGATCGGGAAAGGTTTCTAAAACGCACCTCATTTCTCATCTCCTTGTGCTCGGGTTCGCCATTCCAGCCGCTTTACTAGCAATCTCCCTCCTTGGAGAATCAGCACCTTTAACCTCCTGTTCCGTACAGGTTGCAATTTGTCCTGAGGATGAACGGGAAGAGGGGGAACCAATGAGAGACTAGCTCTAGGTGCTGGGACAGGCACAGGTCACTCTATTTTCCCATCAGGAAGAAGAATTAACCACAGGCTCAGCCTGCCGCCCGGGACCAGAATAGGGCCTGAAGCAATCGTGCGCTTTTGCGGCCGGCTCCCAAGAAAGCGAGTTGAAAAATGGAGCTCAAGGGCACTGCAATTCACAAACCTGCGGACTTATAAATGATGACTCTCGTCCACAAATATATTGAGGGAAGGCAACGAAGAGGATTTGAAAGCAAGGCAAAATTGCAGGAAACAGATTTCAGGAGGGAGATTCGAATCGCCTTTAAAGCACAGGAAAAGCGGCAAAACCTCGACAATGATGCCCTTGGCCAAAAAGGGCGTATGCGTTTTTTCCTGAATATATTCAGGAAAAAACGCATACGCCCTTTTTGGCCAACCAAGCAACCTGGAACGGCAAATCAGCGCTACAAAGAAGTCTCGCTTCCCATCGGTCAAAAGGGCCATGCTGAATAGTGTCAAAACCAGAAATGCAAGACAGGCCATGGAGAAACGGGAGCCTGGCTATGCTGATGGGCGGGATGTAAATTGCCAACAGCCACTCTGGAGAAGTGCACGGTGTGTCCTGAAACATCTAAAAAACTCAGCTTAGGGAGCATAGGGCACTTCCACTCATGGGCGTATAAATTGGGAAAACTAAAAATCAGCAAGACACAGGCACCCCAAAGTTTAGGGCTGCTCTCTTGACAAGAACCTCCACTTCGTTTCACATTAAATATCCCAGGAAAGAGAAAAATGGATAAAGAAGTTGTGGTCCTTATGTACAATGGAATATCACTCAGCCATGAAATCAACGTCATAAGGCTAGTAGCAGCAAGATGAGTGGATTTAGGTAGGACTATTCTAAGTGAAATAAGTCACACAGAAAAAGATACTTATCATAAGATATCACTTATAGAGGGAATATAAAAACCGCTACCCTTGAACTGAATTACAAATCAGAGCAGGGTCACACGTTTAGAAAACACACTATGGCTGCTTAACGGGAAAGGTGAGGTGGGGTGATGCATAAAACAAGGGTTTCAAATTAGCTCAGATACCGTTCCATAAACCCAATAGGTAGTAGACAACACCTACTCCTTGCTCAGTGAATTGGACTCAACACCCCCTATTCACCGCCCAAGAATATATCTGGCTAGTAAGAATCTTAAAACCTAGGCATTGATATATCTCTGTAAGTGAGTCAAGTGGCTGTAAAGCGGCCTAAACACAGCAGTGAAAAGCAGGTAAACCCCATTATAAAAATCAATTACTTTTAAAAACCCGTGAAACAAAGACAGTGAAAGAGACAGAAATTCTTACAAAATTCGTTCAGGGGCTGTGATGCCACCTGGATTGACCATATCTAGACCCACAGCTGATTGAGACATAAGGGTGGACACTCTTGGGGCTGAGAGGTTTGGTGAGGTTGGGTGAGCAAACGCAGAAACTTTAAAGTAATACTGCCTGGTACCCATCCCATGGGTCCCAAATCTCCAGGTTCAAGGGCATCTTCCTACATCGAAAACATGCATGAGAAACCCAGAAGATGGTACACCGTGTGATCGGGAAAGGTTTCTAAAATGCACCTCATTTCTCATCTCCTTGTGCTCGGGTTCGCCATTCCAGCCGCTTTACTAGCAATCTCCCTCCTTGGAGAATCAGCACCTTTAACATCCTGTTCCGTACAGGTTGCAATTTGTCCTGAGGATGAACGGGAAGAGGGGGAACCAATGAGAGACTAGCTCTAGGTGTTGGGACAGGCAGAGGTCACTCTATTTTCCCATCAGGAAGAAGAATTAACCACAGGCTCAGCCTGCCGCCCGGGACCAGAATAGGGCCTGAAGCAATCCTGCGCTTTTGCGGCCAGCTCTCAAGAAAGCGAGTTGAAAAATGGAGCTCAGGGGCACTGCAATTCACAAACCTGCAGACTTATAAATGATGACACTCGTCCACAAATATATTGAGGGTAGGCAACGAAGAGGATCTGAAAGCAAGGCAGAATTGCAGGAAACAGATTTCAGGAGGGAGATGAGAATCGCATTTAACGCACAGGAAAAGCGGCAAAACCTCGACAATGATGCCCTTGGCCAAAAAGGGCGTATGTGTTTTTTCCTGAATATATTCAGGAAAAAACGCATACGCCCTTTTTGGCCAACCAAGCAACCTGGAAAGGCAAATCAGCGCTACAAAGAAGTCTCGCTTCCCAGCGGTCAAAAGGGCCATGCTGAATAGTGTCAAAACCAGGAATGCAAGACAGGCCATGGAGAAACGGGAGCCTGGCTATGCTGATGGGCGGGATGTAAATTGCCAACAGCCACTCTGGAGAAGTGCACGGTGTGTCCTGAAACATCTAAAAAACTCAGCTTAGGGAGCATAGGGCACTTCCACTCATGGGCGTATAAATTGGGAAAACTAAAAATCAGCAAGACACAGGCACCCCAAAGTTTAGGGCTGCTCTGTTGACAAGAACCTCCACTTCGTTACACCTTAAATATCCCAGGAAAGAGAAAAATGGATAAAGAAGTTGTGGTCCTTATGTACAATGGAATATCACTCAGCCATGAAATCAACGTCATAAGGCTAGTAGCAGCAAGATGAGTGGATTTAGGTAGGACGATTCTAAGTGAAATAAGTCACACAGAAAAAGATACTTATCATAAGATATCACTTATAGAGGGAATATAAAAACCGCTACCCTTGAACTGAATTAGAAATCAGAGCACGGTCACACGTTTAGAAAACACACTATGGCTGCTTAACGGGAGAGGTGAGGTGGGGTGATGCATAAAACAAGGGTTTCAAATTAGCTCAGATACCGTTCCATAAACGCAATATGTAATAGACAAGACCTACTCCTTGCTCAGTGAATTGGACTCAACACCCCGTATTCACCGCCCAAGAATATATCTGACTAGTAAGAATCTTAAAACCTATGTATTGATATCTCTCTGTAAGTGAGTCAAGTGGCTGTAAAGCGGCATAAACACAGCAGTGAAAAGCAGCTAGACCGCATTATAAAAATCAATTACTTTTAAAAACCCGTGAAACAAAGACAGTGAAAGAGAGAGAAATTCTTACAAAATTCGTTCAGGGGCTGTGATGCCACCTGGATTGACCATATCTAGACCCACAGCTGATTGAGACATAAGGGTGGACACTCTTGGGGCTGAGAGGTTTGGTGAGGTTGGGTGAGCAAACGCAGACCCTTTAAAGTAATAATGCGTGGTACCCATCCCATGGGTCCCAAGTCTCCAGGTTCAAGGGCATCTTCCTACATCGAAAACATGCATGAGAAACCCAGAAGATGGTACACCGTGTGATCGGGAAAGGTTTCTAAAACACACCTCATTTCTCATCTCCTTGTGCTCGGGTTCGCCATTCCAGCCGTTTTTCTAGCAATCTCCCTCCTTGGAGAATCAGCACCTTTAACCTCCTGCTCCGTACAGGTTGCAATTTGTCCTGAGGATGAACGGGAAGAGGGGGAACCAATGAGAGACTAGCTCTAGGTGTTGGGACAGGCACAGGTCACTCTATTTTCCCATCAGGAAGAAGAATTAACCACAGGCTCAGCCTGCCGCCCGGGACCAGAATAGGGCCTGAAGCAATCCTGCGCTTTTGCGGCCAGCTCCCAAGAAAGCGAGTTGAAAAATGGAGCTCAGGGGCACTGCAATTCACAAACCTGCAGACTTATAAATGATGACTCTCGTCCACAAATATATTGAGGGAAGGCAACGAGGAGGATTTGAAAGCAAGGCAGAATTGCAGGAAACAGATTTCAGGAGGGAGATTCGAATCGCCTTTAAAGCACAGGAAAAGCGGCAAAACCTCGACAATGATGCCCTTGGCCAAAAAGGGCGTATGCGTTTTTTCCTGAATATATTCAGGAAAAAACGCATACGCCCTTTTTGGCCAACCAAGCAACCTGGAAAGGCAAATCAGCGCTACAAAGAAGTCTCGCTTCCCATCGGTCAAAAGGGCCATGCTGAATAAAGTGTCAAAACCAGAAATGCAAGACAGGCCATGGAGAAACGGGAGCCTAGCTACGCTGATGGGCGGGATGTAAATTGCCAACAGCCACTCTGGAGAAGTGCACGGTGTGTCCTGAAACATCTAAAAAACTCAGCTTAGGGAGCATAGGGCACTTCCACTCATGGGCGTAAAAATTGGCAAAACTAAAAATCAGCAAGACACAGGCACCCCAAAGTTTAGGGCTGCTCTGTTGACAAGAACCTCCACTTCGTTACACCTTAAATATCCCAGGAAAGAGAAAAATGGATAAAGAAGTTGTGGTCCTTATGTACAATGGAATATCACTCAGCCATGAAATCAACGTCATAAGGCTAGTAGCAGCAAGATGAGTGGATTTAGGTAGGACGATTCTAAGTGAAATAAGTCGCACAGAAAAAGATACTTATCATAAGATATCACTTATAGAGGGAATATAAAAACCGCTAACCTTGAACTGAATTACAAATCAGAGCAGGGTCACACGTTTAGAAAACACACTATGGCTGCTTAACGGGAAAGGTGACGTGGGGTGATGCATAAAACAAGGGTTTCAAATTAGCTCAGATACCGTTCCATAAACGCAATATGTAATAGACAAGACCTACTCCTTGCTCAGTGAATTGGACTCAACAGCCCCTATTCACCGCCCAAGAATATATCTGACTAGTAAGAATCTTAAAACCTATGTATTGATATCTCTCTGTAAGTGAGTCAAGTGGCTGTAAAGCGGCATAAACACAGCAGTGAAAAGCAGCTAGACCGCATTATAAAAATCAATTACTTTTAAAAACCCGTGAAACAAAGACAGTGAAAGAGAGAGAAATTCTTACAAAATTCGTTCAGGGGCTGTGATGCCACCTGGATTGACCATATCTAGACCCACAGCTGACTGAGACATAAGGGTGGACACTCTTGGGGCTGAGAGGTTTGGTGAGGTTGGGTGAGCAAACGCAGACCCTTTAAAGTAATAATGCGTGGTACCCATCCCATGGGTCCCAAATCTCCAGGTTCAAGGGCATCTTCCTACATCGAAAACATGCATGAGAAACCCAGAAGATGGAACACCGTGTGATCGGGAAAGGTTTCTAAAACGCACCTCATTTCTCATCTCCTTGTGCTCAGGTTCGCCATTCCAGCCGCTTTACTAGCAATCTCCCTCCTTGGAGAATCAGCACCTTTAACCTCCTGTTCCGTACAGGTTGCAATTTGTCCTGAGGATGAACGGGAAGAGGGGGAACCAATGAGAGACTAGCTCTAGGTGTTGGGACAGGCACAGGTCACTCTATTTTCCCATCAGGAAGAAGAATTAACCACAGGCTCAGCCTGCCGCCCGGGACCAGAATAGGGCCTGAAGCAATCCTGCGCATTTGCGGCCAGCTCCCAAGAAAGCGAGTTGAAAAATGGAGCTCAGGGGCACTGCAATTCACAAACCTGCAGACTTATAAATGATGACTCTCGTCCACAAATATATTGAGGGAAGGCAACGAAGAGGATTTGAAAGCAAGGCAGAATTGCAGGAAACAGATTTCAGGAGGGAGATTCGAATCGCCTTTAAAGCACAGGAAAAGCGGCAAAACCTCGACAATGTTGCCCTTGGCCAAAAAGGGCGTATGCGTTTTTTCCTGAATATATTCAGGAAAAAACGCATACGCCCTTTTTGGCCAACCAAGCAACCTGGAAAGGCAAATCAGCGCTACAAAGATGTCTCGCTTCCCATCGGTCAAAAGGGCCATGCTGAATAAAGTGACAAAACCAGAAATGCAAGACAGGCCATGGAGAAACGGGAGCCTGGCTACGCTGATGGGCGGGATGTAAATTGCCAACAGCCACTCTGGAGAAGTGCACGGTGTGTCCTGAAACATCTAAAAAACTCAGCTTAGGGAGCATAGGGCACTTCCACTCATGGGCGTATAAATTGGGAAAACTAAAAATCAGCAAGACACAGGCACCCCAAAGTTAAAGGCTGCTCTGTTGACAAGAACCTCCACTTCGTTACACCTTAAATATCCCAGGAAAGAGAAAAATGGATAAAGAAGTTGTGGTCCTTATGTACAAAGGAATATCACTCAGCCATGAAATAAACGTCATAAGGCTAGTAGCAGCAAGATGAGTGGATTTAGGTAGGACGATTCTAAGTGAAATAAGTCGCACAGAAAAAGATACTTATCACAAGATATCACTTATAGAGGGAATATAAAAACCGCTACCCTTGAACTGAATTACAAATCAGAGCAGGGTCACACGTTTAGAAAACACACTATGGCTGCTTAACGGGAAAGGTGAGGTGGGGTGATGCATAAAACAAGGGTTTCAAATTAGCTCAGATACCGTTCCATAAACGCAATATGTAATAGACAAGACCTACTCCTTGCTCAGTGAATTGGACTCAACAGCCCCTCTTCACCGCCCAAGAATATATCTGACTAGTAAGAATCTTAAAACCTATGTATTGATATCTCTCTGTAAGTGAGTCAAGTGGCTGTAAAGCGGCATAAACACAGCAGTGAAAAGCAGCTAGACCGCATTATAAAAATCAATTACTTTTAAAAACCCGTGAAACAAAGACAGTGAAAGAGAGAGAAATTCTTACAAAATTCGTTCAGGGGCTGTGATGCCACCTGGATTGACCATATCTAGACCCACAGCTGATTGAGACATAAGGGTGGACACTCTTGGGGCTGAGAGGTTTGGTGAGGTTGGGTGAGCAAACGCAGACCCTTTAAAGTAATAATGCGTGGTACCCATCCCATGGGTCCCAAATCTCCAGGTTCAAGGGCATCTTCCTACATCGAAAACATGCATGAGAAACCCAGAAGATGGTACACCGTGTGATCGGGAAAGGTTTCTAAAACGCACCTCATTTCTCATCTCCTTGTGCTCGGGTTCGCCATTCCAGCCGCTTTACTAGCAATCTCCCTCCTTGGAGAATCAGCACCTTTAACCTCCTGTTCCGTACAGGTTGCAATTTGTTCTGAGGATGAACGGGAAGAGGGGGAACCAATGAGAGACTAGCTCTAGGTGTTGGGACAGGCACAGGTCACTCTATTTTCCCATCAGGAAGAAGAATTAACCACAGGCTCAGCCTGCCGCCCGGGAACAGAATAGGGCCTGAAGCAATCGTGCGCTTTTGCGGCCAGCTCCCAAGAAAGCGAGTTGAAAAATGGAGCTCAGGGGCACTGCAATTCACAAACCTGCAGACTTATAAATGATGACTCTCGTCCACAAATATATTGAGGGAAGGCAACGAAGAGGATTTGAAAGCAAGGCAGAATTGCAGGAAAGAGATTTCAAGAGGGAGATTCGAATCGCCTTTAAAGCACAGAAAAAGGGGCAAAACCTCGACAATGATGCCCTTGGCCAAAAAGGGCGTATGCGTTTTTTCCTGAATATGTTCAGGAAAAAACGCATACGCCCTTTTTGGCCAACCAAGCAACCTGGAAAGGCAAATCAGCGCTACAAAGATGTCTCGCTTCCCATCGGTCAAAAGGGCCATGCTGAATAAAGTGACAAAACCAGAAATGCAAGACAGGCCATGGAGAAACGGGAGCCTGGCTACGCTGATGGGCGGGATGTAAATTGCCAACAGCCACTCTGGAGAAGTGCACGGTGTGTCCTGAAACATCTAAAAAACTCAGCTTAGGGAGCATAGGGCACTTCCACTCATGGGCGTATAAATTGGGAAAACTAAAAATCAGCAAGACACAGGCACCCCAAAGTTAAAGGCTGCTCTGTTGACAAGAACCTCCACTTCGTTACACCTTAAATATCCCAGGAAAGAGAAAAATGGATAAAGAAGTTGTGGTCCTTATGTACAAAGGAATATCACTCAGCCATGAAATAAACGTCATAAGGCTAGTAGCAGCAAGATGAGTGGATTTAGGTAGGACGATTCTAAGTGAAATAAGTCGCACAAAAAAAGATACTTATCACAAGATATCACTTATAGAGGGAATATAAAAACCGCTACCCTTGAACTGAATTACAAATCAGAGCAGGGTCACACGTTTAGAAAACACACTATGGCTGCTTAACGGGAAAGGTGAGGTGGGGTGATGCATAAAACAAGGGTTTCAAATTAGCTCAGATACCGTTCCATAAACGCAATATGTAATAGACAAGACCTACTCCTTGCTCAGTGAATTGGACTCAACAGCCCCTCTTCACCGCCCAAGAATATATCTGACTAGTAAGAATCTTAAAACCTATGTATTGATATCTCTCTGTAAGTGAGTCAAGTGGCTGTAAAGCGGCATAAACACAGCAGTGAAAAGCAGCTAGACCGCATTATAAAAATCAATTACTTTTAAAAACCCGTGAAACAAAGACAGTGAAAGAGAGAGAAATTCTTACAAAATTCGTTCAGGGGCTGTGATGCCACCTGGATTGACCATATCTAGACCCACAGCTGATTGAGACATAAGGGTGGACACTCTTGGGGCTGAGAGGTTTGGTGAGGTTGGGTGAGCAAACGCAGACCCTTTAAAGTAATAATGCGTGGTACCCATCCCATGGGTCCCAAATCTCCAGGTTCAAGGGCATCTTCCTACATCGAAAACATGCATGAGAAACCCAGAAGATGGTACACCGTGTGATCGGGAAAGGTTTCTAAAACGCACCTCATTTCTCATCTCCTTGTGCTCGGGTTCGCCATTCCAGCCGCTTTACTAGCAATCTCCCTCCTTGGAGAATCAGCACCTTTAACCTCCTGTTCCGTACAGGTTGCAATTTGTTCTGAGGATGAACGGGAAGAGGGGGAACCAATGAGAGACTAGCTCTAGGTGTTGGGACAGGCACAGGTCACTCTATTTTCCCATCAGGAAGAAGAATTAACCACAGGCTCAGCCTGCCGCCCGGGAACAGAATAGGGCCTGAAGCAATCGTGCGCTTTTGCGGCCAGCTCCCAAGAAAGCGAGTTGAAAAATGGAGCTCAGGGGCACTGCAATTCACAAACCTGCAGACTTATAAATGATGACTCTCGTCCACAAATATATTGAGGGAAGGCAACGAAGAGGATTTGAAAGCAAGGCAGAATTGCAGGAAAGAGATTTCAAGAGGGAGATTCGAATCGCCTTTAAAGCACAGAAAAAGGGGCAAAACCTCGACAATGATGCCCTTGGCCAAAAAGGGCGTATGCGTTTTTTCCTGAATATGTTCAGGAAAAAACGCATACGCCCTTTTTGGCCAACCAAGCAACCTGGAAAGGAAAATCAGCGCTACAAAGAAGTCTCGCTTCCCATCGGTCAAAAGGGCCATGCTGAATAAAGTGTCAAAACCAGAAATGCAAGACAAGCCATGGAGAAACGGGAGCCTGGCTATGCTGATGGGCGGGATGTAAATTGCCAACAGCCACTCTGGAGAAGTGCACGGTGTGTCCTGAAACATCTAAAAAACTCAGCTTAGGGAGCATAGGGCACTTCCACTCATGGGAATATAAATTGGGAAAACTAAAAATCAGCAAGACACAGGCACCCCAAAGTTTAGGGCTGCTCTGTTGACAAGAACCTCCACTTCGTTACACCTTAAATATCCCAGGAAAGAGAAAAATGGATAAAGAAGTTGTGGTCCTTTTGTACAATGGAATATCACTCAGCCATGAAATCAACGTCATAAGGCTAGTAGCAGCAAGATGAGTGGATTTAGGTAGGACGATTCTAAGTGAAATAAGTCGCACAGAAAAAGACACTTATCATAAGATATCACTTATAGAGGGAATATAAAAACCGCTACCCTTGAACTGAATTACAAATCAGAGCAGGGTCACACGTTTAGAAAACACACTATGGCTGCTTAACGGGAAAGGTGAGGTGGGGTGATGCATAAAACAAGGGTTTCAAATTAGCTCAGATACCGTTCCATAAACCCAATAGGTAATAGACAAGACCTACTCCTTGCTCAGTGAATTGGACTCAACACCCCCTATTCACCGCCCAAGAATATATCTGACTAGTAAGAATCTTAAAACCTATGCATTGATATCTCTCTCTAAGTGAGTCAAGTGGGTGTAAAGCGGCAAAAACACAGCAGTGAAAAGCAGGGAAACCCCATTATAAAAATCAATTACTTTTAAAAACCCGTGAAACAAAGACAGTGAAAGAGAGAGAAATTGTTACAAAATTCGTTCAGGGGCTGTGATGCCACCTGGATTGACCATATCTAGACCCACAGCTGACTGAGACATAAGGGTGGACACTCTTGGGGCTGAGAGGTTTGGTGAGGTTGGGTGAGCAAACGCAGACCCTTTAAAGTAATAATGCGTGGTACCCATCCCATGGGTCCCAAATCTCCAGGTTCAAGGGCATCTTCCTACATCGAAAACATGCATGAGAAACCCAGAAGATGGTACACCGTGTGATCGGGAAAGGTTTCTAAAACGCACCTCATTTCTCATCTCCTTGTGCTCGGGTTCGCCATTCCAGCCGCTTTACTAGCAATCTCCCTCCTTGGAGAATCAGCACCTTTAACCTCCTGTTCCGTACGGGTTGCAATTTGTCCTGAGGATGAACGGGAAGAGGGGGAACCAATGAGAGACTAGCTCTAGGTGTTGGGACATGCACAGGTCACTCTATTTTCCCATCAGGAAGAAGAATTAACCACAGGCTCAGCCTGCCGCCCGGGACCAGAATAGGGCCTGAAGCAATCCTGCGCTTTTGCGGACAGCTCCCAAGAAAGCGAGTTGAAAAATGGAGCTCAGGGGCACTGCAATTCACAAACCTGCAGACTTATAAATGATGACTCTCGTCCACAAATATATTGAGGGAAGGCAACGAAGAGGATTTGAAAGCAAGGCAGAATTGCAGGAAACAGATTTCAGGAGGGAGATTCGAATCGCCTTTAAAGCACAGGAAAAGCGGCAAAACCTCGACAATGATGCCCTTGGCCAAAAAGGGCGTATGCGTTTTTTCCTGAATATATTCAGGAAAAAACGCATACGCCCTTTTTGGCCAACCAAGCAACCTGGAAAGGCAAATCAGCGCTACAAAGAAGTCTCGCTTCCCATCGGTCAAAAGGGCCATGCTGAATAAAGTGACAAAACCAGAAATGCAAGACAGGCCATGGAGAAACGGGAGCCTGGCTACGCTGATGGGCGGAATGTAAATTGCCAACAGCCACTCTGGAGAAGTGCACGGTGTGTCCTGAAACATCTAAAAAACTCAGCTTAGGGAGCATAGGGCACTTCCACTCATGGGCGTATAAATTGGCAAAACTAAAAATCAGCAAGACACAGGCACCCCAAAGTTTAGGGCTGCTCTGTTGACAAGAACCTCCACTTCGTTACACCTTAAATATCCCAGGAAAGAGAAAAATGGATAAAGAAGTTGTGGTCCTTATGTACAATGGAATATCACTCAGCCATGAAATCAACGTCATAAGGCTAGTAGCAGCAAGATGAGTGGATTTAGGTAGGACGATTCTAAGTGAAATAAGTCGCACAGAAAAAGATACTTATCATAAGATATCACTTATAGAGGGAATATAAAAACCGCTACCCTTGAACTGAATTACAAATCAGAGCAGGGTCACACGTTTAGAAAACACACTATGGCTGCTTAACGCGAAAGGTGACGTGGGGTGATGCATAAAACAAGGGTTTCAAATTAGCTCAGATACCGTTCCATAAACGCAATACGTAATAGACAACACCTACTCCTTGCTCAGTGAATTGGACTCAACAGCCCCTATTCACCGCCCAAGAATATATCTGACTAGTAAGAATCTTAAAACCTATGTATTGATATCTCTCTGTAAGTGAGTCAAGTGGCTGTAAAGCGGCATAAACACAGCAGTGAAAAGCAGCTAGACCGCATTATAAAAATCAATTACTTTTAAAAACCCGTGAAACAAAGACAGTGAAAGAGAGAGAAATTCTTACAAAATTCGTTCAGGGGCTGTGATGCCACCTGGATTGACCATATCTAGACCCACAGCTGATTCAGACATAAGGGTGGACACTCTTGGGGCTGAGAGGTTTGGTGAGGTTGGGTGAGCAAACGCAGACCCTTTAAAGTAATACTGCGTGGTACCCATCCCATGGGTCCCAAATCTCCAGGTTCAAGGGCATCTTCCTACATCGAAAACATGCATGAGAAACCCAGAAGATGGTACACCGTGTGATCGGGAAAGGTTTCTAAAACGCACCTCATTTCTCATCTCCTTGTGCTCGGGTTCACCATTCCAGCCGCTTTACTAGCAATCTCCCTCCTTGGAGAATCAGCACCTTTAACCTCCTGTTCCGTACGGGTTGCAATTTGTCCTGAGGATGAACGGGAAGAGGGGGAACCAATGAGAGACTAGCTCTAGGTGTTGGGACATGCACAGGTCACTCTATTTTCCCATCAGGAAGAAGAATTAACCACAGGCTCAGCCTGCCGCCCGGGACCAGAATAGGGCCTGAAGCAATCCTGCGCTTTTGCGGAGAGCTCCCAAGAAAGCGAGTTGAAAAATGGAGCTCAGGGGCACTGCAATTCACAAACCTGCAGACTTATAAATGATGACTCTCGTCCACAAATATATTGAGGGAAGGAAACGAAGAGGATTTGAAAGCAAGGCAGAATTGCAGGAAACAGATTTCAGGAGGGAGATTCGAATCGCCTTTAAAGCACAGGAAAAGCGGCAAAACCTCGACAATGATGCCCTTGGCCAAAAAGGGCGTATGCGTTTTTTCCTGAATATATTCAGGAAAAAACGCATACGCCCTTTTTGGCCAACCAAGCAACCTGGAAAGGCAAATCAGCGCTACAAAGAAGTCTCGCTTCCCATCGGTCAAAAGGGCCATGCTGAATAAAGTGAAAAACCAGAAATGCAAGACAGGCCATGGAGAAACGGGAGCCTGGCTACGCTGTTGGGCGGAATGTAAATTGCCAACAGCCACTCTGGAGAAGTGCACGGTGTGTCCTGAAACATCTAAAAAACTCAGCTTAGGGAGCACAGGGCACTTCCACTCATGGGCGTATAAATTGGGAAAACTAAAAATCAGCAAGACACAGGCACCCCAAAGTTAAAGGCTGCTCTGTTGACAAGAACCTCCACTTCGTTACACCTTAAATATCCCAGGAAAGAGAAAAATGGATAAAGAAGTTGTGGTCCTTATGTACAATGGAATATCACTCAGCCATGAAATCAACGTCATAAGGCTAGTAGCAGCAAGATGAGTGGATTTAGGTAGGACGATTCTAAGTGAAATAAGTCTCACAGAAAAAGATACTTATCATAAGATATCACTTATAGAGGGAATATAAAAACCGCTACCCTTGAACTGAATTACAAATCAGAGAAGGGTCACACGTTTAGAAAACACCCTATGGCTCCTTAACGGGAAAGGTGAGGTGGGGTGAGGCATAAAACAAGGGTTTCAAATTAGCTCAGATACCGTTCCATAAACCCAATAGGTAATAGACAAGACCTACTCCTTGCTCAGTGAATTGGACTCAACACCCCCTATTCACCGCCCAAGAATATATCTGACTAGTAAGAATCTTAAAACCTATGCATTGATATCTCTCTCTAAGTGAGTCAAGTGGGTGTAAAGCGGCAAAAACACAGCAGTGAAAAGCAGGAAAACCCCATTATAAAAATCAATTACTTTTAAAAACCTGTGAAACAAAGACAGTGAAAGAGAGAGAAATTCTTACAAAATTCGTTCAGGGGCTGTGATGCCACCTGGATTGACCATATCTAGACCCACAGCTGACTGAGACATAAGGGTGGACACTCTTGGGGCTGAGAGGTTTGGTGAGGTTGGGTGAGCAAACGCAGACCCTTTAAAGTAATAATGCGTGGTACCCATCCCATGGGTCCCAAATCTCCAGGTTCAAGGGCATCTTCCTACATCGAAAACATGCATGAGAAACCCAGAAGATGGTACACCGTGTGATCGGGAAAGGTTTCTAAAACGCACCTCATTTCTCATCTCCTTGTGCTCGGGTTCGCCATTCCAGCCGCTTTACTAGCAATCTCCCTCCTTGGAGAATCAGCACCTTTAACCTCCTGTTCCGTACGGGTTGCAATTTGTCCTGAGGATGAACGGGAAGAGGGGGAACCAATGAGAGACTAGCTCTAGGTGTTGGGACATGCACAGGTCACTCTATTTTCCCATCAGGAAGAAGAATTAACCACAGGCTCAGCCTGCCGCCCGGGACCAGAATAGGGCCTGAAGCAATCCTGCGCTTTTGCGGACAGCTCCCAAGAAAGCGAGTTGAAAAATGGAGCTCAGGGGCACTGCAATTCACAAACCTGCAGACTTATAAATGATGACTCTCGTCCACAAATATATTGAGGGAAGGCAACGAAGAGGATTTGAAAGCAAGGCAGAATTGCAGGAAACAGATTTCAGGAGGGAGATTCGAATCGCCTTTAAAGCACAGGAAAAGCGGCAAAACCTCGACAATGATGCCCTTGGCCAAAAAGGGCGTATGCGTTTTTTCCTGAATATATTCAGGAAAAAACGCATACGCCCTTTTTGGCCAACCAAGCAACCTGGAAAGGCAAATCAGCGCTACAAAGAAGTCTCGCTTCCCATCGGTCAAAAGGGCCATGCTGAATAAAGTGACAAAACCAGAAATGCAAGACAGGCCATGGAGAAACGGGAGCCTGGCTACGCTGATGGGCGGAATGTAAATTGCCAACAGCCACTCTGGAGAAGTGCACGGTGTGTCCTGAAACATCTAAAAAACTCAGCTTAGGGAGCATAGGGCACTTCCACTCATGGGCGTATAAATTGGCAAAACTAAAAATCAGCAAGACACAGGCACCCCAAAGTTTAGGGCTGCTCTGTTGACAAGAACCTCCACTTCGTTACACCTTAAATATCCCAGGAAAGAGAAAAATGGATAAAGAAGTTGTGGTCCTTATGTACAATGGAATATCACTCAGCCATGAAATCAACGTCATAAGGCTAGTAGCAGCAAGATGAGTGGATTTAGGTAGGACGATTCTAAGTGAAATAAGTCGCACAGAAAAAGATACTTATCATAAGATATCACTTATAGAGGGAATATAAAAACCGCTACCCTTGAACTGAATTACAAATCAGAGCAGGGTCACACGTTTAGAAAACACACTATGGCTGCTTAACGCGAAAGGTGACGTGGGGTGATGCATAAAACAAGGGTTTCAAATTAGCTCAGATACCGTTCCATAAACGCAATATGTAATAGACAACACCTACTCCTTGCTCAGTGAATTGGACTCAACAGCCCCTATTCACCGCCCAAGAATATATCTGACTAGTAAGAATCTTAAAACCTATGTATTGATATCTCTCTGTAAGTGAGTCAAGTGGCTGTAAAGCGGCATAAACACAGCAGTGAAAAGCAGCTAGACCGCATTATAAAAATCAATTACTTTTAAAAACCCGTGAAACAAAGACAGTGAAAGAGAGAGAAATTCTTACAAAATTCGTTCAGGGGCTGTGATGCCACCTGGATTGACCATATCTAGACCCACAGCTGATTCAGACATAAGGGTGGACACTCTTGGGGCTGAGAGGTTTGGTGAGGTTGGGTGAGCAAACGCAGACCCTTTAAAGTAATACTGCGTGGTACCCATCCCATGGGTCCCAAATCTCCAGGTTCAAGGGCATCTTCCTACATCGAAAACATGCATGAGAAACCCAGAAGATGGTACACCGTGTGATCGGGAAAGGTTTCTAAAACGCACCTCATTTCTCATCTCCTTGTGCTCGGGTTCACCATTCCAGCCGCTTTACTAGCAATCTCCCTCCTTGGAGAATCAGCACCTTTAACCTCCTGTTCCGTACGGGTTGCAATTTGTCCTGAGGATGAACGGGAAGAGGGGGAACCAATGAGAGACTAGCTCTAGGTGTTGGGACATGCACAGGTCACTCTATTTTCCCATCAGGAAGAAGAATTAACCACAGGCTCAGCCTGCCGCCCGGGACCAGAATAGGGCCTGAAGCAATCCTGCGCTTTTGCGGAGAGCTCCCAAGAAAGCGAGTTGAAAAATGGAGCTCAGGGGCACTGCAATTCACAAACCTGCAGACTTATAAATGATGACTCTCGTCCACAAATATATTGAGGGAAGGAAACGAAGAGGATTTGAAAGCAAGGCAGAATTGCAGGAAACAGATTTCAGGAGGGAGATTCGAATCGCCTTTAAAGCACAGGAAAAGCGGCAAAACCTCGACAATGATGCCCTTGGCCAAAAATGGCGTATGCGTTTTTTCCTGAATATATTCAGGAAAAAACGCATACGCCCTTTTTGGCCAACCAAGCAACATGGAAAGGCAAATCAGCGCTACAAAGAAGTCTCGCTTCCCATCGGTCAAAAGGGCCATGCTGAATAAAGTGAAAAACCAGAAATGCAAGACAGGCCATGGAGAAACGGGAGCCTGGCTACGCTGTTGGGCGGAATGTAAATTGCCAACAGCCACTCTGGAGAAGTGCACGGTGTGTCCTGAAACATCTAAAAAACTCAGCTTAGGGAGCACAGGGCACTTCCACTCATGGGCGTATAAATTGGGAAAACTAAAAATCAGCAAGACACAGGCACCCCAAAGTTAAAGGCTGCTCTGTTGACAAGAACCTCCACTTCGTTACACCTTAAATATCCCAGGAAAGAGAAAAATGGATAAAGAAGTTGTGGTCCTTATGTACAATGGAATATCACTCAGCCATGAAATCAACGTCATAAAACTAGTAGCAGCAAGATGAGTGGATTTAGGTAGGACGATTCTAAGTGAAATAAGTCGCACAGAAAAAGATACTTATCATAAGATATCACTTATAGAGGGAATATAAAAACCGCTACCCTTGAACTGAATTAGAAATCAGAGCAGGGTCACACGTTTAGAAAACACACTATGGCTGCTTAACGGGAAAGGTGAGGTGGGGTGATGCATAAAACAAGGGTTTCAAATTAGCTCAGATACCGTTCCATAAACGCAATATGTAATAGACAAGACCTACTCCTTGCTCAGTGAATTGGACTCAACAGCCCCTATTCACCGCCCAAGAATATATCTGACTAGTAAGAATCTTAAAACCTATGTATTGATATCTCTCTGTAAGTGAGTCAAGTGGCTGTAAAGCGGCATAAACACAGCAGTGAAAAGCAGCTACACCGCATTATAAAAATCAATTAATTTTAAAAACCCGTGAAACAAAGACAGTGAAAGAGAGAGAAATTCTTACAAAATTCGTTCAGGGGCTGTGATGCCACCTGGATTGACCATATCTAGACCCACAGCTGATTCAGACATAAGGGTGGACACTCTTGGGGCTGAGAGGTTTGGTGAGGTTGGGTGAGCAAACGCAGACCCTTTAAAGTAATACTGCGTGGTACCCATCCCATGGGTCCCAAATCTCCAGGTTCAAGGGCATCTTCCTACATCGAAAACATGCATGAGAAACCCAGAAGATGGTACACCGTGTGATCGGGAAAGGTTTCTAAAACGCACCTCATTTCTCATCTCCTTGTGCTCGGGTTCGCCATTCCAGCCGCTTTACTAGCAATCTCCCTCCTTGGAGAATCAGCACCTTTAACCTCCTGTTCCGTACAGGTTGCAATTTGTCCTGAGGATGAACGGGAAGAGGGGGAACCAATGAGAGACTAGCTCTAGGTGTTGGGACAGGCACAGGTCACTCTATTTTCCCATCAGGAAGAAGAATTAACCACAGGCTCAGCCTGCCGCCCGGGACCAGAATAGGGCCTGAAGCAATCGTGCGCTTTTGCGGCCAGCTCCCAAGAAAGCGAATTGAAAAATGGAGCTCAGGGGCACTGCAATTCACAAACCTGCAGACTTATAAATGATGACTCTCGTCCACAAATATATTGAGGGAAGGCAACGAAGAGGATTTGAAAGCAAGGCAGAATAACAGGAAACAGATTTCAGGAGGGAGATTCGAATCGCCTTTAAAGCACAGGAAAAGCGGCAAAACCTCGACAATGATGCCCTTGGCCAAAAAGGGCGTATGCGTTTTTTCCTGAATATATTCAGGAAAAAACGCATACGCCCTTTTTGGCCAGCCAAGCAACCTGGAAAGGCAAATCAGCGCTACAAACAAGTCTCGCTTCCCATCGGTCAAAAGGGCAATGCTGAATAAAGTGACAAAACCAGAAATGCAAGACAGGCCATGGAGAAACGGGAGCCTGGCTACGCTGATGGGCGGAATGTAAATTGCCAACAGCCACTCTGGAGAAGTGCACGGTGTGTCCTGAAACATCTAAAAAACTCAGCTTAGGGAGCATAGGGCACTTTCACTCATGGGCGTATAAATTGGGAAAACTAAAAATCAGCAAGACACAGGCACCCCAAAGTTTAGGGCTGCTCTGTTGACAAGAACCTCCACTTCGTTACACCTTAAATATCCCAGGAAAGAGAAAAATGGATAAAGAAGTTGTGGTCCTTATGTACAATGGAATATCACTCAGCCATGAAATCAACGTCATAAGGCTAGTAGCAGCAAGATGAGTGGATTTAGGTAGGACTATTCTAAGTGAAATAAGTCACACAGAAAAAGATACTTATCATAAGATATCACTTATAGAGGGAATATAAAAACCGCTACCCTTGAACTGAATTACAAATCAGAGCAGGGTCACACGTTTAGAAAACACACTATGGCTGCTTAACGGGAAAGGTGAGGTGGGGTGATGCATAAAACAAGGGTTTCAAATTAGCTCAGATACCGTTCCATAAACCCAATAGGTAGTAGACAACACCTACTCCTTGCTCAGTGAATTGGACTCAACACCCCCTATTCACCGCCCAAGAATATATCTGGCTAGTAAGAATCTTAAAACCTAGGCATTGATATATCTCTGTAAGTGAGTCAAGTGGCTGTAAAGCGGCCTAAACACAGCAGTGAAAAGCAGGTAAACCCCATTATAAAAATCAATTACTTTTAAAAACCCGTGAAACAAAGACAGTGAAAGAGACAGAAATTCTTACAAAATTCGTTCAGGGGCTGTGATGCCACCTGGATTGACCATATCTAGACCCACAGCTGATTGAGACATAAGGGTGGACACTCTTGGGGCTGAGAGGTTTGGTGAGGTTGGGTGAGCAAACGCAGAAACTTTAAAGTAATACTGCCTGGTACCCATCCCATGGGTCCCAAATCTCCAGGTTCAAGGGCATCTTCCTACATCGAAAACATGCATGAGAAACCCAGAAGATGGTACACCGTGTGATCGGGAAAGGTTTCTAAAACGCACCTCATTTCTCATCTCCTTGTGCTCGGGTTCGCCATTCCAGCCGCTTTACTAGCAATCTCCCTCCTTGGAGAATCAGCACCTTTAACATCCTGTTCCGTACAGGTTGCAATTTGTCCTGAGGATGAACGGGAAGAGGGGGAACCAATGAGAGACTAGCTCTAGGTGTTGGGACAGGCAGAGGTCACTCTATTTTCCCATCAGGAAGAAGAATTAACCACAGGCTCAGCCTGCCGCCCGGGACCAGAATAGGGCCTGAAGCAATCCTGCGCTTTTGCGGCCAGCTCTCAAGAAAGCGAGTTGAAAAATGGAGCTCAGGGGCACTGCAATTCACAAACCTGCAGACTTATAAATGATGACACTCGTCCACAAATATATTGAGGGTAGGCAACGAAGAGGATCTGAAAGCAAGGCAGAATTGCAGGAAACAGATTTCAGGAGGGAGATGAGAATCGCATTTAACGCACAGGAAAAGCGGCAAAACCTCGACAATGATGCCCTTGGCCAAAAAGGGCGTATGTGTTTTTTCCTGAATATATTCAGGAAAAAACGCATACGCCCTTTTTGGCCAACCAAGCAACCTGGAAAGGCAAATCAGCGCTACAAAGAAGTCTCGCTTCCCATCGGTCAAAAGGGCCATGCTGAATAGTGTCAAAACCAGGAATGCAAGACAGGCCATGGAGAAACGGGAGCCTGGCTATGCTGATGGGCGGGATGTAAATTGCCAACAGCCACTCTGGAGAAGTGCACGGTGTGTCCTGAAACATCTAAAAAACTCAGCTTAGGGAGCATAGGGCACTTCCACTCATGGGCGTATAAATTGGGAAAACTAAAAATCAGCAAGACACAGGCACCCCAAAGTTTAGGGCTGCTCTGTTGACAAGAACCTCCACTTCGTTACACCTTAAATATCCCAGGAAAGAGAAAAATGGATAAAGAAGTTGTGGTCCTTATGTACAATGGAATATCACTCAGCCATGAAATCAACGTCATAAGGCTAGTAGCAGCAAGATGAGTGGATTTAGGTAGGACGATTCTAAGTGAAATAAGTCACACAGAAAAAGATACTTATCATAAGATATCACTTATAGAGGGAATATAAAAACCGCTACCCTTGAACTGAATTAGAAATCAGAGCACGGTCACACGTTTAGAAAACACACTATGGCTGCTTAACGGGAGAGGTGAGGTGGGGTGATGCATAAAACAAGGGTTTCAAATTAGCTCAGATACCGTTCCATAAACGCAATATGTAATAGACAAGACCTACTCCTTGCTCAGTGAATTGGACTCAACACCCCGTATTCACCGCCCAAGAATATATCTGACTAGTAAGAATCTTAAAACCTATGTATTGATATCTCTCTGTAAGTGAGTCAAGTGGCTGTAAAGCGGCATAAACACAGCAGTGAAAAGCAGCTAGACCGCATTATAAAAATCAATTACTTTTAAAAACCCGTGAAACAAAGACAGTGAAAGAGAGAGAAATTCTTACAAAATTCGTTCAGGGGCTGTGATGCCACCTGGATTGACCATATCTAGACCCACAGCTGATTCAGACATAAGGGTGGACACTCTTGGGGCTGAGAGGTTTGGTGAGGTTGGGTGAGCAAACGCAGACCCTTTAAAGTAATACTGCGTGGTACCCATCCCATGGGTCCCAAATCTCCAGGTTCAAGGGCATCTTCCTACATCGAAAACATGCATGAGAAACCCAGAAGATGGTACACCGTGTGATCGGGAAAGGTTTCTAAAACGCACCTCATTTCTCATCTCCTTGTGCTCGGGTTCACCATTCCAGCCGCTTTACTAGCAATCTCCCTCCTTGGAGAATCAGCACCTTTAACCTCCTGTTCCGTACGGGTTGCAATTTGTCCTGAGGATGAACGGGAAGAGGGGGAACCAATGAGAGACTAGCTCTAGGTGTTGGGACATGCACAGGTCACTCTATTTTCCCATCAGGAAGAAGAATTAACCACAGGCTCAGCCTGCCGCCCGGGACCAGAATAGGGCCTGAAGCAATCCTGCGCTTTTGCGGAGAGCTCCCAAGAAAGCGAGTTGAAAAATGGAGCTCAGGGGCACTGCAATTCACAAACCTGCAGACTTATAAATGATGACTCTCGTCCACAAATATATTGAGGGAAGGAAACGAAGAGGATTTGAAAGCAAGGCAGAATTGCAGGAAACAGATTTCAGGAGGGAGATTCGAATCGCCTTTAAAGCACAGGAAAAGCGGCAAAACCTCGACAATGATGCCCTTGGCCAAAAATGGCGTATGCGTTTTTTCCTGAATATATTCAGGAAAAAACGCATACGCCCTTTTTGGCCAACCAAGCAACATGGAAAGGCAAATCAGCGCTACAAAGAAGTCTCGCTTCCCATCGGTCAAAAGGGCCATGCTGAATAAAGTGAAAAACCAGAAATGCAAGACAGGCCATGGAGAAACGGGAGCCTGGCTACGCTGTTGGGCGGAATGTAAATTGCCAACAGCCACTCTGGAGAAGTGCACGGTGTGTCCTGAAACATCTAAAAAACTCAGCTTAGGGAGCACAGGGCACTTCCACTCATGGGCGTATAAATTGGGAAAACTAAAAATCAGCAAGACACAGGCACCCCAAAGTTAAAGGCTGCTCTGTTGACAAGAACCTCCACTTCGTTACACCTTAAATATCCCAGGAAAGAGAAAAATGGATAAAGAAGTTGTGGTCCTTATGTACAATGGAATATCACTCAGCCATGAAATCAACGTCATAAAACTAGTAGCAGCAAGATGAGTGGATTTAGGTAGGACGATTCTAAGTGAAATAAGTCGCACAGAAAAAGATACTTATCATAAGATATCACTTATAGAGGGAATATAAAAACCGCTACCCTTGAACTGAATTAGAAATCAGAGCAGGGTCACACGTTTAGAAAACACACTATGGCTGCTTAACGGGAAAGGTGAGGTGGGGTGATGCATAAAACAAGGGTTTCAAATTAGCTCAGATACCGTTCCATAAACGCAATATGTAATAGACAAGACCTACTCCTTGCTCAGTGAATTGGACTCAACAGCCCCTATTCACCGCCCAAGAATATATCTGACTAGTAAGAATCTTAAAACCTATGTATTGATATCTCTCTGTAAGTGAGTCAAGTGGCTGTAAAGCGGCATAAACACAGCAGTGAAAAGCAGCTACACCGCATTATAAAAATCAATTAATTTTAAAAACCCGTGAAACAAAGACAGTGAAAGAGAGAGAAATTCTTACAAAATTCGTTCAGGGGCTGTGATGCCACCTGGATTGACCATATCTAGACCCACAGCTGATTCAGACATAAGGGTGGACACTCTTGGGGCTGAGAGGTTTGGTGAGGTTGGGTGAGCAAACGCAGACCCTTTAAAGTAATACTGCGTGGTACCCATCCCATGGGTCCCAAATCTCCAGGTTCAAGGGCATCTTCCTACATCGAAAACATGCATGAGAAACCCAGAAGATGGTACACCGTGTGATCGGGAAAGGTTTCTAAAACGCACCTCATTTCTCATCTCCTTGTGCTCGGGTTCGCCATTCCAGCCGCTTTACTAGCAATCTCCCTCCTTGGAGAATCAGCACCTTTAACCTCCTGTTCCGTACAGGTTGCAATTTGTCCTGAGGATGAACGGGAAGAGGGGGAACCAATGAGAGACTAGCTCTAGGTGTTGGGACAGGCACAGGTCACTCTATTTTCCCATCAGGAAGAAGAATTAACCACAGGCTCAGCCTGCCGCCCGGGACCAGAATAGGGCCTGAAGCAATCGTGCGCTTTTGCGGCCAGCTCCCAAGAAAGCGAATTGAAAAATGGAGCTCAGGGGCACTGCAATTCACAAACCTGCAGACTTATAAATGATGACTCTCGTCCACAAATATATTGAGGGAAGGCAACGAAGAGGATTTGAAAGCAAGGCAGAATAACAGGAAACAGATTTCAGGAGGGAGATTCGAATCGCCTTTAAAGCACAGGAAAAGCGGCAAAACCTCGACAATGATGCCCTTGGCCAAAAAGGGCGTATGCGTTTTTTCCTGAATATATTCAGGAAAAAACGCATACGCCCTTTTTGGCCAGCCAAGCAACCTGGAAAGGCAAATCAGCGCTACAAACAAGTCTCGCTTCCCATCGGTCAAAAGGGCAATGCTGAATAAAGTGACAAAACCAGAAATGCAAGACAGGCCATGGAGAAACGGGAGCCTGGCTACGCTGATGGGCGGAATGTAAATTGCCAACAGCCACTCTGGAGAAGTGCACGGTGTGTCCTGAAACATCTAAAAAACTCAGCTTAGGGAGCATAGGGCACTTTCACTCATGGGCGTATAAATTGGGAAAACTAAAAATCAGCAAGACACAGGCACCCCAAAGTTTAGGGCTGCTCTGTTGACAAGAACCTCCACTTCGTTACACCTTAAATATCCCAGGAAAGAGAAAAATGGATAAAGAAGTTGTGGTCCTTATGTACAATGGAATATCACTCAGCCATGAAATCAACGTCATAAGGCTAGTAGCAGCAAGATGAGTGGATTTAGGTAGGACTATTCTAAGTGAAATAAGTCACACAGAAAAAGATACTTATCATAAGATATCACTTATAGAGGGAATATAAAAACCGCTACCCTTGAACTGAATTACAAATCAGAGCAGGGTCACACGTTTAGAAAACACACTATGGCTGCTTAACGGGAAAGGTGAGGTGGGGTGATGCATAAAACAAGGGTTTCAAATTAGCTCAGATACCGTTCCATAAACCCAATAGGTAGTAGACAACACCTACTCCTTGCTCAGTGAATTGGACTCAACACCCCCTATTCACCGCCCAAGAATATATCTGGCTAGTAAGAATCTTAAAACCTAGGCATTGATATATCTCTGTAAGTGAGTCAAGTGGCTGTAAAGCGGCCTAAACACAGCAGTGAAAAGCAGGTAAACCCCATTATAAAAATCAATTACTTTTAAAAACCCGTGAAACAAAGACAGTGAAAGAGACAGAAATTCTTACAAAATTCGTTCAGGGGCTGTGATGCCACCTGGATTGACCATATCTAGACCCACAGCTGATTGAGACATAAGGGTGGACACTCTTGGGGCTGAGAGGTTTGGTGAGGTTGGGTGAGCAAACGCAGAAACTTTAAAGTAATACTGCCTGGTACCCATCCCATGGGTCCCAAATCTCCAGGTTCAAGGGCATCTTCCTACATCGAAAACATGCATGAGAAACCCAGAAGATGGTACACCGTGTGATCGGGAAAGGTTTCTAAAACGCACCTCATTTCTCATCTCCTTGTGCTCGGGTTCGCCATTCCAGCCGCTTTACTAGCAATCTCCCTCCTTGGAGAATCAGCACCTTTAACATCCTGTTCCGTACAGGTTGCAATTTGTCCTGAGGATGAACGGGAAGAGGGGGAACCAATGAGAGACTAGCTCTAGGTGTTGGGACAGGCAGAGGTCACTCTATTTTCCCATCAGGAAGAAGAATTAACCACAGGCTCAGCCTGCCGCCCGGGACCAGAATAGGGCCTGAAGCAATCCTGCGCTTTTGCGGCCAGCTCTCAAGAAAGCGAGTTGAAAAATGGAGCTCAGGGGCACTGCAATTCACAAACCTGCAGACTTATAAATGATGACACTCGTCCACAAATATATTGAGGGTAGGCAACGAAGAGGATCTGAAAGCAAGGCAGAATTGCAGGAAACAGATTTCAGGAGGGAGATGAGAATCGCATTTAACGCACAGGAAAAGCGGCAAAACCTCGACAATGATGCCCTTGGCCAAAAAGGGCGTATGTGTTTTTTCCTGAATATATTCAGGAAAAAACGCATACGCCCTTTTTGGCCAACCAAGCAACCTGGAAAGGCAAATCAGCGCTACAAAGAAGTCTCGCTTCCCATCGGTCAAAAGGGCCATGCTGAATAGTGTCAAAACCAGGAATGCAAGACAGGCCATGGAGAAACGGGAGCCTGGCTATGCTGATGGGCGGGATGTAAATTGCCAACAGCCACTCTGGAGAAGTGCACGGTGTGTCCTGAAACATCTAAAAAACTCAGCTTAGGGAGCATAGGGCACTTCCACTCATGGGCGTATAAATTGGGAAAACTAAAAATCAGCAAGACACAGGCACCCCAAAGTTTAGGGCTGCTCTGTTGACAAGAACCTCCACTTCGTTACACCTTAAATATCCCAGGAAAGAGAAAAATGGATAAAGAAGTTGTGGTCCTTATGTACAATGGAATATCACTCAGCCATGAAATCAACGTCATAAGGCTAGTAGCAGCAAGATGAGTGGATTTAGGTAGGACGATTCTAAGTGAAATAAGTCACACAGAAAAAGATACTTATCATAAGATATCACTTATAGAGGGAATATAAAAACCGCTACCCTTGAACTGAATTAGAAATCAGAGCACGGTCACACGTTTAGAAAACACACTATGGCTGCTTAACGGGAGAGGTGAGGTGGGGTGATGCATAAAACAAGGGTTTCAAATTAGCTCAGATACCGTTCCATAAACGCAATATGTAATAGACAAGACCTACTCCTTGCTCAGTGAATTGGACTCAACACCCCGTATTCACCGCCCAAGAATATATCTGACTAGTAAGAATCTTAAAACCTATGTATTGATATCTCTCTGTAAGTGAGTCAAGTGGCTGTAAAGCGGCATAAACACAGCAGTGAAAAGCAGCTAGACCGCATTATAAAAATCAATTACTTTTAAAAACCCGTGAAACAAAGACAGTGAAAGAGAGAGAAATTCTTACAAAATTCGTTCAGGGGCTGTGATGCCACCTGGATTGACCATATCTAGACCCACAGCTGATTGAGACATAAGGGTGGACACTCTTGGGGCTGAGAGGTTTGGTGAGGTTGGGTGAGCAAACGCAGACCCTTTAAAGTAATAATGCGTGGTACCCATCCCATGGGTCCCAAGTCTCCAGGTTCAAGGGCATCTTCCTACATCGAAAACATGCATGAGAAACCCAGAAGATGGTACACCGTGTGATCGGGAAAGGTTTCTAAAACACACCTCATTTCTCATCTCCTTGTGCTCGGGTTCGCCATTCCAGCCGTTTTTCTAGCAATCTCCCTCCTTGGAGAATCAACACCTTTAACCTCCTGCTCCGTACAGGTTGCAATTTGTCCTGAGGATGAACGGGAAGAGGGGGAACCAATGAGAGACTAGCTCTAGGTGTTGGGACAGGCACAGGTCACTCTATTTTCCCATCAGCAAGAAGAATTAACCACAGGCTCAGCCTGCCGCCCGGGACCAGAATAGGGCCTGAAGCAATCGTGCGCTTTTGCGGCCAGCTCCCAAGAAAGCGAGTTGAAAAATGGAGCTCAGGGGCACTGCAATTCACAAACCTGCAGACTTATAAATGATGACTCTCGTCCACAAATATATTGAGGGAAGGCAACGAAGAGGATTTGAAAGCAAGGCAGAATTGCAGGAAACAGATTTCAGGAGGGAGATTCGAATCGCCTTTAAAGCAGAGGAAAAGCGGCAAAACCTCGACAATGATGCCCTTGGCCAAAAAGGGCGTATGCGTTTTTTCCTGAATATATTCAGGAAAAAACGCATACGCCCTTTTTGGCCAGCCAAGCAACCTGGAAAGGCAAATCAGCGCTACAAAGAAGTCTCGCTTCCCATCGATCAAAAGGGCCATGGTGAATAAAGTGAAAAACCAGAAATGCAAGACAGGCCATGGAGAAACGGGAGCCTGGCTACGCAGATGGGCGGGATGTAAATTGCCAACAGCCACTCTGGAGAAGTGCACGGTGTGTCCTGAAACATCTAAAAAACTCAGCTTAGGGAGCATAGGGCACTTCCACTCATGGGCGTATAAATTGGGAAAACTAAAAATCAGCAAGACACAGGCACCCCAAAGTTTAGGGTTGCTCTGTTGACAAGAACCTCCACTTCGTTACACCTTAAATATCCCAGGAAAGAGAAAAATTGATAAAGAAGTTGTGGTCCTTATGTACAATGGAATATCACTCAGCCATGAAATCAACGTCATAAGGCTAGTAGCAGCAAGATGAGTGGATTTAGGTAGGACGATTCTAAGTGAAATAAGTCGCACAGAAAAAGATACTTATCATAAGATATCACTTATAGAGGGAATATAAAAACCGCTACCCTTGAACTGAATTACAAATCAGAGCAGGGTCACACGTTTAGAAAACACACTATGGCTGCTTAACGGGAAAGGTGAGGTGGGGTGATGCATAAAACAAGGGTTTCAAATTAGCTCAGATACCGTTCCATAAACGCAATATGTAATAGACAAGACCTACTCCTTGCTCAGTGAATTGGACTCAACAGCCCCTCTTCACCGCCCAAGAATATATCTGACTAGTAAGAATCTTAAAACCTATGTATTGATATCTCTCTGTAAGTGAGTCAAGTGGCTGTAAAGCGGCATAAACACAGCAGTGAAAAGCAGCTAGACCGCATTATAAAAATCAATTACTTCTAAAAACCCGTGAAACAAAGACAGTGAAAGAGAGAGAAATTCTTACAAAATTCGTTCAGGGGCTGTGATGCCACCTGGATTGACCATATCTAGACCCACAGCTGATTGAGACATAAGGGTGGACACTCTTGGGGCTGAGAGGTTTGGTGAGGTTGGGTGAGCAAACGCAGACCCTTTAAAGTAATACTGCGTGGTACCCATCCCATGAGTCCCAAATCTCCAGGTTCAAGGGCATCTTCCTACATCGAAAACATGCATGAGAAACCCAGAAGATGGAACACCGTGTGATCGGGAAAGGTTTCTAAAACGCACCTCATTTCTCATCTCCTTGTGCTCGGGTTCGCCATTCCAGCCGCTTTACTAGCAATCTCCCTCCTTGGAGAATCAGCACCTTTAACCTCCTGTTCCGTACAGGTTGCAATTTGTCCTGAGGATGAACGGGAAGAGGGGGAACCAATGAGAGACTAGCTCTAGGTGTTGGGACAGGCACAGGTCACTCTATTTTCCCATCAGGAAGAAGAATTAACCACAGGCTCAGCCTGACGCCCGGGACCAGAATAGGGCCTGAAGCAATCCTGCGCATTTGCGGCCAGCTCCCAAGAAAGCGAGTTGAAAAATGGAGCTCAGGGGCACTGCAATTCACAAACCTGCAGACTTATAAATGATGACTCTCGTCCACAAATATATTGAGGGAAGGCAACGAAGAGGATTTGAAAGCAAGGCAGAATTGCAGGAAACAGATTTCAGGAGGGAGATTCGAATCGCCTTTAAAGCACAGGAAAAGCGGCAAAACCTCGACAATGATGCCCTTGGCCAAAAAGGGCGTATGCGTTTTTTCCTGAATATATTCAGGAAAAAACGCATACGCCCTTTTTGGCCAACCAAGCAACCTGGAAAGGCAAATCAGCGCTACAAAGATGTCTCGCTTCCCATCGGTCAAAAGGGCCATGCTGAATAAAGTGACAAAACCAGAAATGCAAGACAGGCCATGGAGAAACGGGAGCCTGGCTACGCTGATGGGCGGGATGTAAATTGCCAACAGCCACTCTGGAGAAGTGCACGGTGTGTCCTGAAACATCTAAAAAACTCAGCTTAGGGAGCATAGGGCACTTCCACTCATGGGCGTATAAATTGGAAAAACTAAAAATCAGCAAGACACAGGCACCCCAAAGTTAAAGGCTGCTCTGTTGACAAGAACCTCCACTTCGTTACACCTTAAATATCCCAGGAAAGAGAAAAATGGATAAAGAAATTGTGGTCCTTATGTACAAAGGAATATCACTCAGCCATGAAATAAACGTCATAAGGCTAGTAGCAGCAAGATGAGTGGATTTAGGTAGGACGATTCTAAGTGAAATAAGTCGCACAGAAAAAGATACTTATCACAAGATATCACTTATAGAGGGAATATAAAAACCGCTACCCTTGAACTGAATTACAAATCAGAGCAGGGTCACACGTTTAGAAAACACACTATGGCTGCTTAACGGGAAAGGTGAGGTGGGGTGATGCATAAAACAAGGGTTTCAAATTAGCTCAGATACCGTTCCATAAACGCAATATGTAATAGACAAGACCTACTCCTTGCTCAGTGAATTGGACTCAACAGCCCCTCTTCACCGCCCAAGAATATATCTGACTAGTAAGAATCTTAAAACCTATGTATTGATATCTCTCTGTAAGTGAGTCAAGTGGCTGTAAAGCGGCATAAACACAGCAGTGAAAAGCAGCTAGACCGCATTATAAAAATCAATTACTTTTAAAAACCCGTGAAACAAAGACAGTGAAAGAGAGAGAAATTCTTACAAAATTCGTTCAGGGGCTGTGATGCCACCTGGATTGACCATATCTAGACCCACAGCTGATTGAGACATAAGGGTGGACACTCTTGGGGCTGAGAGGTTTGGTGAGGTTGGGTGAGCAAACGCAGACCCTTTAAAGTAATAATGCGTGGTACCCATCCCATGGGTCCCAAATCTCCAGGTTCAAGGGCATCTTCCTACATCGAAAACATGCATGAGAAACCCAGAAGATGGAACACCGTGTGATCGGGAAAGGTTTCTAAAACGCACCTCATTTCTCATCTCCTTGTGCTCGGGTTCGCCATTCCAGCCGCTTTACTAGCAATCTCCCTCCTTGGAGAATCAGCACCTTTAACCTCCTGTTCCGTACAGGTTGCAATTTGTTCTGAGGATGAACGGGAAGAGGGGGAACCAATGAGAGACTAGCTCTAGGTGTTGGGACAGGCACAGGTCACTCTATTTTCCCATCAGGAAGAAGAATTAACCACAGGCTCAGCCTGCCGCCCGGGACCAGAATAGGGCCTGAAGCAATCCTGCGCATTTGCGGCCAGCTCCCAAGAAAGCGAGTTGAAAAATGGAGCTCAGGGGCACTGCAATTCACAAACCTGCAGACTTATAAATGATGACTCTCGTCCACAAATATATTGAGGGAAGGCAACGAAGAGGATTTGAAAGCAAGGCAGAATTGCAGGAAACAGATTTCAGGAGGGAGATTCGAATCGCCTTTAAAGCACAGGAAAAGCGGCAAAACCTCGACAATGATGCCCTTGGCCAAAAAGGGCGTATGCGTTTTTTCCTGAATATATTCAGGAAAAAACGCATACGCCCTTTTTGGCCAACCAAGCAACCTGGAAAGGCAAATCAGCGCTACAAAGATGTCTCGCTTCCCATCGGTCAAAAGGGCCATGCTGAATAAAGTGACAAAACCAGAAATGCAAGACAGGCCATGGAGAAACGGGAGCCTGGCTACGCTGATGGGCGGGATGTAAATTGCCAACAGCCACTCTGGAGAAGTGCACGGTGTGTCCTGAAACATCTAAAAAACTCAGCTTAGGGAGCATAGGGCACTTCCACTCATGGGCGTATAAATTGGGAAAACTAAAAATCAGCAAGACACAGGCACCCCAAAGTTAAAGGCTGCTCTGTTGACAAGAACCTCCACTTCGTTACACCTTAAATATCCCAGGAAAGAGAAAAATGGATAAAGAAGTTGTGGTCCTTATGTACAAAGGAATATCACTCAGCCATGAAATAAACGTCATAAGGCTAGTAGCAGCAAGATGAGTGGATTTAGGTAGGACGATTCTAAGTGAAATAAGTCGCACAGAAAAAGATACTTATCACAAGATATCACTTATAGAGGGAATATAAAAACCGCTACCCTTGAACTGAATTACAAATCAGAGCAGGGTCACACGTTTAGAAAACACACTATGGCTGCTTAACGGGAAAGGTGAGGTGGGGTGATGCATAAAACAAGGGTTTCAAATTAGCTCAGATACCGTTCCATAAACGCAATATGTAATAGACAAGACCTACTCCTTGCTCAGTGAATTGGACTCAACAGCCCCTCTTCACCGCCCAAGAATATATCTGACTAGTAAGAATCTTAAAACCTATGTATTGATATCTCTCTGTAAGTGAGTCAAGTGGCTGTAAAGCGGCATAAACACAGCAGTGAAAAGCAGCTAGACCGCATTATAAAAATCAATTACTTTTAAAAACCCGTGAAACAAAGACAGTGAAAGAGAGAGAAATTCTTACAAAATTCGTTCAGGGGCTGTGATGCCACCTGGATTGACCATATCTAGACCCACAGCTGATTGAGACATAAGGGTGGACACTCTTGGGGCTGAGAGGTTTGGTGAGGTTGGGTGAGCAAACGCAGACCCTTTAAAGTAATAATGCGTGGTACCCATCCCATGGGTCCCAAATCTCCAGGTTCAAGGGCATCTTCCTACATCGAAAACATGCATGAGAAACCCAGAAGATGGTACACCGTGTGATCGGGAAAGGTTTCTAAAACGCACCTCATTTCTCATCTCCTTGTGCTCGGGTTCGCCATTCCAGCCGCTTTACTAGCAATCTCCCTCCTTGGAGAATCAGCACCTTTAACCTCCTGTTCCGTACAGGTTGCAATTTGTTCTGAGGATGAACGGGAAGAGGGGGAACCAATGAGAGACTAGCTCTAGGTGTTGGGACAGGCACAGGTCACTCTATTTTCCCATCAGGAAGAAGAATTAACCACAGGCTCAGCCTGCCGCCCGGGACCAGAATAGGGCCTGAAGCAATCCTGCGCTTTTGCGGCCAGCTCTCAAGAAAGCGAGTTGAAAAATGGAGCTCAGGGGCACTGCAATTCACAAACCTGCAGACTTATAAATGATGACACTCGTCCACAAATATATTGAGGGTAGGCAACGAAGAGGATCTGAAAGCAAGGCAGAATTGCAGGAAACAGATTTCAGGAGGGAGATGAGAATCGCATTTAACGCACAGGAAAAGCGGCAAAACCTCGACAATGATGCCCTTGGCCAAAAAGGGCGTATGTGTTTTTTCCTGAATATATTCAGGAAAAAACTCATACGCCCTTTTTGGCCAACCAAGCAACCTGGAAAGGCAAATCAGCGCTACAAAGAAGTCTCGCTTCCCATCGGTCAAAAGGGCCATGCTGAATAGTGTCAAAACCAGGAATGCAAGACAGGCCATGGAGAAACGGGAGCCTGGCTATGCTGATGGGCGGGATGTAAATTGCCAACAGCCACTCTGGAGAAGTGCACGGTGTGTCCTGAAACATCTAAAAAACTCAGCTTAGGGAGCATAGGGCACTTCCACTCATGGGCGTATAAATTGGGAAAACTAAAAATCAGCAAGACACAGGCACCCCAAAGTTTAGGGCTGCTCTGTTGACAAGAACCTCCACTTCGTTACACCTTAAATATCCCAGGAAAGAGAAAAATGGATAAAGAAGTTGTGGTCCTTATGTACAATGGAATATCACTCAGCCATGAAATCAACGTCATAAGGCTAGTAGCAGCAAGATGAGTGGATTTAGGTAGAACGATTCTAAGTGAAATAAGTCTCACAGAAAAAGATACTTATCATAAGATATCACTTATAGAGGGAATATAAAAACCGCTACCCTTGAACTGAATTACAAATCAGAGCAGGGTCACACGTTTAGAAAACACCCTATGGCTCCTTAACGGGAAAGGTGAGGTGGGGTGATGCATAAAACAAGGGTTTCAAATTAGCTCAGATACCGTTCCATAAACCCAATAGGTAATAGACAAGACCTACTCCTTGCTTAGTGAATTGGACTCAACACCCCCTATTCACCGCCCAATAATATATCTGACTAGTAAGAATCTTAAAACCTATGCATTGATATCTCTCTCTAAGTGAGTCAAGTGGGTGTAAAGCGGCAAAAACACAGCAGTGAAAAGCAGGAAAACCCCATTATAAAAATCAATTACTTTTAAAAACCTGTGAAACAAAGACAGTGAAAGAGAGAGAAATTCTTACAAAATTCGTTCAGGGGCTGTGATGCCACCTGGATTGACCATATCTAGACCCACAGCTGACTGAGACATAAGGTTGGACACTCTTGGGGCTGAGAGGTTTGGTGAGGTTGGGTGAGCAAACGCAGACCCTTTAAAGTAATACTGCGTGGTACCCATCCCATGAGTCCCAAATCTCCAGGTTCAAGGGCATCTTCCTACATCGAAAACATGCATGAGAAACCCAGAAGATGGAACACCGTGTGATCGGGAAAGGTTTCTAAAACGCACCTCATTTCTCATCTCCTTGTGCTCGGGTTCGCCATTCCAGCCGCTTTACTAGCAATCTCCCTCCTTGGAGAATCAGCACCTTTAACCTCCTGTTCCGTACAGGTTGCAATTTTTCCTGAGGATGAACGGGAAGAGGGGGAACCAATGAGAGACTAGCTCTAGGTGTTGGGACAGGCACAGGTCACTCTATTTTCCCATCAGGAAGAAGAATTAACCACAGGCTCAGCCTGCCGCCCGGGACCAGAATAGGGCCTGAAGCAATCCTGCGCATTTGCGGCCAGCTCCCAAGAAAGCGAGTTGAAAAATGGAGCTCAGGGGCACTGCAATTCACAAACCTGCAGACTTATAAATGATGACTCTCGTCCACAAATATATTGAGGGAAGGCAACGAAGAGGATTTGAAAGCAAGGCAGAATTGCAGGAAACAGATTTCAGGAGGGAGATTCGAATCGCCTTTAAAGCACAGGAAAAGCGGCAAAACCTCGACAATGATGCCCTTGGCCAAAAAGGGCGTATGCGTTTTTTCCTGAATATATTCAGGAAAAAACGCATACGCCCTTTTTGGCCAACCAAGCAACCTGGAAAGGCAAATCAGCGCTACAAAGATGTCTCGCTTCCCATCGGTCAAAAGGGCCATGCTGAATAAAGTGACAAAACCAGAAATGCAAGACAGGCCATGGAGAAACGGGAGCCTGGCTACGCTGATGGGCGGGATGTAAATTGCCAACAGCCACTCTGGAGAAGTGCACGGTGTGTCCTGAAACATCTAAAAAACTCAGCTTAGGGAGCATAGGGCACTTCCACTCATGGGCGTATAAATTGGGAAAACTAAAAATCAGCAAGACACAGGCACCCCAAAGTTAAAGGCTGCTCTGTTGACAAGAACCTCCACTTCGTTACACCTTAAATATCCCAGGAAAGAGAAAAATGGATAAAGAAGTTGTGGTCCTTATGTACAAAGGAATATCACTCAGCCATGAAATAAACGTCATAAGGCTAGTAGCAGCAAGATGAGTGGATTTAGGTAGGACGATTCTAAGTGAAATAAGTCGCACAGAAAAAGATACTTATCACAAGATATCACTTATAGAGGGAATATAAAAACCGCTACCCTTGAACTGAATTACAAATCAGAGCAGGGTCACACGTTTAGAAAACACACTATGGCTGCTTAACGGGAAAGGTGAGGTGGGGTGATGCATAAAACAAGGGTTTCAAATTAGCTCAGATACCGTTCCATAAACGCAATATGTAATAGACAAGACCTACTCCTTGCTCAGTGAATTGGACTCAACAGCCCCTCTTCACCGCCCAAGAATATATCTGACTAGTAAGAATCTTAAAACCTATGTATTGATATCTCTCTGTAAGTGAGTCAAGTGGCTGTAAAGCGGCATAAACACAGCAGTGAAAAGCAGCTAGACCGCATTATAAAAATCAATTACTTTTAAAAACCCGTGAAACAAAGACAGTGAAAGAGAGAGAAATTCTTACAAAATTCGTTCAGGGGCTGTGATGCCACCTGGATTGACCATATCTAGACCCACAGCTGATTGAGACATAAGGGTGGACACTCTTGGGGCTGAGAGGTTTGGTGAGGTTGGGTGAGCAAACGCAGACCCTTTAAAGTAATAATGCGTGGTACCCATCCCATGGGTCCCAAACCTCCAGGTTCAAGGGCATCTTCCTACATCGAAAACATGCATGAGAAACCCAGAAGATGGTACACCGTGTGATCGGGAAAGGTTTCTAAAACGCACCTCATTTCTCATCTCCTTGTGCTCGGGTTCGCCATTCCAGCCGCTTTACTAGCAATCTCCCTCCTTGGAGAATCAGCACCTTTAACCTCCTGTTCCGTACAGGTTGCAATTTGTTCTGAGGATGAACGGGAAGAGGGGGAACCAATGAGAGACTAGCTCTAGGTGTTGGGACAGGCACAGGTCACTCTATTTTCCCATCAGGAAGAAGAATTAACCACAGGCTCAGCCTGCCGCCCGGGAACAGAATAGGGCCTGAAGCAATCGTGCGCTTTTGCGGCCAGCTCCCAAGAAAGCGAGTTGAAAAATGGAGCTCAGGGGCACTGCAATTCACAAACCTGCAGACTTAATAAATGATGACTCTCGTCCACAAATATATTGAGGGAAGGCAACGAAGAGGATTTGAAAGCAAGGCAGAATTGCAGGAAAGAGATTTCAAGAGGGAGATTCGAATCGCCTTTAAAGCACAGAAAAAGGGGCAAAACCTCGACAATGATGCCCTTGGCCAAAAAGGGCGTATGCGTTTTTTCCTGAATATGTTCAGGAAAAAACGCATACGCCCTTTTTGGCCAACCAAGCAACCTGGAAAGGAAAATCAGCGCTACAAAGAAGTCTCGCTTCCCATCGGTCAAAAGGGCCATGCTGAATAAAGTGTCAAAACCAGAAATGCAAGACAAGCCATGGAGAAACGGGAGCCTGGCTATGCTGATGGGCGGGATGTAAATTGCCAACAGCCACTCTGGAGAAGTGCACGGTGTGTCCTGAAACATCTAAAAAACTCAGCTTAGGGAGCATAGGGCACTTCCACTCATGGGAATATAAATTGGGAAAACTAAAAATCAGCAAGACACAGGCACCCCAAAGTTTAGGGCTGCTCTGTTGACAAGAACCTCCACTTCGTTACACCTTAAATATCCCAGGAAAGAGAAAAATGGATAAAGAAGTTGTGGTCCTTTTGTACAATGGAATATCACTCAGCCATGAAATCAACGTCATAAGGCTAGTAGCAGCAAGATGAGTGGATTTAGGTAGGACGATTCTAAGTGAAATAAGTCGCACAGAAAAAGACACTTATCATAAGATATCACTTATAGAGGGAATATAAAAACCGCTACCCTTGAACTGAATTACAAATCAGAGCAGGGTCACACGTTTAGAAAACACACTATGGCTGCTTAACGGGAAAGGTGAGGTGGGGTGATGCATAAAACAAGGGTTTCAAATTAGCTCAGATACCGTTCCATAAACCCAATAGGTAATAGACAAGACCTACTCCTTGCTCAGTGAATTGGACTCAACACCCCCTATTCACCGCCCAAGAATATATCTGACTAGTAAGAATCTTAAAACCTATGCATTGATATCTCTCTCTAAGTGAGTCAAGTGGGTGTAAAGCGGCAAAAACACAGCAGTGAAAAGCAGGGAAACCCCATTATAAAAATCAATTACTTTTAAAAACCCGTGAAACAAAGACAGTGAAAGAGAGAGAAATTGTTACAAAATTCGTTCAGGGGCTGTGATGCCACCTGGATTGACCATATCTAGACCCACAGCTGACTGAGACATAAGGGTGGACACTCTTGGGGCTGAGAGGTTTGGTGAGGTTGGGTGAGCAAACGCAGACCCTTTAAAGTAATAATGCGTGGTACCCATCCCATGGGTCCCAAATCTCCAGGTTCAAGGGCATCTTCCTACATCGAAAACATGCATGAGAAACCCAGAAGATGGTACACCGTGTGATCGGGAAAGGTTTCTAAAACGCACCTCATTTCTCATCTCCTTGTGCTCGGGTTCGCCATTCCAGCCGCTTTACTAGCAATCTCCCTCCTTGGAGAATCAGCACCTTTAACCTCCTGTTCCGTACAGGTTGCAATTTGTTCTGAGGATGAACGGGAAGAGGGGGAACCAATGAGAGACTAGCTCTAGGTGTTGGGACAGGCACAGGTCACTCTATTTTCCCATCAGCAAGAAGAATTAACCACAGGCTCAGCCTGCCGCCCGGGACCAGAATAGGGCCTGAAGCAATCGTGCGCTTTTGCGGCCAGCTCCCAAGAAAGCGAGTTGAAAAATGGAGCTCAGGGGCACTGCAATTCACAAACCTGCAGACTTATAAATGATGACTCTCGTCCACAAATATATTGAGGGAAGGCAACGAAGAGGATTTGAAAGCAAGGCAGAATTGCAGGAAACAGATTTCAGGAGGGAGATTCGAATCGCCTTTAAAGCACAGGAAAAGCGGCAAAACCTCGACAATGATGCCCTTGGCCAAAAAGGGCGTATGCGTTTTTTCCTGAATATATTCAGGAAAAAACGCATACGCCCTTTTTGGCCAACCAAGCAACCTGGAAAGGCAAATCAGCGCTACAAAGAAGTCTCGCTTCCCATCGGTCAAAAGGGCCATGCTGAATAAAGTGTCAAAACCAGAAATGCAAGACAAGCCATGGAGAAACGGGAGCCTGGCTATGCTGATGGGCGGGATGTAAATTGCCAACAGCCACTCTGGAGAAGTGCACGGTGTGTCCTGAAACATCTAAAAAACTCAGCTTAGGGAGCATAGGGCACTTCCACTCATGGGAATATAAATTGGGAAAACTAAAAATCAGCAAGACACAGGCACCCCAAAGTTTAGGGCTGCTCTGTTGACAAGAACCTCCACTTCGTTACACCTTAAATATCCCAGGAAAGAGAAAAATGGATAAAGAAGTTGTGGTCCTTATGTACAATGGAATATCACTCAGCCATGAAATCAACGTCATAAGGCTAGTAGCAGCAAGATGAGTGGATTTAGGTAGGACGATTCTAAGTGAAATAAGTCGCACAGAAAAAGACACTTATCATAAGATATCACTTATAGAGGGAATATAAAAACCGCTACCCTTGAACTGAATTACAAATCAGAGCAGGGTCACACGTTTAGAAAACACACTATGGCTGCTTAACGGGAAAGGTGAGGTGGGGTGATGCATAAAACAAGGGTTTCAAATTAGCTCAGATACCGTTCCATAAACCCAATAGGTAATAGACAAGACCTACTCCTTGCTCAGTGAATTGGACTCAACACCCCCTATTCACCGCCCAAGAATATATCTGACTAGTAAGAATCTTAAAACCTATGCATTGATATCTCTCTCTAAGTGAGTCAAGTGGGTGTAAAGCGGCAAAAACACAGCAGTGAAAAGCAGGGAAACCCCATTATAAAAATCAATTACTTTTAAAAACCCGTGAAACAAAGACAGTGAAAGAGAGAGAAATTGTTACAAAATTCGTTCAGGGGCTGTGATGCCACCTGGATTGACCATATCTAGACCCACAGCTGACTGAGACATAAGGGTGGACACTCTTGGGGCTGAGAGGTTTGGTGAGGTTAGGTGAGCAAACGCAGACCCTTTAAAGTAATAATGCGTGGTACCCATCCCATGGGTCCCAAATCTCGAGGTTCAAGGGCATCTTCCTACATCGAAAACATGCATGAGAAACCCATAAGATGGTACACCGTGTGATCGGGAAAGGTTTCTAAAACGCACCTCATTTCTCATCTCCTTGTGCTCGGGTTCGCCATTCCAGCCGCTTTACTAGCAATCTCCCTCCTTGGAGAATCAGCACCTTTAACCTCCTGTTCCGTACAGGTTGCAATTTGTTCTGAGGATGAACGGGAAGAGGGGGAACCAATGAGAGACTAGCTCTAGGTGTTGGGACAGGCACAGGTCACTCTATTTTCCCATCAGGAAGAAGAATTAACCACAGGCTCAGCCTGCCGCCCGGGACCAGAATAGGGCCTGAAGCAATCGTGCGCTTTTGCGGCCAGCTCCCAAGAAAGCGAGTTGAAAAATGGAGCTCAGGGGCACTGCAATTCACAAACCTGCAGACTTATAAATGATGACTCTCGTCCACAAATATATTGAGGGAAGGCAACGAAGAGGATTTGAAAGCAAGGCAGAATTGCAGGAAACAGATTTCAGGAGGGAGATTCGAATCGCCTTTAAAGCACAGGAAAAGCGGCAAAACCTCGACAATGATGCCCTTGGCCAAAAAGGGCGTATGCGTTTTTTCCTGAATATATTCAGGAAAAAACGCATACGCCCTTTTTGGCCAGCCAAGCAACCTGGAAAGGCAAATCAGCGCTACAAAGAAGTCTCGCTTCCCATCGGTCAAAAGGGCCATGCTGAATAAAGTGTCAAAACCAGAAATGCAAGACAAGCCATGGAGAAACGGGAGCCTGGCTATGCTGATGGGCGGGATGTAAATTGCCAACAGCCACTCTGGAGAAGTGCACGGTGTGTCCTGAAACATCTAAAAAACTCAGCTTAGGGAGCATAGGGCACTTCCACTCATGGGAATATAAATTGGGAAAACTAAAAATCAGCAAGACACAGGCACCCCAAAGTTTAGGGCTGCTCTGTTGACAAGAACCTCCACTTCGTTACACCTTAAATATCCCAGGAAAGAGAAAAATGGATAAAGAAGTTGTGGTCCTTATGTACAATGGAATATCACTCAGCCATGAAATCAACGTCATAAGGCTAGTAGCAGCAAGATGAGTGGATTTAGGTAGGACGATTCTAAGTGAAATAAGTCGCACAGAAAAAGACACTTATCATAAGATATCACTTATAGAGGGAATATAAAAACCGCTACCCTTGAACTGAATTACAAATCAGAGCAGGGTCACACGTTTAGAAAACACACTATGGCTGCTTAACGGGAAAGGTGAGGTGGGGTGATGCATAAAACAAGGGTTTCAAATTAGCTCAGATACCGTTCCATAAACCCAATAGGTAATAGACAAGACCTACTCCTTGCTCAGTGAATTGGACTCAACAGCCCCTCTTCACCGCCCAAGAATATATCTGACTAGTAAGAATCTTAAAACCTATGTATTGATATCTCTCTGTAAGTGAGTCAAGTGGCTGTAAAGCGGCATAAACACAGCAGTGAAAAGCAGCTAGACCGCATTATAAAAATCAATTAATTTTAAAAACCCGTGAAACAAAGACAGTGAAAGAGAGAGAAATTCTTACAAAATTCGTTCAGGGGCTGTGATGCCACCTGGATTGACCATATCTAGACCCACAGCTGATTGAGACATAAGGGTGGACACTCTTGGGGCTGAGAGGTTTGGTGAGGTTGGGTGAGCAAACGCAGACCCTTTAAAGTAATACTGCGTGGTACCCATCCCATGGGTCCCAAATCTCCAGGTTCAAGGGCATCTTCCTACATAGAAAACATGCATGAGAAACCCAGAAGATGGTACACCGTGTGATCGGGAAAGGTTTCTAAAACGCACCTCATTTCTCATCTCCTGGTGCTCGGGTTCGCCATTCCAGCCGCTTTACTAGCAATCTCCCTCCTTGGAGAATCAGCACCTTTAACCTCCTGTTCCGTACAGGTTGCAATTTGTCCTGAGGATGAACGGGAAGAGGGGGAACCAATGAGAGACTAGCTCTAGGTGTTGGGACATGCACAGGTCACTCTATTTTCCCATCAGGAAGAAGAATTAACCACAGGCTCAGCCGGCCTCCCGGGACCAGAATAGGGCCTGAAGCAATCGTGCGCTTTTGCGGCCAGCTCCCAAGAAAGCGAGTTGAAAAATGGAGCTCAGGGGCACTGCAATTCACAAACCTGCAGACTTATAAATGATGACTCTCGTCCACAAATATATTGAGGGAAGGCAACGAAGAGGATTTGAAAGCAAGGCAGAAATGCAGGAAAGAGATTTCAAGAGGGAGATTCGAATCGCCTTTAAAGCACAGAAAAAGCGGCAAAACCTCGACAATGATGCCCTTGGCCAAAAAGGGCGTATGCGTTTTTTCCTGAATATGTTCAGGAAAAAACGCATACGCCCTTTTTGGCCAACCAAGCAACCTGGAAAGGCAAATCAGCGCTACAAAGAAGTCTCGCTTCCCATCGGTCAAAAGGGCCATGCTGAATAAAGTGTCAAAACCAGAAATGCAAGACAAGCCATGGAGAAACGGGAGCCTGGCTATGCTGATGGGCGGGATGTAAATTGCCAACAGCCACTCTGGAGAAGTGCACGGTGTGTCCTGAAACATCTAAAAAACTCAGCTTAGGGAGCATAGGGCACTTCCACTCATGGGAATATAAATTGGGAAAACTAAAAATCAGCAAGACACAGGCACCCCAAAGTTTAGGGCTGCTCTGTTGACAAGAACCTCCACTTCGTTACACCTTAAATATCCCAGGAAAGAGAAAAATGGATAAAGAAGTTGTGGTCCTTTTGTACAATGGAATATCACTCAGCCATGAAATCAACGTCATAAGGCTAGTAGCAGCAAGATGAGTGGATTTAGGTAGGACGATTCTAAGTGAAATAAGTCGCACAGAAAAAGACACTTATCATAAGATATCACTTATAGAGGGAATATAAAAACCGCTACCCTTGAACTGAATTACAAATCAGAGCAGGGTCACACGTTTAGAAAACACACTATGGCTGCTTAACGGGAAAGGTGAGGTGGGGTGATGCATAAAACAAGGGTTTCAAATTAGCTCAGATACTGTTCCATAAACCCAATAGGTAATAGACAAGACCTACTCCTTGCTCAGTGAATTGGACTCAACACCCCCTATTCACCGCCCAAGAATATATCTGACTAGTAAGAATCTTAAAACCTATGCATTGATATCTCTCTCTAAGTGAGTCAAGTGGGTGTAAAGCGGCAAAAACACAGCAGTGAAAAGCAGGGAAACCCCATTATAAAAATCAATTACTTTTAAAAACCCGTGAAACAAAGACAGTGAAAGAGAGAGAAATTGTTACAAAATTCGTTCAGGGGCTGTGATGCCACCTGGATTGACCATATCTAGACCCACAGCTGACTGAGACATAAGGGTGGACACTCTTGGGGCTGAGAGGTTTGGTGAGGTTGGGTGAGCAAACGCAGACCCTTTAAAGTAATAATGCGTGGTACCCATCCCATGGGTCCCAAATCTCCAGGTTCAAGGGCATCTTCCTACATCGAAAACATGCATGAGAAACCCAGAAGATGGTACACCGTGTGATCGGGAAAGGTTTCTAAAACGCACCTCATTTCTCATCTCCTTGTGCTCGGGTTCGCCATTCCAGCCGCTTTACTAGCAATCTCCCTCCTTGGAGAATCAGCACCTTTAACCTCCTGTTCCGTACAGGTTGCAATTTGTTCTGAGGATGAACGGGAAGAGGGGGAACCAATGAGAGACTAGCTCTAGGTGTTGGGACAGGCACAGGTCACTCTATTTTCCCATCAGCAAGAAGAATTAACCACAGGCTCAGCCTGCCGCCCGGGACCAGAATAGGGCCTGAAGCAATCGTGCGCTTTTGCGGCCAGCTCCCAAGAAAGCGAGTTGAAAAATGGAGCTCAGGGGCACTGCAATTCACAAACCTGCAGACTTATAAATGATGACTCTCGTCCACAAATATATTGAGGGAAGGCAACGAAGAGGATTTGAAAGCAAGGCAGAATTGCAGGAAACAGATTTCAGGAGGGAGATTCGAATCGCCTTTAAAGCACAGGAAAAGCGGCAAAACCTCGACAATGATGCCCTTGGCCAAAAAGGGCGTATGCGTTTTTTCCTGAATATATTCAGGAAAAAACGCATACGCCCTTTTTGGCCAACCAAGCAACCTGGAAAGGCAAATCAGCGCTACAAAGAAGTCTCGCTTCCCATCGGTCAAAAGGGCCATGCTGAATAAAGTGTCAAAACCAGAAATGCAAGACAAGCCATGGAGAAACGGGAGCCTGGCTATGCTGATGGGCGGGATGTAAATTGCCAACAGCCACTCTGGAGAAGTGCACGGTGTGTCCTGAAACATCTAAAAAACTCAGCTTAGGGAGCATAGGGCACTTCCACTCATGGGAATATAAATTGGGAAAACTAAAAATCAGCAAGACACAGGCACCCCAAAGTTTAGGGCTGCTCTGTTGACAAGAACCTCCACTTCGTTACACCTTAAATATCCCAGGAAAGAGAAAAATGGATAAAGAAGTTGTGGTCCTTATGTACAATGGAATATCACTCAGCCATGAAATCAACGTCATAAGGCTAGTAGCAGCAAGATGAGTGGATTTAGGTAGGACGATTCTAAGTGAAATAAGTCGCACAGAAAAAGACACTTATCATAAGATATCACTTATAGAGGGAATATAAAAACCGCTACCCTTGAACTGAATTACAAATCAGAGCAGGGTCACACGTTTAGAAAACACACTATGGCTGCTTAACGGGAAAGGTGAGGTGGGGTGATGCATAAAACAAGGGTTTCAAATTAGCTCAGATACCGTTCCATAAACCCAATAGGTAATAGACAAGACCTACTCCTTGCTCAGTGAATTGGACTCAACACCCCCTATTCACCGCCCAAGAATATATCTGACTAGTAAGAATCTTAAAACCTATGCATTGATATCTCTCTCTAAGTGAGTCAAGTGGGTGTAAAGCGGCAAAAACACAGCAGTGAAAAGCAGGGAAACCCCATTATAAAAATCAATTACTTTTAAAAACCCGTGAAACAAAGACAGTGAAAGAGAGAGAAATTGTTACAAAATTCGTTCAGGGGCTGTGATGCCACCTGGATTGACCATATCTAGACCCACAGCTGACTGAGACATAAGGGTGGACACTCTTGGGGCTGAGAGGTTTGGTGAGGTTAGGTGAGCAAACGCAGACCCTTTAAAGTAATAATGCGTGGTACCCATCCCATGGGTCCCAAATCTCGAGGTTCAAGGGCATCTTCCTACATCGAAAACATGCATGAGAAACCCATAAGATGGTACACCGTGTGATCGGGAAAGGTTTCTAAAACGCACCTCATTTCTCATCTCCTTGTGCTCGGGTTCGCCATTCCAGCCGCTTTACTAGCAATCTCCCTCCTTGGAGAATCAGCACCTTTAACCTCCTGTTCCGTACAGGTTGCAATTTGTTCTGAGGATGAACGGGAAGAGGGGGAACCAATGAGAGACTAGCTCTAGGTGTTGGGACAGGCACAGGTCACTCTATTTTCCCATCAGGAAGAAGAATTAACCACAGGCTCAGCCTGCCGCCCGGGACCAGAATAGGGCCTGAAGCAATCGTGCGCTTTTGCGGCCAGCTCCCAAGAAAGCGAGTTGAAAAATGGAGCTCAGGGGCACTGCAATTCACAAACCTGCAGACTTATAAATGATGACTCTCGTCCACAAATATATTGAGGGAAGGCAACGAAGAGGATTTGAAAGCAAGGCAGAATTGCAGGAAACAGATTTCAGGAGGGAGATTCGAATCGCCTTTAAAGCACAGGAAAAGCGGCAAAACCTCGACAATGATGCCCTTGGCCAAAAAGGGCGTATGCGTTTTTTCCTGAATATATTCAGGAAAAAACGCATACGCCCTTTTTGGCCAGCCAAGCAACCTGGAAAGGCAAATCAGCGCTACAAAGAAGTCTCGCTTCCCATCGGTCAAAAGGGCCATGCTGAATAAAGTGTCAAAACCAGAAATGCAAGACAAGCCATGGAGAAACGGGAGCCTGGCTATGCTGATGGGCGGGATGTAAATTGCCAACAGCCACTCTGGAGAAGTGCACGGTGTGTCCTGAAACATCTAAAAAACTCAGCTTAGGGAGCATAGGGCACTTCCACTCATGGGAATATAAATTGGGAAAACTAAAAATCAGCAAGACACAGGCACCCCAAAGTTTAGGGCTGCTCTGTTGACAAGAACCTCCACTTCGTTACACCTTAAATATCCCAGGAAAGAGAAAAATGGATAAAGAAGTTGTGGTCCTTATGTACAATGGAATATCACTCAGCCATGAAATCAACGTCATAAGGCTAGTAGCAGCAAGATGAGTGGATTTAGGTAGGACGATTCTAAGTGAAATAAGTCGCACAGAAAAAGACACTTATCATAAGATATCACTTATAGAGGGAATATAAAAACCGCTACCCTTGAACTGAATTACAAATCAGAGCAGGGTCACACGTTTAGAAAACACACTATGGCTGCTTAACGGGAAAGGTGAGGTGGGGTGATGCATAAAACGAGGGTTTCAAATTAGCTCAGATACCGTTCCATAAACCCAATAGGTAATAGACAAGACCTACTCCTTGCTCAGTGAATTGGACTCAACAGCCCCTCTTCACCGCCCAAGAATATATCTGACTAGTAAGAATCTTAAAACCTATGTATTGATATCTCTCTGTAAGTGAGACAAGTGGCTGTAAAGCGGCATAAACACAGCAGTGAAAAGCAGCTAGACCGCATTATAAAAATCAATTAATTTTAAAAACCCGTGAAACAAAGACAGTGAAAGAGAGAGAAATTCTTACAAAATTCGTTCAGGGGCTGTGATGCCACCTGGATTGACCATATCTACACCCACAGCTGATTGAGACATAAGGGTGGACACTCTTGGGGCTGAGAGGTTTGGTGAGGTTGGGTGAGCAAACGCAGACCCTTTAAAGTAATACTGCGTGGTACCCATCCCATGGGTCCCAAATCTCCAGGTTCAAGGGCATCTTCCTACATAGAAAACATGCATGAGAAACCCAGAAGATGGTACACTGTGTGATCGGGAAAGGTTTCTAAAACGCACCTCATTTCTCATCTCCTGGTGCTCGGGTTCGCCATTCCAGCCGCTTTACTAGCAATCTCCCTCCTTGGAGAATCAGCACCTTTAACCTCCTGTTCCGTACAGGTTGCAATTTGTCCTGAGGATGAACGGGAAGAGGGGGAACCAATGAGAGACTAGCTCTAGGTGTTGGGACATGCACAGGTCACTCTATTTTCCCATCAGGAAGAAGAATTAACCACAGGCTCAGCCGGCCTCCCGGGACCAGAATAGGGCCTGAAGCAATCGTGCGCTTTTGCGGCCAGCTCCCAAGAAAGCGAGTTGAAAAATGGAGCTCAGGGGCACTGCAATTCACAAACCTGCAGACTTATAAATGATGACTCTCGTCCACAAATATATTGAGGGAAGGCAACGAAGAGGATTTGAAAGCAAGGCAGAATTGCAGGAAAGAGATTTCAAGAGGGAGATTCGAATCGCCTTTAAAGCACAGAAAAAGCGGCAAAACCTCGACAATGATGCCCTTGGCCAAAAAGGGCGTATGCGTTTTTTCCTGAATATGTTCAGGAAAAAACGCATACGCCCTTTTTGGCCAACCAAGCAACCTGGAAAGGCAAATCAGCGCTACAAAGAAGTCTCGCTTCCCATCGGTCAAAAGGGCCATGCTGAATAAAGTGTCAAAACCAGAAATGCAAGACAAGCCATGGAGAAACGGGAGCCTGGCTATGCTGATGGGCGGGATGTAAATTGCCAACAGCCACTCTGGAGAAGTGCACGGTGTGTCCTGAAACATCTAAAAAACTCAGCTTAGGGAGCATAGGGCACTTCCACTCATGGGAATATAAATTGGGAAAACTAAAAATCAGCAAGACACAGGCACCCCAAAGTTTAGGGCTGCTCTGTTGACAAGAACCTCCACTTCGTTACACCTTAAATATCCCAGGAAAGAGAAAAATGGATAAAGAAGTTGTGGTCCTTTTGTACAATGGAATATCACTCAGCCATGAAATCAACGTCATAAGGCTAGTAGCAGCAAGATGAGTGGATTTAGGTAGGACGATTCTAAGTGAAATAAGTCGCACAGAAAAAGACACTTATCATAAGATATCACTTATAGAGGGAATATAAAAACCGCTACCCTTGAACTGAATTACAAATCAGAGCAGGGTCACACGTTTAGAAAACACACTATGGCTGCTTAACGGGAAAGGTGAGGTGGGGTGATGCATAAAACAAGGGTTTCAAATTAGCTCAGATACTGTTCCATAAACCCAATAGGTAATAGACAAGACCTACTCCTTGCTCAGTGAATTGGACTCAACACCCCCTATTCACCGCCCAAGAATATATCTGACTAGTAAGAATCTTAAAACCTATGCATTGATATCTCTCTCTAAGTGAGTCAAGTGGGTGTAAAGCGGCAAAAACACAGCAGTGAAAAGCAGGGAAACCCCATTATAAAAATCAATTACTTTTAAAAACCCGTGAAACAAAGACAGTGAAAGAGAGAGAAATTGTTACAAAATTCGTTCAGGGGCTGTGATGCCACCTGGATTGACCATATCTAGACCCACAGCTGACTGAGACATAAGGGTGGACACTCTTGGGGCTGAGAGGTTTGGTGAGGTTGGGTGAGCAAACGCAGACCCTTTAAAGTAATAATGCGTGGTACCCATCCCATGGGTCCCAAATCTCCAGGTTCAAGGGCATCTTCCTACATCGAAAACATGCATGAGAAACCCAGAAGATGGTACACCGTGTGATCGGGAAAGGTTTCTAAAACGCACCTCATTTCTCATCTCCTTGTGCTCGGGTTCGCCATTCCAGCCGCTTTACTAGCAATCTCCCTCCTTGGAGAATCAGCACCTTTAACCTCCTGTTCCGTACAGGTTGCAATTTGTTCTGAGGATGAACGGGAAGAGGGGGAACCAATGAGAGACTAGCTCTAGGTGTTGGGACAGGCACAGGTCACTCTATTTTCCCATCAGCAAGAAGAATTAACCACAGGCTCAGCCTGCCGCCCGGGACCAGAATAGGGCCTGAAGCAATCGTGCGCTTTTGCGGCCAGCTCCCAAGAAAGCGAGTTGAAAAATGGAGCTCAGGGGCACTGCAATTCACAAACCTGCAGACTTATAAATGATGACTCTCGTCCACAAATATATTGAGGGAAGGCAACGAAGAGGATTTGAAAGCAAGGCAGAATTGCAGGAAACAGATTTCAGGAGGGAGATTCGAATCGCCTTTAAAGCACAGGAAAAGCGGCAAAACCTCGACAATGATGCCCTTGGCCAAAAAGGGCGTATGCGTTTTTTCCTGAATATATTCAGGAAAAAACGCATACGCCCTTTTTGGCCAACCAAGCAACCTGGAAAGGCAAATCAGCGCTACAAAGAAGTCTCGCTTCCCATCGGTCAAAAGGGCCATGCTGAATAAAGTGTCAAAACCAGAAATGCAAGACAAGCCATGGAGAAACGGGAGCCTGGCTATGCTGATGGGCGGGATGTAAATTGCCAACAGCCACTCTGGAGAAGTGCACGGTGTGTCCTGAAACATCTAAAAAACTCAGCTTAGGGAGCATAGGGCACTTCCACTCATGGGAATATAAATTGGGAAAACTAAAAATCAGCAAGACACAGGCACCCCAAAGTTTAGGGCTGCTCTGTTGACAAGAACCTCCACTTCGTTACACCTTAAATATCCCAGGAAAGAGAAAAATGGATAAAGAAGTTGTGGTCCTTATGTACAATGGAATATCACTCAGCCATGAAATCAACGTCATAAGGCTAGTAGCAGCAAGATGAGTGGATTTAGGTAGGACGATTCTAAGTGAAATAAGTCGCACAGAAAAAGACACTTATCATAAGATATCACTTATAGAGGGAATATAAAAACCGCTACCCTTGAACTGAATTACAAATCAGAGCAGGGTCACACGTTTAGAAAACACACTATGGCTGCTTAACGGGAAAGGTGAGGTGGGGTGATGCATAAAACAAGGGTTTCAAATTAGCTCAGATACCGTTCCATAAACCCAATAGGTAATAGACAAGACCTACTCCTTGCTCAGTGAATTGGACTCAACACCCCCTATTCACCGCCCAAGAATATATCTGACTAGTAAGAATCTTAAAACCTATGCATTGATATCTCTCTCTAAGTGAGTCAAGTGGGTGTAAAGCGGCAAAAACACAGCAGTGAAAAGCAGGGAAACCCCATTATAAAAATCAATTACTTTTAAAAACCCGTGAAACAAAGACAGTGAAAGAGAGAGAAATTGTTACAAAATTCGTTCAGGGGCTGTGATGCCACCTGGATTGACCATATCTAGACCCACAGCTGACTGAGACATAAGGGTGGACACTCTTGGGGCTGAGAGGTTTGGTGAGGTTAGGTGAGCAAACGCAGACCCTTTAAAGTAATAATGCGTGGTACCCATCCCATGGGTCCCAAATCTCGAGGTTCAAGGGCATCTTCCTACATCGAAAACATGCATGAGAAACCCAGAAGATGGTACACCGTGTGATCGGGAAAGGTTTCTAAAACGCACCTCATTTCTCATCTCCTTGTGCTCGGGTTCGCCATTCCAGCCGCTTTACTAGCAATCTCCCTCCTTGGAGAATCAGCACCTTTAACCTCCTGTTCCGTACAGGTTGCAATTTGTTCTGAGGATGAACGGGAAGAGGGGGAACCAATGAGAGACTAGCTCTAGGTGTTGGGACAGGCACAGGTCACTCTATTTTCCCATCAGGAAGAAGAATTAACCACAGGCTCAGCCTGCCGCCCGGGACCAGAATAGGGCCTGAAGCAATCGTGCGCTTTTGCGGCCAGCTCCCAAGAAAGCGAGTTGAAAAATGGAGCTCAGGGGCACTGCAATTCACAAACCTGCAGACTTATAAATGATGACTCTCGTCCACAAATATATTGAGGGAAGGCAACGAAGAGGATTTGAAAGCAAGGCAGAATTGCAGGAAACAGATTTCAGGAGGGAGATTCGAATCGCCTTTAAAGCACAGGAAAAGCGGCAAAACCTCGACAATGATGCCCTTGGCCAAAAAGGGCGTATGCGTTTTTTCCTGAATATATTCAGGAAAAAACGCATACGCCCTTTTTGGCCAGCCAAGCAACCTGGAAAGGCAAATCAGCGCTACAAAGAAGTCTCGCTTCCCATCGGTCAAAAGGGCCATGCTGAATAAAGTGTCAAAACCAGAAATGCAAGACAAGCCATGGAGAAACGGGAGCCTGGCTATGCTGATGGGCGGGATGTAAATTGCCAACAGCCACTCTGGAGAAGTGCACGGTGTGTCCTGAAACATCTAAAAAACTCAGCTTAGGGAGCATAGGGCACTTCCACTCATGGGAATATAAATTGGGAAAACTAAAAATCAGCAAGACACAGGCACCCCAAAGTTTAGGGCTGCTCTGTTGACAAGAACCTCCACTTCGTTACACCTTAAATATCCCAGGAAAGAGAAAAATGGATAAAGAAGTTGTGGTCCTTTTGTACAATGGAATATCACTCAGCCATGAAATCAACGTCATAAGGCTAGTAGCAGCAAGATGAGTGGATTTAGGTAGGACGATTCTAAGTGAAATAAGTCGCACAGAAAAAGACACTTATCATAAGATATCACTTATAGAGGGAATATAAAAACCGCTACCCTTGAACTGAATTACAAATCAGAGCAGGGTCACACGTTTAGAAAACACACTATGGCTGCTTAACGGGAAAGGTGAGGTGGGGTGATGCATAAAACAAGGGTTTCAAATTAGCTCAGATACCGTTCCATAAACCCAATAGGTAATAGACAAGACCTACTCCTTGCTCAGTGAATTGGACTCAACACCCCCTATTCACCGCCCAAGAATATATCTGACTAGTAAGAATCTTAAAACCTATGCATTGATATCTCTCTCTAAGTGAGTCAAGTGGGTGTAAAGCGGCAAAAACACAGCAGTGAAAAGCAGGGAAACCCCATTATAAAAATCAATTACTTTTAAAAACCCGTGAAACAAAGACAGTGAAAGAGAGAGAAATTGTTACAAAATTCGTTCAGGGGCTGTGATGCCACCTGGATTGACCATATCTAGACCCACAGCTGACTGAGACATAAGGGTGGACACTCTTGGGGCTGAGAGGTTTGGTGAGGTTGGGTGAGCAAACGCAGACCCTTTAAAGTAATAATGCGTGGTACCCATCCCATGGGTCCCAAATCTCCAGGTTCAAGGGCATCTTCCTACATCGAAAACATGCATGAGAAACCCAGAAGATGGTACACCGTGTGATCGGGAAAGGTTTCTAAAACGCACCTCATTTCTCATCTCCTTGTGCTCGGGTTCGCCATTCCAGCCGCTTTACTAGCAATCTCCCTCCTTGGAGAATCAGCACCTTTAACCTCCTGTTCCGTACAGGTTGCAATTTGTTCTGAGGATGAACGGGAAGAGGGGGAACCAATGAGAGACTAGCTCTAGGTGTTGGGACAGGCACAGGTCACTCTATTTTCCCATCAGCAAGAAGAATTAACCACAGGCTCAGCCTGCCGCCCGGGACCAGAATAGGGCCTGAAGCAATCGTGCGCTTTTGCGGCCAGCTCCCAAGAAAGCGAGTTGAAAAATGGAGCTCAGGGGCACTGCAATTCACAAACCTGCAGACTTATAAATGATGACTCTCGTCCACAAATATATTGAGGGAAGGCAACGAAGAGGATTTGAAAGCAAGGCAGAATTGCAGGAAACAGATTTCAGGAGGGAGATTCGAATCGCCTTTAAAGCACAGGAAAAGCGGCAAAACCTCGACAATGATGCCCTTGGCCAAAAAGGGCGTATGCGTTTTTTCCTGAATATATTCAGGAAAAAACGCATACGCCCTTTTTGGCCAACCAAGCAACCTGGAAAGGCAAATCAGCGCTACAAAGAAGTCTCGCTTCCCATCGGTCAAAAGGGCCATGCTGAATAAAGTGTCAAAACCAGAAAGGCAAGACAAGCCATGGAGAAACGGGAGCCTGGCTATGCTGATGGGCGGGATGTAAATTGCCAACAGCCACTCTGGAGAAGTGCACGGTGTGTCCTGAAACATCTAAAAAACTCAGCTTAGGGAGCATAGGGCACTTCCACTCATGGGAATATAAATTGGGAAAACTAAAAATCAGCAAGACACAGGCACCCCAAAGTTTAGGGCTGCTCTGTTGACAAGAACCTCCACTTCGTTACACCTTAAATATCCCAGGAAAGAGAAAAATGGATAAAGAAGTTGTGGTCCTTATGTACAATGGAATATCACTCAGCCATGAAATCAACGTCATAAGGCTAGTAGCAGCAAGATGAGTGGATTTAGGTAGGACGATTCTAAGTGAAATAAGTCGCACAGAAAAAGATACTTATCATAAGATATCACTTATAGAGGGAATATAAAAACCGCTACCCTTGAACTGAATTACAAATCAGAGCAGGGTCACACGTTTAGAAAACACACTATGGCTGCTTAACGGGAAAGGTGAGGTGGGGTGATGCATAAAACAAGGGTTTCAAATTAGCTCAGATACCGTTCCATAAACCCAATAGGTAATAGACAAGACCTACTCCTTGCTCAGTGAATTGGACTCAACAGCCCCTCTTCACCGCCCAAGAATATATCTGACTAGTAAGAATCTTAAAACCTATGTATTGATATCTCTCTGTAAGTGAGTCAAGTGGCTGTAAAGCGGCATAAACACAGCAGTGAAAAGCAGCTAGACCGCATTATAAAAATCAATTAATTTTAAAAACCCGTGAAACAAAGACAGTGAAAGAGAGAGAAATTCTTACAAAATTCGTTCAGGGGCTGTGATGCCACCTGGATTGACCATATCTACACCCACAGCTGATTGAGACATAAGGGTGGACACTCTTGGGGCTGAGAGGTTTGGTGAGGTTGGGTGAGCAAACGCAGACCCTTTAAAGTAATACTGCGTGGTACCCATCCCATGGGTCCCAAATCTCCAGGTTCAAGGGCATCTTCCTACATAGAAAACATGCATGAGAAACCCAGAAGATGGTACACTGTGTGATCGGGAAAGGTTTCTAAAACGCACCTCATTTCTCATCTCCTGGTGCTCGGGTTCGCCATTCCAGCCGCTTTACTAGCAATCTCCCTCCTTGGAGAATCAGCACCTTTAACCTCCTGTTCCGTACAGGTTGCAATTTGTCCTGAGGATGAACGGGAAGAGGGGGAACCAATGAGAGACTAGCTCTAGGTGTTGGGACAGGCACAGGTCACTCTATTTTCCCATCAGGAAGAAGAATTAACCACAGGCTCAGCCTGCCGCCCGGGACCAGAATAGGGCCTGAAGCAATCATGCGCATTTGCGGCCAGCTCCCAAGAAAGCGAGTTGAAAAATGAAGCTCAGGGGCACTGCAATTCACAAACCTGCAGACTTATAAATGATGACTCTCGTCCACAAATATATTGAGGGAAGGCAACGAAGAGGATTTGAAAGCAAGGCAGAATTGCAGGAAACAGATTTCAGGAGGGAGATTCGAATCGCCTTTAAAGCACAGGAAAAGCGGCAAAACCTCGACAATGATGCCCTTGGCCAAAAAGGGCGTATGCGTTTTTTCCTGAATATATTCAGGAAAAAACGCATACGCCCTTTTTGGCCAACCAAGCAACCTGGAAAGGCAAATCAGCGCTACAAAGATGTCTCGCTTCCCATCGGTCAAAAGGGCCATGCTGAATAAAGTGACAAAACCAGAAATGCAAGACAGGCCATGGAGAAACGGGAGCCTGGCTACGCTGATGGGCGGGATGTAAATTGCCAACAGCCACTCTGGAGAAGTGCACGGTGTGTCCTGAAACATCTAAAAAACTCAGCTTAGGGAGCATAGGGCACTTCCACTCATGGGCGTATAAATTGGGAAAACTAAAAATCAGCAAGACACAGGCACCCCAAAGTTAAAGGCTGCTCTGTTGACAAGAACCTCCACTTCGTTACACCTTAAATATCCCAGGAAAGAGAAAAATGGATAAAGAAGTTGTGGTCCTTATGTACAAAGGAATATCACTCAGCCATGAAATAAACGTCATAAGGCTAGTAGCAGCAAGATGAGTGGATTTAGGTAGGACGATTCTAAGTGAAATAAGTCGCACAGAAAAAGATACTTATCACAAGATATCACTTATAGAGGGAATATAAAAACCGCTACCCTTGAACTGAATTACAAATCAGAGCAGGGTCACACGTTTAGAAAACACACTATGGCTGCTTAACGGGAAAGGTGAGGTGGGGTGATGCATAAAACAAGGGTTTCAAATTAGCTCAGATACCGTTCCATAAACGCAATATGTAATAGACAAGACCTACTCCTTGCTCAGTGAATTGGACTCAACAGCCCCTCTTCACCGCCCAAGAATATATCTGACTAGTAAGAATCTTAAAACCTATGTATTGATATCTCTCTGTAAGTGAGTCAAGTGGCTGTAAAGCGGCATAAACACAGCAGTGAAAAGCAGCTAGACCGCATTATAAAAATCAATTACTTTTAAAAACCCGTGAAACAAAGACAGTGAAAGAGAGAGAAATTCTTACAAAATTCGTTCAGGGGCTGTGATGCCACCTGGATTGACCATATCTAGACCCACAGCTGATTGAGACATAAGGGTGGACACTCTTGGGGCTGAGAGGTTTGGTGAGGTTGGGTGAGCAAACGCAGACCCTTTAAAGTAATAATGCGTGGTACCCATCCCATGGGTCCCAAATCTCCAGGTTCAAGGGCATCTTCCTACATCGAAAACATGCATGAGAAACCCAGAAGATGGTACACCGTGTGATCGGGAAAGGTTTCTAAAACGCACCTCATTTCTCATCTCCTTGTGCTCGGGTTCGCCATTCCAGCCGCTTTACTAGCAATCTCCCTCCTTGGAGAATCAGCACCTTTAACCTCCTGTTCCGTACAGGTTGCAATTTGTTCTGAGGATGAACGGGAAGAGGGGGAACCAATGAGAGACTAGCTCTAGGTGTTGGGACAGGCACAGGTCACTCTATTTTCCCATCAGGAAGAAGAATTAACCACAGGCTCAGCCTGCCGCCCGGGACCAGAATAGGGCCTGAAGCAATCGTGCGCTTTTGCGGCCAGCTCCCAAGAAAGCGAGTTGAAAAATGGAGCTCAGGGGCACTGCAATTCACAAACCTGCAGACTTATAAATGATGACTCTCGTCCACAAATATATTGAGGGAAGGCAACGAAGAGGATTTGAAAGCAAGGCAGAATTGCAGGAAAGAGATTTCAAGAGGGAGATTCGAATCGCCTTTAAAGCACAGAAAAAGGGGCAAAACCTCGACAATGATGCCCTTGGCCAAAAAGGGCGTATGCGTTTTTTCCTGAATATGTTCAGGAAAAAACGCATACGCCCTTTTTGGCCAACCAAGCAACCTGGAAAGGAAAATCAGCGCTACAAAGAAGTCTCGCTTCCCATCGGTCAAAAGGGCCATGCTGAATAAAGTGTCAAAACCAGAAATGCAAGACAAGCCATGGAGAAACGGGAGCCTGGCTATGCTGATGGGCGGGATGTAAATTGCCAACAGCCACTCTGGAGAAGTGCACGGTGTGTCCTGAAACATCTAAAAAACTCAGCTTAGGGAGCATAGGGCACTTCCACTCATGGGAATATAAATTGGGAAAACTAAAAATCAGCAAGACACAGGCACCCCAAAGTTTAGGGCTGCTCTGTTGACAAGAACCTCCACTTCGTTACACCTTAAATATCCCAGGAAAGAGAAAAATGGATAAAGAAGTTGTGGTCCTTTTGTACAATGGAATATCACTCAGCCATGAAATCAACGTCATAAGGCTAGTAGCAGCAAGATGAGTGGATTTAGGTAGGACGATTCTAAGTGAAATAAGTCGCACAGAAAAAGACACTTATCATAAGATATCACTTATAGAGGGAATATAAAAACCGCTACCCTTGAACTGAATTACAAATCAGAGCAGGGTCACACGTTTAGAAAACACACTATGGCTGCTTAACGGGAAAGGTGAGGTGGGGTGATGCATAAAACAAGGGTTTCAAATTAGCTCAGATACCGTTCCATAAACCCAATAGGTAATAGACAAGACCTACTCCTTGCTCAGTGAATTGGACTCAACACCCCCTATTCACCGCCCAAGAATATATCTGACTAGTAAGAATCTTAAAACCTATGCATTGATATCTCTCTCTAAGTGAGTCAAGTGGGTGTAAAGCGGCAAAAACACAGCAGTGAAAAGCAGGGAAACCCCATTATAAAAATCAATTACTTTTAAAAACCCGTGAAACAAAGACAGTGAAAGAGAGAGAAATTGTTACAAAATTCGTTCAGGGGCTGTGATGCCACCTGGATTGACCATATCTAGACCCACAGCTGACTGAGACATAAGGGTGGACACTCTTGGGGCTGAGAGGTTTGGTGAGGTTGGGTGAGCAAACGCAGACCCTTTAAAGTAATAATGCGTGGTACCCATCCCATGGGTCCCAAATCTCCAGGTTCAAGGGCATCTTCCTACATCGAAAACATGCATGAGAAACCCAGAAGATGGTACACCGTGTGATCGGGAAAGGTTTCTAAAACGCACCTCATTTCTCATCTCCTTGTGCTCGGGTTCGCCATTCCAGCCGCTTTACTAGCAATCTCCCTCCTTGGAGAATCAGCACCTTTAACCTCCTGTTCCGTACAGGTTGCAATTTGTTCTGAGGATGAACGGGAAGAGGGGGAACCAATGAGAGACTAGCTCTAGGTGTTGGGACAGGCACAGGTCACTCTATTTTCCCATCAGCAAGAAGAATTAACCACAGGCTCAGCCTGCCGCCCGGGACCAGAATAGGGCCTGAAGCAATCGTGCGCTTTTGCGGCCAGCTCCCAAGAAAGCGAGTTGAAAAATGGAGCTCAGGGGCACTGCAATTCACAAACCTGCAGACTTATAAATGATGACTCTCGTCCACAAATATATTGAGGGAAGGCAACGAAGAGGATTTGAAAGCAAGGCAGAATTGCAGGAAACAGATTTCAGGAGGGAGATTCGAATCGCCTTTAAAGCACAGGAAAAGCGGCAAAACCTCGACAATGATGCCCTTGGCCAAAAAGGGCGTATGCGTTTTTTCCTGAATATATTCAGGAAAAAACGCATACGCCCTTTTTGGCCAACCAAGCAACCTGGAAAGGCAAATCAGCGCTACAAAGAAGTCTCGCTTCCCATCGGTCAAAAGGGCCATGCTGAATAAAGTGTCAAAACCAGAAATGCAAGACAAGCCATGGAGAAACGGGAGCCTGGCTATGCTGATGGGCGGGATGTAAATTGCCAACAGCCACTCTGGAGAAGTGCACGGTGTGTCCTGAAACATCTAAAAAACTCAGCTTAGGGAGCATAGGGCACTTCCACTCATGGGAATATAAATTGGGAAAACTAAAAATCAGCAAGACACAGGCACCCCAAAGTTTAGGGCTGCTCTGTTGACAAGAACCTCCACTTCGTTACACCTTAAATATCCCAGGAAAGAGAAAAATGGATAAAGAAGTTGTGGTCCTTATGTACAATGGAATATCACTCAGCCATGAAATCAACGTCATAAGGCTAGTAGCAGCAAGATGAGTGGATTTAGGTAGGACGATTCTAAGTGAAATAAGTCGCACAGAAAAAGACACTTATCATAAGATATCACTTATAGAGGGAATATAAAAACCGCTACCCTTGAACTGAATTACAAATCAGAGCAGGGTCACACGTTTAGAAAACACACTATGGCTGCTTAACGGGAAAGGTGAGGTGGGGTGATGCATAAAACAAGGGTTTCAAATTAGCTCAGATACCGTTCCATAAACCCAATAGGTAATAGACAAGACCTACTCCTTGCTCAGTGAATTGGACTCAACACCCCCTATTCACCGCCCAAGAATATATCTGACTAGTAAGAATCTTAAAACCTATGCATTGATATCTCTCTCTAAGTGAGTCAAGTGGGTGTAAAGCGGCAAAAACACAGCAGTGAAAAGCAGGGAAACCCCATTATAAAAATCAATTACTTTTAAAAACCCGTGAAACAAAGACAGTGAAAGAGAGAGAAATTGTTACAAAATTCGTTCAGGGGCTGTGATGCCACCTGGATTGACCATATCTAGACCCACAGCTGACTGAGACATAAGGGTGGACACTCTTGGGGCTGAGAGGTTTGGTGAGGTTAGGTGAGCAAACGCAGACCCTTTAAAGTAATAATGCGTGGTACCCATCCCATGGGTCCCAAATCTCGAGGTTCAAGGGCATCTTCCTACATCGAAAACATGCATGAGAAACCCATAAGATGGTACACCGTGTGATCGGGAAAGGTTTCTAAAACGCACCTCATTTCTCATCTCCTTGTGCTCGGGTTCGCCATTCCAGCCGCTTTACTAGCAATCTCCCTCCTTGGAGAATCAGCACCTTTAACCTCCTGTTCCGTACAGGTTGCAATTTGTTCTGAGGATGAACGGGAAGAGGGGGAACCAATGAGAGACTAGCTCTAGGTGTTGGGACAGGCACAGGTCACTCTATTTTCCCATCAGGAAGAAGAATTAACCACAGGCTCAGCCTGCCGCCCGGGACCAGAATAGGGCCTGAAGCAATCGTGCGCTTTTGCGGCCAGCTCCCAAGAAAGCGAGTTGAAAAATGGAGCTCAGGGGCACTGCAATTCACAAACCTGCAGACTTATAAATGATGACTCTCGTCCACAAATATATTGAGGGAAGGCAACGAAGAGGATTTGAAAGCAAGGCAGAATTGCAGGAAACAGATTTCAGGAGGGAGATTCGAATCGCCTTTAAAGCACAGGAAAAGCGGCAAAACCTCGACAATGATGCCCTTGGCCAAAAAGGGCGTATGCGTTTTTTCCTGAATATATTCAGGAAAAAACGCATACGCCCTTTTTGGCCAGCCAAGCAACCTGGAAAGGCAAATCAGCGCTACAAAGAAGTCTCGCTTCCCATCGGTCAAAAGGGCCATGCTGAATAAAGTGTCAAAACCAGAAATGCAAGACAAGCCATGGAGAAACGGGAGCCTGGCTATGCTGATGGGCGGGATGTAAATTGCCAACAGCCACTCTGGAGAAGTGCACGGTGTGTCCTGAAACATCTAAAAAACTCAGCTTAGGGAGCATAGGGCACTTCCACTCATGGGAATATAAATTGGGAAAACTAAAAATCAGCAAGACACAGGCACCCCAAAGTTTAGGGCTGCTCTGATGACAAGAACCTCCACTTCGTTACACCTTAAATATCCCAGGAAAGAGAAAAATGGATAAAGAAGTTGTGGTCCTTTTGTACAATGGAATATCACTCAGCCATGAAATCAACGTCATAAGGCTAGTAGCAGCAAGATGAGTGGATTTAGGTAGGACGATTCTAAGTGAAATAAGTCGCACAGAAAAAGACACTTATCATAAGATATCACTTATAGAGGGAATATAAAAACCGCTACCCTTGAACTGAATTACAAATCAGAGCAGGGTCACACGTTTAGAAAACACACTATGGCTGCTTAACGGGAAAGGTGAGGTGGGGTGATGCATAAAACAAGGGTTTCAAATTAGCTCAGATACCGTTCCATAAACCCAATAGGTAATAGACAAGACCTACTCCTTGCTCAGTGAATTGGACTCAACACCCCCTATTCACCGCCCAAGAATATATCTGACTAGTAAGAATCTTAAAACCTATGCATTGATATCTCTCTCTAAGTGAGTCAAGTGGGTGTAAAGCGGCAAAAACACAGCAGTGAAAAGCAGGGAAACCCCATTATAAAAATCAATTACTTTTAAAAACCCGTGAAACAAAGACAGTGAAAGAGAGAGAAATTGTTACAAAATTCGTTCAGGGGCTGTGATGCCACCTGGATTGACCATATCTAGACCCACAGCTGACTGAGACATAAGGGTGGACACTCTTGGGGCTGAGAGGTTTGGTGAGGTTGGGTGAGCAAACGCAGACCCTTTAAAGTAATAATGCGTGGTACCCATCCCATGGGTCCCAAATCTCCAGGTTCAAGGGCATCTTCCTACATCGAAAACATGCATGAGAAACCCAGAAGATGGTACACCGTGTGATCGGGAAAGGTTTCTAAAACGCACCTCATTTCTCATCTCCTTGTGCTCGGGTTCGCCATTCCAGCCGCTTTACTAGCAATCTCCCTCCTTGGAGAATCAGCACCTTTAACCTCCTGTTCCGTACAGGTTGCAATTTGTTCTGAGGATGAACGGGAAGAGGGGGAACCAATGAGAGACTAGCTCTAGGTGTTGGGACAGGCACAGGTCACTCTATTTTCCCATCAGCAAGAAGAATTAACCACAGGCTCAGCCTGCCGCCCGGGACCAGAATAGGGCCTGAAGCAATCGTGCGCTTTTGCGGCCAGCTCCCAAGAAAGCGAGTTGAAAAATGGAGCTCAGGGGCACTGCAATTCACAAACCTGCAGACTTATAAATGATGACTCTCGTCCACAAATATATTGAGGGAAGGCAACGAAGAGGATTTGAAAGCAAGGCAGAATTGCAGGAAACAGATTTCAGGAGGGAGATTCGAATCGCCTTTAAAGCACAGGAAAAGCGGCAAAACCTCGACAATGATGCCCTTGGCCAAAAAGGGCGTATGCGTTTTTTCCTGAATATATTCAGGAAAAAACGCATACGCCCTTTTTGGCCAACCAAGCAACCTGGAAAGGCAAATCAGCGCTACAAAGAAGTCTCGCTTCCCATCGGTCAAAAGGGCCATGCTGAATAAAGTGTCAAAACCAGAAATGCAAGACAAGCCATGGAGAAACGGGAGCCTGGCTATGCTGATGGGCGGGATGTAAATTGCCAACAGCCACTCTGGAGAAGTGCACGGTGTGTCCTGAAACATCTAAAAAACTCAGCTTAGGGAGCATAGGGCACTTCCACTCATGGGAATATAAATTGGGAAAACTAAAAATCAGCAAGACACAGGCACCCCAAAGTTTAGGGCTGCTCTGTTGACAAGAACCTCCACTTCGTTACACCTTAAATATCCCAGGAAAGAGAAAAATGGATAAAGAAGTTGTGGTCCTTATGTACAATGGAATATCACTCAGCCATGAAATCAACGTCATAAGGCTAGTAGCAGCAAGATGAGTGGATTTAGGTAGGACGATTCTAAGTGAAATAAGTCGCACAGAAAAAGACACTTATCATAAGATATCACTTATAGAGGGAATATAAAAACCGCTACCCTTGAACTGAATTACAAATCAGAGCAGGGTCACACGTTTAGAAAACACACTATGGCTGCTTAACGGGAAAGGTGAGGTGGGGTGATGCATAAAACAAGGGTTTCAAATTAGCTCAGATACCGTTCCATAAACCCAATAGGTAATAGACAAGACCTACTCCTTGCTCAGTGAATTGGACTCAACACCCCCTATTCACCGCCCAAGAATATATCTGACTAGTAAGAATCTTAAAACCTATGCATTGATATCTCTCTCTAAGTGAGTCAAGTGGGTGTAAAGCGGCAAAAACACAGCAGTGAAAAGCAGGGAAACCCCATTATAAAAATCAATTACTTTTAAAAACCCGTGAAACAAAGACAGTGAAAGAGAGAGAAATTGTTACAAAATTCGTTCAGGGGCTGTGATGCCACCTGGATTGACCATATCTAGACCCACAGCTGACTGAGACATAAGGGTGGACACTCTTGGGGCTGAGAGGTTTGGTGAGGTTAGGTGAGCAAACGCAGACCCTTTAAAGTAATAATGCGTGGTACCCATCCCATGGGTCCCAAATCTCGAGGTTCAAGGGCATCTTCCTACATCGAAAACATGCATGAGAAACCCAGAAGATGGTACACCGTGTGATCGGGAAAGGTTTCTAAAACGCACCTCATTTCTCATCTCCTTGTGCTCGGGTTCGCCATTCCAGCCGCTTTACTAGCAATCTCCCTCCTTGGAGAATCAGCACCTTTAACCTCCTGTTCCGTACAGGTTGCAATTTGTTCTGAGGATGAACGGGAAGAGGGGGAACCAATGAGAGACTAGCTCTAGGTGTTGGGACAGGCACAGGTCACTCTATTTTCCCATCAGGAAGAAGAATTAACCACAGGCTCAGCCTGCCGCCCGGGACCAGAATAGGGCCTGAAGCAATCGTGCGCTTTTGCGGCCAGCTCCCAAGAAAGCGAGTTGAAAAATGGAGCTCAGGGGCACTGCAATTCACAAACCTGCAGACTTATAAATGATGACTCTCGTCCACAAATATATTGAGGGAAGGCAACGAAGAGGATTTGAAAGCAAGGCAGAATTGCAGGAAACAGATTTCAGGAGGGAGATTCGAATCGCCTTTAAAGCACAGGAAAAGCGGCAAAACCTCGACAATGATGCCCTTGGCCAAAAAGGGCGTATGCGTTTTTTCCTGAATATATTCAGGAAAAAACGCATACGCCCTTTTTGGCCAGCCAAGCAACCTGGAAAGGCAAATCAGCGCTACAAAGAAGTCTCGCTTCCCATCGGTCAAAAGGGCCATGCTGAATAAATTGTCAAAACCAGAAATGCAAGACAAGCCATGGAGAAACGGGAGCCTGGCTATGCTGATGGGCGGGATGTAAATTGCCAACAGCCACTCTGGAGAAGTGCACGGTGTGTCCTGAAACATCTAAAAAACTCAGCTTAGGGAGCATAGGGCACTTCCACTCATGGGAATATAAATTGGGAAAACTAAAAATCAGCAAGACACAGGCACCCCAAAGTTTAGGGCTGCTCTGTTGACAAGAACCTCCACTTCGTTACACCTTAAATATCCCAGGAAAGAGAAAAATGGATAAAGAAGTTGTGGTCCTTTTGTACAATGGAATATCACTCAGCCATGAAATCAACGTCATAAGGCTAGTAGCAGCAAGATGAGTGGATTTAGGTAGGACGATTCTAAGTGAAATAAGTCGCACAGAAAAAGACACTTATCATAAGATATCACTTATAGAGGGAATATAAAAACCGCTACCCTTGAACTGAATTACAAATCAGAGCAGGGTCACACGTTTAGAAAACACACTATGGCTGCTTAACGGGAAAGGTGAGGTGGGGTGATGCATAAAACAAGGGTTTCAAATTAGCTCAGATACCGTTCCATAAACCCAATAGGTAATAGACAAGACCTACTCCTTGCTCAGTGAATTGGACTCAACACCCCCTATTCACCGCCCAAGAATATATCTGACTAGTAAGAATCTTAAAACCTATGCATTGATATCTCTCTCTAAGTGAGTCAAGTGGGTGTAAAGCGGCAAAAACACAGCAGTGAAAAGCAGGGAAACCCCATTATAAAAATCAATTACTTTTAAAAACCCGTGAAACAAAGACAGTGAAAGAGAGAGAAATTGTTACAAAATTCGTTCAGGGGCTGTGATGCCACCTGGATTGACCATATCTAGACCCACAGCTGACTGAGACATAAGGGTGGACACTCTTGGGGCTGAGAGGTTTGGTGAGGTTGGGTGAGCAAACGCAGACCCTTTAAAGTAATAATGCGTGGTACCCATCCCATGGGTCCCAAATCTCCAGGTTCAAGGGCATCTTCCTACATCGAAAACATGCATGAGAAACCCAGAAGATGGTACACCGTGTGATCGGGAAAGGTTTCTAAAACGCACCTCATTTCTCATCTCCTTGTGCTCGGGTTCGCCATTCCAGCCGCTTTACTAGCAATCTCCCTCCTTGGAGAATCAGCACCTTTAACCTCCTGTTCCGTACAGGTTGCAATTTGTTCTGAGGATGAACGGGAAGAGGGGGAACCAATGAGAGACTAGCTCTAGGTTTTGGGACAGGCACAGGTCACTCTATTTTCCCATCAGCAAGAAGAATTAACCACAGGCTCAGCCTGCCGCCCGGGACCAGAATAGGGCCTGAAGCAATCGTGCGCTTTTGCGGCCAGCTCCCAAGAAAGCGAGTTGAAAAATGGAGCTCAGGGGCACTGCAATTCACAAACCTGCAGACTTATAAATGATGACTCTCGTCCACAAATATATTGAGGGAAGGCAACGAAGAGGATTTGAAAGCAAGGCAGAATTGCAGGAAACAGATTTCAGGAGGGAGATTCGAATCGCCTTTAAAGCACAGGAAAAGCGGCAAAACCTCGACAATGATGCCCTTGGCCAAAAAGGGCGTATGCGTTTTTTCCTGAATATATTCAGGAAAAAACGCATACGCCCTTTTTGGCCAACCAAGCAACCTGGAAAGGCAAATCAGCGCTACAAAGAAGTCTCGCTTCCCATCGGTCAAAAGGGCCATGCTGAATAAAGTGTCAAAACCAGAAAGGCAAGACAAGCCATGGAGAAACGGGAGCCTGGCTATGCTGATGGGCGGGATGTAAATTGCCAACAGCCACTCTGGAGAAGTGCACGGTGTGTCCTGAAACATCTAAAAAACTCAGCTTAGGGAGCATAGGGCACTTCCACTCATGGGAATATAAATTGGGAAAACTAAAAATCAGCAAGACACAGGCACCCCAAAGTTTAGGGCTGCTCTGTTGACAAGAACCTCCACTTCGTTACACCTTAAATATCCCAGGAAAGAGAAAAATGGATAAAGAAGTTGTGGTCCTTATGTACAATGGAATATCACTCAGCCATGAAATCAACGTCATAAGGCTAGTAGCAGCAAGATGAGTGGATTTAGGTAGGACGATTCTAAGTGAAATAAGTCGCACAGAAAAAGATACTTATCATAAGATATCACTTATAGAGGGAATATAAAAACCGCTACCCTTGAACTGAATTACAAATCAGAGCAGGGTCACACGTTTAGAAAACACACTATGGCTGCTTAACGGGAAAGGTGAGGTGGGGTGATGCATAAAACAAGGGTTTCAAATTAGCTCAGATACCGTTCCATAAACCCAATAGGTAATAGACAAGACCTACTCCTTGCTCAGTGAATTGGACTCAACAGCCCCTCTTCACCGCCCAAGAATATATCTGACTAGTAAGAATCTTAAAACCTATGTATTGATATCTCTCTGTAAGTGAGTCAAGTGGCTGTAAAGCGGCATAAACACAGCAGTGAAAAGCAGCTAGACCGCATTATAAAAATCAATTAATTTTAAAAACCCGTGAAACAAAGACAGTGAAAGAGAGAGAAATTCTTACAAAATTCGTTCAGGGGCTGTGATGCCACCTGGATTGACCATATCTACACCCACAGCTGATTGAGACATAAGGGTGGACACTCTTGGGGCTGAGAGGTTTGGTGAGGTTGGGTGAGCAAACGCAGACCCTTTAAAGTAATACTGCGTGGTACCCATCCCATGGGTCCCAAATCTCCAGGTTCAAGGGCATCTTCCTACATAGAAAACATGCATGAGAAACCCAGAAGATGGTACACTGTGTGATCGGGAAAGGTTTCTAAAACGCACCTCATTTCTCATCTCCTGGTGCTCGGGTTCGCCATTCCAGCCGCTTTACTAGCAATCTCCCTCCTTGGAGAATCAGCACCTTTAACCTCCTGTTCCGTACAGGTTGCAATTTGTCCTGAGGATGAACGGGAAGAGGGGGAACCAATGAGAGACTAGCTCTAGGTGTTGGGACATGCACAGGTCACTCTATTTTCCCATCAGGAAGAAGAATTAACCACAGGCTCAGCCGGCCTCCCGGGACCAGAATAGGGCCTGAAGCAATCGTGCGCTTTTGCGGCCAGCTCCCAAGAAAGCGAGTTGAAAAATGGAGCTCAGGGGCACTGCAATTCACAAACCTGCAGACTTATAAATGATGACTCTCGTCCACAAATATATTGAGGGAAGGCAACGAAGAGGATTTGAAAGCAAGGCAGAATTGCAGGAAAGAGATTTCAAGAGGGAGATTCGAATCGCCTTTAAAGCACAGAAAAAGCGGCAAAACCTCGACAATGATGCCCTTGGCCAAAAAGGGCGTATGCGTTTTTTCCTGAATATGTTCAGGAAAAAACGCATACGCCCTTTTTGGCCAACCAAGCAACCTGGAAAGGAAAATCAGCGCTACAAAGAAGTCTCGCTTCCCATCGGTCAAAAGGGCCATGCTGAATAAAGTGTCAAAACCAGAAATGCAAGACAAGCCATGGAGAAACGGGAGCCTGGTTATGCTGATGGGCGGGATGTAAATTGCCAACAGCCACTCTGGAGAAGTGCACGGTGTGTCCTGAAACATCTAAAAAACTCAGCTTAGGGAGCATAGGGCACTTCCACTCATGGGAATATAAATTGGGAAAACTAAAAATCAGCAAGACACAGGCACCCCAAAGTTTAGGGCTGCTCTGTTGACAAGAACCTCCACTTCGCTACACCTTAAATATCCCAGGAAAGAGAAAAATGGATAAAGAAGTTGTGGTCCTTTTGTACAATGGAATATCACTCAGCCATGAAATCAACGTCATAAGGCTAGTAGCAGCAAGATGAGTGGATTTAGGTAGGACGATTCTAAGTGAAATAAGTCGCACAGAAAAAGACACTTATCATAAGATATCACTTATAGAGGGAATATAAAAACCGCTACCCTTGAACTGAATTACAAATCAGAGCAGGGTCACACGTTTAGAAAACACACTATGGCTGCTTAACGGGAAAGGTGAGGTGGGGTGATGCATAAAACAAGGGTTTCAAATTAGCTCAGATACCGTTCCATAAACCCAATAGGTAATAGACAAGACCTACTCCTTGCTCAGTGAATTGGACTCAACACCCCCTATTCACCGCCCAAGAATATATCTGACTAGTAAGAATCTTAAAACCTATGCATTGATATCTCTCTCTAAGTGAGTCAAGTGGGTGTAAAGCGGCAAAAACACAGCAGTGAAAAGCAGGGAAACCCCATTATAAAAATCAATTACTTTTAGAAACCCGTGAAACAAAGACAGTGAAAGAGAGAGAAATTGTTACAAAATTCGTTCAGGGGCTGTGATGCCACCTGGATTGACCATATCTAGACCCACAGCTGACTGAGACATAAGGGTGGACACTCTTGGGGCTGAGAGGTTTGGTGAGGTTGGGTGAGCAAACGCAGACCCTTTAAAGTAATAATGCGTGGTACCCATCCCATGGGTCCCAAATCTCCAGGTTCAAGGGCATCTTCCTACATCGAAAACATGCATGAGAAACCCATAAGATGGTACACCGTGTGATCGGGAAAGGTTTCTAAAACGCACCTCATTTCTCATCTCCTTGTGCTCGGGTTCGCCATTCCAGCCGCTTTACTAGCAATCTCCCTCCTTGGAGAATCAGCACCTTTAACCTCCTGTTCCGTACAGGTTGCAATTTGTTCTGAGGATGAACGGGAAGAGGGGGAACCAATGAGAGACTAGCTCTAGGTGTTGGGACAGGCACAGGTCACTCTATTTTCCCATCAGGAAGAAGAATTAACCACAGGCTCAGCCTGCCGCCCGGGACCAGAATAGGGCCTGAAGCAATCGTGCGCTTTTGCGGCCAGCTCCCAAGAAAGCGAGTTGAAAAATGGAGCTCAGGGGCACTGCAATTCACAAACCTGCAGACTTATAAATGATGACTCTCGTCCACAAATATATTGAGGGAAGGCAACGAAGAGGATTTGAAAGCAAGGCAGAATTGCAGGAAACAGATTTCAGGAGGGAGATTCGAATCGCCTTTAAAGCACAGGAAAAGCGGCAAAACCTCGACAATGATGCCCTTGGCCAAAAAGGGCGTATGCGTTTTTTCCTGAATATATTCAGGAAAAAACGCATACGCCCTTTTTGGCCAACCAAGCAACCTGGAAAGGTAAATCAGCGCTACAAAGAAGTCTCGCTTCCCATCGGTCAAAAGGGCCATGCTGAATAAAGTGACAAAACCAGAAATGCAAGACAGGCCATGGAGAAACGGGAGCCTGGCTACGCTGATGGGCGGGATGTAAATTGCCAACAGCCACTCTGGAGAACTGCACGGTGTGTCCTGAAACATCTAAAAAACTCAGCTTAGGGAGCATAGGGCACTTCCACTCATGGGCGTATAAATTGGGAAAACTAAAAATCAGCAAGACACAGGCACCCCAAAGTTAAAGGCTGCTCTGTTGACAAGAACCTCCACTTCGTTACACCTTAAATATCCCAGGAAAGAGAAAAATGGATAAAGAAGTTGTGGTCCTTATGTACAAAGGAATATCACTCAGCCATGAAATAAACGTCATAAGGCTAGTAGCAGCAAGATGAGTGGATTTAGGTAGGACGATTCTAAGTGAAATAAGTCGCACAGAAAAAGATACTTATCACAAGATATCACTTATAGAGGGAATATAAAAACCGCTACCCTTGAACTGAATTACAAATCAGAGCAGGGTCACACGTTTAGAAAACACACTATGGCTGCTTAACGGGAAAGGTGAGGTGGGGTGATGCATAAAACAAGGGTTTCAAATTAGCTCAGATACCGTTCCATAAACGCAATATGTAATAGACAAGACCTACTCCTTGCTCAGTGAATTGGACTCAACAGCCCCTCTTCACCGCCCAAGAATATATCTGACTAGTAAGAATCTTAAAACCTATGTATTGATATCTCTCTGTAAGTGAGTCAAGTGGCTGTAAAGCGGCATAAACACAGCAGTGAAAAGCAGCTAGACCGCATTATAAAAATCAATTACTTTTAAAAACCCGTGAAACAAAGACAGTGAAAGAGAGAGAAATTCTTACAAAATTCGTTCAGGGGCTGTGATGCCACCTGGATTGACCATATCTAGACCCACAGCTGATTGAGACATAAGGGTGGACACTCTTGGGGCTGAGAGGTTTGGTGAGGTTGGGTGAGCAAACGCAGACCCTTTAAAGTAATAATGCGTGGTACCCATCCCATGGGTCCCAAATCTCCAGGTTCAAGGGCATCTTCCTACATCGAAAACATGCATGAGAAACCCAGAAGATGGTACACCGTGTGATCGGGAAAGGTTTCTAAAACGCACCTCATTTCTCATCTCCTTGTGCTCGGGTTCGCCATTCCAGCCGCTTTACTAGCAATCTCCCTCCTTGGAGAATCAGCACCTTTAACCTCCTGTTCCGTACAGGTTGCAATTTGTTCTGAGGATGAACGGGAAGAGGGGGAACCAATGAGAGACTAGCTCTAGGTGTTGGGACAGGCACAGGTCACTCTATTTTCCCATCAGGAAGAAGAATTAACCACAGGCTCAGCCTGCCGCCCGGGACCAGAATAGGGCCTGAAGCAATCGTGCGCTTTTGCGGCCAGCTCCCAAGAAAGCGAGTTGAAAAATGGAGCTCAGGGGCACTGCAATTCACAAACCTGCAGACTTATAAATGATGACTCTCGTCCACAAATATATTGAGGGAAGGCAACGAAGAGGATTTGAAAGCAAGGCAGAATTGCAGGAAAGAGATTTCAAGAGGGAGATTCGAATCGCCTTTAAAGCACAGAAAAAGGGGCAAAACCTCGACAATGATGCCCTTGGCCAAAAAGGGCGTATGCGTTTTTTCCTGAATATGTTCAGGAAAAAACGCATACGCCCTTTTTGGCCAACCAAGCAACCTGGAAAGGAAAATCAGCGCTACAAAGAAGTCTCGCTTCCCATCGGTCAAAAGGGCCATGCTGAATAAAGTGTCAAAACCAGAAATGCAAGACAAGCCATGGAGAAACGGGAGCCTGGCTATGCTGATGGGCGGGATGTAAATTGCCAACAGCCACTCTGGAGAAGTGCACGGTGTGTCCTGAAACATCTAAAAAACTCAGCTTAGGGAGCATAGGGCACTTCCACTCATGGGAATATAAATTGGGAAAACTAAAAATCAGCAAGACACAGGCACCCCAAAGTTTAGGGCTGCTCTGTTGACAAGAACCTCCACTTCGTTACACCTTAAATATCCCAGGAAAGAGAAAAATGGATAAAGAAGTTGTGGTCCTTTTGTACAATGGAATATCACTCAGCCATGAAATCAACGTCATAAGGCTAGTAGCAGCAAGATGAGTGGATTTAGGTAGGACGATTCTAAGTGAAATAAGTCGCACAGAAAAAGACACTTATCATAAGATATCACTTATAGAGGGAATATAAAAACCGCTACCCTTGAACTGAATTACAAATCAGAGCAGGGTCACACGTTTAGAAAACACACTATGGCTGCTTAACGGGAAAGGTGAGGTGGGGTGATGCATAAAACAAGGGTTTCAAATTAGCTCAAATACCGTTCCATAAACCCAATAGGTAATAGACAAGACCTACTCCTTGCTCAGTGAATTGGACTCAACACCCCCTATTCACCGCCCAAGAATATATCTGACTAGTAAGAATCTTAAAACCTATGCATTGATATCTCTCTCTAAGTGAGTCAAGTGGGTGTAAAGCGGCAAAAACACAGCAGTGAAAAGCAGGGAAACCCCATTATAAAAATCAATTACTTTTAAAAACCCGTGAAACAAAGACAGTGAAAGAGAGAGAAATTGTTACAAAATTCGTTCAGGGGCTGTGATGCCACCTGGATTGACCATATCTAGACCCACAGCTGACTGAGACATAAGGGTGGACACTCTTGGGGCTGAGAGGTTTGGTGAGGTTGGGTGAGCAAACGCAGACCCTTTAAAGTAATAATGCGTGGTACCCATCCCATGGGTCCCAAATCTCCAGGTTCAAGGGCATCTTCCTACATCGAAAACATGCATGAGAAACCCAGAAGATGGTACACCGTGTGATCGGGAAAGGTTTCTAAAACGCACCTCATTTCTCATCTCCTTGTGCTCGGGTTCGCCATTCCAGCCGCTTTACTAGCAATCTCCCTCCTTGGAGAATCAGCACCTTTAACCTCCTGTTCCGTACAGGTTGCAATTTGTTCTGAGGATGAACGGGAAGAGGGGGAACCAATGAGAGACTAGCTCTAGGTGTTGGGACAGGCACAGGTCACTCTATTTTCCCATCAGCAAGAAGAATTAACCACAGGCTCAGCCTGCCGCCCGGGACCAGAATAGGGCCTGAAGCAATCGTGCGCTTTTGCGGCCAGCTCCCAAGAAAGCGAGTTGAAAAATGGAGCTCAGGGGCACTGCAATTCACAAACCTGCAGACTTATAAATGATGACTCTCGTCCACAAATATATTGAGGGAAGGCAACGAAGAGGATTTGAAAGCAAGGCAGAATTGCAGGAAACAGATTTCAGGAGGGAGATTCGAATCGCCTTTAAAGCACAGGAAAAGCGGCAAAACCTCGACAATGATGCCCTTGGCCAAAAAGGGCGTATGCGTTTTTTCCTGAATATATTCAGGAAAAAACGCATACGCCCTTTTTGGCCAACCAAGCAACCTGGAAAGGCAAATCAGCGCTACAAAGAAGTCTCGCTTCCCATCGGTCAAAAGGGCCATGCTGAATAAAGTGTCAAAACCAGAAATGCAAGACAAGCCATGGAGAAACGGGAGCCTGGCTATGCTGATGGGCGGGATGTAAATTGCCAACAGCCACTCTGGAGAAGTGCACGGTGTGTCCTGAAACATCTAAAAAACTCAGCTTAGGGAGCATAGGGCACTTCCACTCATGGGAATATAAATTGGGAAAACTAAAAATCAGCAAGACACAGGCACCCCAAAGTTTAGGGCTGCTCTGTTGACAAGAACCTCCACTTCGTTACACCTTAAATATCCCAGGAAAGAGAAAAATGGATAAAGAAGTTGTGGTCCTTATGTACAATGGAATATCACTCAGCCATGAAATCAACGTCATAAGGCTAGTAGCAGCAAGATGAGTGGATTTAGGTAGGACGATTCTAAGTGAAATAAGTCGCACAGAAAAAGACACTTATCATAAGATATCACTTATAGAGGGAATATAAAAACCGCTACCCTTGAACTGAATTACAAATCAGAGCAGGGTCACACGTTTAGAAAACACACTATGGCTGCTTAACGGGAAAGGTGAGGTGGGGTGATGCATAAAACAAGGGTTTCAAATTAGCTCAGATACCGTTCCATAAACCCAATAGGTAATAGACAAGACCTACTCCTTGCTCAGTGAATTGGACTCAACACCCCCTATTCACCGCCCAAGAATATATCTGACTAGTAAGAATCTTAAAACCTATGCATTGATATCTCTCTCTAAGTGAGTCAAGTGGGTGTAAAGCGGCAAAAACACAGCAGTGAAAAGCAGGGAAACCCCATTATAAAAATCAATTACTTTTAAAAACCCGTGAAACAAAGACAGTGAAAGAGAGAGAAATTGTTACAAAATTCGTTCAGGGGCTGTGATGCCACCTGGATTGACCATATCTAGACCCACAGCTGACTGAGACATAAGGGTGGACACTCTTGGGGCTGAGAGGTTTGGTGAGGTTAGGTGAGCAAACGCAGACCCTTTAAAGTAATAATGCGTGGTACCCATCCCATGGGTCCCAAATCTCGAGGTTCAAGGGCATCTTCCTACATCGAAAACATGCATGAGAAACCCATAAGATGGTACACCGTGTGATCGGGAAAGGTTTCTAAAACGCACCTCATTTCTCATCTCCTTGTGCTCGGGTTCGCCATTCCAGCCGCTTTACTAGCAATCTCCCTCCTTGGAGAATCAGCACCTTTAACCTCCTGTTCCGTACAGGTTGCAATTTGTTCTGAGGATGAACGGGAAGAGGGGGAACCAATGAGAGACTAGCTCTAGGTGTTGGGACAGGCACAGGTCACTCTATTTTCCCATCAGGAAGAAGAATTAACCACAGGCTCAGCCTGCCGCCCGGGACCAGAATAGGGCCTGAAGCAATCGTGCGCTTTTGCGGCCAGCTCCCAAGAAAGCGAGTTGAAAAATGGAGCTCAGGGGCACTGCAATTCACAAACCTGCAGACTTATAAATGATGACTCTCGTCCACAAATATATTGAGGGAAGGCAACGAAGAGGATTTGAAAGCAAGGCAGAATTGCAGGAAACAGATTTCAGGAGGGAGATTCGAATCGCCTTTAAAGCACAGGAAAAGCGGCAAAACCTCGACAATGATGCCCTTGGCCAAAAAGGGCGTATGCGTTTTTTCCTGAATATATTCAGGAAAAAACGCATACGCCCTTTTTGGCCAGCCAAGCAACCTGGAAAGGCAAATCAGCGCTACAAAGAAGTCTCGCTTCCCATCGGTCAAAAGGGCCATGCTGAATAAAGTGTCAAAACCAGAAATGCAAGACAAGCCATGGAGAAACGGGAGCCTGGCTATGCTGATGGGCGGGATGTAAATTGCCAACAGCCACTCTGGAGAAGTGCACGGTGTGTCCTGAAACATCTAAAAAACTCAGCTTAGGGAGCATAGGGCACTTCCACTCATGGGAATATAAATTGGGAAAACTAAAAATCAGCAAGACACAGGCACCCCAAAGTTTAGGGCTGCTCTGTTGACAAGAACCTCCACTTCGTTACACCTTAAATATCCCAGGAAAGAGAAAAATGGATAAAGAAGTTGTGGTCCTTTTGTACAATGGAATATCACTCAGCCATGAAATCAACGTCATAAGGCTAGTAGCAGCAAGATGAGTGGATTTAGGTAGGACGATTCTAAGTGAAATAAGTCGCACAGAAAAAGACACTTATCATAAGATATCACTTATAGAGGGAATATAAAAACCGCTACCCTTGAACTGAATTACAAATCAGAGCAGGGTCACACGTTTAGAAAACACACTATGGCTGCTTAACGGGAAAGGTGAGGTGGGGTGATGCATAAAACAAGGGTTTCAAATTAGCTCAAATACCGTTCCATAAACCCAATAGGTAATAGACAAGACCTACTCCTTGCTCAGTGAATTGGACTCAACACCCCCTATTCACCGCCCAAGAATATATCTGACTAGTAAGAATCTTAAAACCTATGCATTGATATCTCTCTCTAAGTGAGTCAAGTGGGTGTAAAGCGGCAAAAACACAGCAGTGAAAAGCAGGGAAACCCCATTATAAAAATCAATTACTTTTAAAAACCCGTGAAACAAAGACAGTGAAAGAGAGAGAAATTGTTACAAAATTCGTTCAGGGGCTGTGATGCCACCTGGATTGACCATATCTAGACCCACAGCTGACTGAGACATAAGGGTGGACACTCTTGGGGCTGAGAGGTTTGGTGAGGTTGGGTGAGCAAACGCAGACCCTTTAAAGTAATAATGCGTGGTACCCATCCCATGGGTCCCAAATCTCCAGGTTCAAGGGCATCTTCCTACATCGAAAACATGCATGAGAAACCCAGAAGATGGTACACCGTGTGATCGGGAAAGGTTTCTAAAACGCACCTCATTTCTCATCTCCTTGTGCTCGGGTTCGCCATTCCAGCCGCTTTACTAGCAATCTCCCTCCTTGGAGAATCAGCACCTTTAACCTCCTGTTCCGTACAGGTTGCAATTTGTTCTGAGGATGAACGGGAAGAGGGGGAACCAATGAGAGACTAGCTCTAGGTGTTGGGACAGGCACAGGTCACTCTATTTTCCCATCAGCAAGAAGAATTAACCACAGGCTCAGCCTGCCGCCCGGGACCAGAATAGGGCCTGAAGCAATCGTGCGCTTTTGCGGCCAGCTCCCAAGAAAGCGAGTTGAAAAATGGAGCTCAGGGGCACTGCAATTCACAAACCTGCAGACTTATAAATGATGACTCTCGTCCACAAATATATTGAGGGAAGGCAACGAAGAGGATTTGAAAGCAAGGCAGAATTGCAGGAAACAGATTTCAGGAGGGAGATTCGAATCGCCTTTAAAGCACAGGAAAAGCGGCAAAACCTCGACAATGATGCCCTTGGCCAAAAAGGGCGTATGCGTTTTTTCCTGAATGTATTCAGGAAAAAACGCATACGCCCTTTTTGGCCAACCAAGCAACCTGGAAAGGCAAATCAGCGCTACAAAGAAGTCTCGCTTCCCATCGGTCAAAAGGGCCATGCTGAATAAAGTGTCAAAACCAGAAATGCAAGACAAGCCATGGAGAAACGGGAGCCTGGCTATGCTGATGGGCGGGATGTAAATTGCCAACAGCCACTCTGGAGAAGTGCACGGTGTGTCCTGAAACATCTAAAAAACTCAGCTTAGGGAGCATAGGGCACTTCCACTCATGGGAATATAAATTGGGAAAACTAAAAATCAGCAAGACACAGGCACCCCAAAGTTTAGGGCTGCTCTGTTGACAAGAACCTCCACTTCGTTACACCTTAAATATCCCAGGAAAGAGAAAAATGGATAAAGAAGTTGTGGTCCTTATGTACAATGGAATATCACTCAGCCATGAAATCAACGTCATAAGGCTAGTAGCAGCAAGATGAGTGGATTTAGGTAGGACGATTCTAAGTGAAATAAGTCGCACAGAAAAAGACACTTATCATAAGATATCACTTATAGAGGGAATATAAAAACCGCTACCCTTGAACTGAATTACAAATCAGAGCAGGGTCACACGTTTAGAAAACACACTATGGCTGCTTAACGGGAAAGGTGAGGTGGGGTGATGCATAAAACAAGGGTTTCAAATTAGCTCAGATACCGTTCCATAAACCCAATAGGTAATAGACAAGACCTACTCCTTGCTCAGTGAATTGGACTCAACACCCCCTATTCACCGCCCAAGAATATATCTGACTAGTAAGAATCTTAAAACCTATGCATTGATATCTCTCTCTAAGTGAGTCAAGTGGGTGTAAAGCGGCAAAAACACAGCAGTGAAAAGCAGGGAAACCCCATTATAAAAATCAATTACTTTTAAAAACCCGTGAAACAAAGACAGTGAAAGAGAGAGAAATTGTTACAAAATTCGTTCAGGGGCTGTGATGCCACCTGGATTGACCATATCTAGACCCACAGCTGACTGAGACATAAGGGTGGACACTCTTGGGGCTGAGAGGTTTGGTGAGGTTAGGTGAGCAAACGCAGACCCTTTAAAGTAATAATGCGTGGTACCCATCCCATGGGTCCCAAATCTCGAGGTTCAAGGGCATCTTCCTACATCGAAAACATGCATGAGAAACCCATAAGATGGTACACCGTGTGATCGGGAAAGGTTTCTAAAACGCACCTCATTTCTCATCTCCTTGTGCTCGGGTTCGCCATTCCAGCCGCTTTACTAGCAATCTCCCTCCTTGGAGAATCAGCACCTTTAACCTCCTGTTCCGTACAGGTTGCAATTTGTTCTGAGGATGAACGGGAAGAGGGGGAACCAATGAGAGACTAGCTCTAGGTGTTGGGACAGGCACAGGTCACTCTATTTTCCCATCAGGAAGAAGAATTAACCACAGGCTCAGCCTGCCGCCCGGGACCAGAATAGGGCCTGAAGCAATCGTGCGCTTTTGCGGCCAGCTCCCAAGAAAGCGAGTTGAAAAATGGAGCTCAGGGGCACTGCAATTCACAAACCTGCAGACTTATAAATGATGACTCTCGTCCACAAATATATTGAGGGAAGGCAACGAAGAGGATTTGAAAGCAAGGCAGAATTGCAGGAAACAGATTTCAGGAGGGAGATTCGAATCGCCTTTAAAGCACAGGAAAAGCGGCAAAACCTCGACAATGATGCCCTTGGCCAAAAAGGGCGTATGCGTTTTTTCCTGAATATATTCAGGAAAAAACGCATACGCCCTTTTTGGCCAGCCAAGCAACCTGGAAAGGCAAATCAGCGCTACAAAGAAGTCTCGCTTCCCATCGGTCAAAAGGGCCATGCTGAATAAAGTGTCAAAACCAGAAATGCAAGACAAGCCATGGAGAAACGGGAGCCTGGCTATGCTGATGGGCGGGATGTAAATTGCCAACAGCCACTCTGGAGAAGTGCACGGTGTGTCCTGAAACATCTAAAAAACTCAGCTTAGGGAGCATAGGGCACTTCCACTCATGGGAATATAAATTGGGAAAACTAAAAATCAGCAAGACACAGGCACCCCAAAGTTTAGGGCTGCTCTGATGACAAGAACCTCCACTTCGTTACACCTTAAATATCCCAGGAAAGAGAAAAATGGATAAAGAAGTTGTGGTCCTTTTGTACAATGGAATATCACTCAGCCATGAAATCAACGTCATAAGGCTAGTAGCAGCAAGATGAGTGGATTTAGGTAGGACGATTCTAAGTGAAATAAGTCGCACAGAAAAAGACACTTATCATAAGATATCACTTATAGAGGGAATATAAAAACCGCTACCCTTGAACTGAATTACAAATCAGAGCAGGGTCACACGTTTAGAAAACACACTATGGCTGCTTAACGGGAAAGGTGAGGTGGGGTGATGCATAAAACAAGGGTTTCAAATTAGCTCAGATACCGTTCCATAAACCCAATAGGTAATAGACAAGACCTACTCCTTGCTCAGTGAATTGGACTCAACACCCCCTATTCACCGCCCAAGAATATATCTGACTAGTAAGAATCTTAAAACCTATGCATTGATATCTCTCTCTAAGTGAGTCAAGTGGGTGTAAAGCGGCAAAAACACAGCAGTGAAAAGCAGGGAAACCCCATTATAAAAATCAATTACTTTTAAAAACCCGTGAAACAAAGACAGTGAAAGAGAGAGAAATTGTTACAAAATTCGTTCAGGGGCTGTGATGCCACCTGGATTGACCATATCTAGACCCACAGCTGACTGAGACATAAGGGTGGACACTCTTGGGGCTGAGAGGTTTGGTGAGGTTGGGTGAGCAAACGCAGACCCTTTAAAGTAATAATGCGTGGTACCCATCCCATGGGTCCCAAATCTCCAGGTTCAAGGGCATCTTCCTACATCGAAAACATGCATGAGAAACCCAGAAGATGGTACACCGTGTGATCGGGAAAGGTTTCTAAAACGCACCTCATTTCTCATCTCCTTGTGCTCGGGTTCGCCATTCCAGCCGCTTTACTAGCAATCTCCCTCCTTGGAGAATCAGCACCTTTAACCTCCTGTTCCGTACAGGTTGCAATTTGTTCTGAGGATGAACGGGAAGAGGGGGAACCAATGAGAGACTAGCTCTAGGTTTTGGGACAGGCACAGGTCACTCTATTTTCCCATCAGCAAGAAGAATTAACCACAGGCTCAGCCTGCCGCCCGGGACCAGAATAGGGCCTGAAGCAATCGTGCGCTTTTGCGGCCAGCTCCCAAGAAAGCGAGTTGAAAAATGGAGCTCAGGGGCACTGCAATTCACAAACCTGCAGACTTATAAATGATGACTCTCGTCCACAAATATATTGAGGGAAGGCAACGAAGAGGATTTGAAAGCAAGGCAGAATTGCAGGAAACAGATTTCAGGAGGGAGATTCGAATCGCCTTTAAAGCACAGGAAAAGCGGCAAAACCTCGACAATGATGCCCTTGGCCAAAAAGGGCGTATGCGTTTTTTCCTGAATATATTCAGGAAAAAACGCATACGCCCTTTTTGGCCAACCAAGCAACCTGGAAAGGCAAATCAGCGCTACAAAGAAGTCTCGCTTCCCATCGGTCAAAAGGGCCATGCTGAATAAAGTGTCAAAACCAGAAAGGCAAGACAAGCCATGGAGAAACGGGAGCCTGGCTATGCTGATGGGCGGGATGTAAATTGCCAACAGCCACTCTGGAGAAGTGCACGGTGTGTCCTGAAACATCTAAAAAACTCAGCTTAGGGAGCATAGGGCACTTCCACTCATGGGAATATAAATTGGGAAAACTAAAAATCAGCAAGACACAGGCACCCCAAAGTTTAGGGCTGCTCTGTTGACAAGAACCTCCACTTCGTTACACCTTAAATATCCCAGGAAAGAGAAAAATGGATAAAGAAGTTGTGGTCCTTATGTACAATGGAATATCACTCAGCCATGAAATCAACGTCATAAGGCTAGTAGCAGCAAGATGAGTGGATTTAGGTAGGACGATTCTAAGTGAAATAAGTCGCACAGAAAAAGACACTTATCATAAGATATCACTTATAGAGGGAATATAAAAACCGCTACCCTTGAACTGAATTACAAATCAGAGCAGGGTCACACGTTTAGAAAACACACTATGGCTGCTTAACGGGAAAGGTGAGGTGGGGTGATGCATAAAACAAGGGTTTCAAATTAGCTCAGATACCGTTCCATAAACCCAATAGGTAATAGACAAGACCTACTCCTTGCTCAGTGAATTGGACTCAACAGCCCCTCTTCACCGCCCAAGAATATATCTGACTAGTAAGAATCTTAAAACCTATGTATTGATATCTCTCTGTAAGTGAGTCAAGTGGCTGTAAAGCGGCATAAACACAGCAGTGAAAAGCAGCTAGACCGCATTATAAAAATCAATTAATTTTAAAAACCCGTGAAACAAAGACAGTGAAAGAGAGAGAAATTCTTACAAAATTCGTTCAGGGGCTGTGATGCCACCTGGATTGACCATATCTACACCCACAGCTGATTGAGACATAAGGGTGGACACTCTTGGGGCTGAGAGGTTTGGTGAGGTTGGGTGAGCAAACGCAGACCCTTTAAAGTAATACTGCGTGGTACCCATCCCATGGGTCCCAAATCTCCAGGTTCAAGGGCATCTTCCTACATAGAAAACATGCATGAGAAACCCAGAAGATGGTACACTGTGTGATCGGGAAAGGTTTCTAAAACGCACCTCATTTCTCATCTCCTGGTGCTCGGGTTCGCCATTCCAGCCGCTTTACTAGCAATCTCCCTCCTTGGAGAATCAGCACCTTTAACCTCCTGTTCCGTACAGGTTGCAATTTGTCCTGAGGATGAACGGGAAGAGGGGGAACCAATGAGAGACTAGCTCTAGGTGTTGGGACATGCACAGGTCACTCTATTTTCCCATCAGGAAGAAGAATTAACCACAGGCTCAGCCGGCCTCCCGGGACCAGAATAGGGCCTGAAGCAATCGTGCGCTTTTGCGGCCAGCTCCCAAGAAAGCGAGTTGAAAAATGGAGCTCAGGGGCACTGCAATTCACAAACCTGCAGACTTATAAATGATGACTCTCGTCCACAAATATATTGAGGGAAGGCAACGAAGAGGATTTGAAAGCAAGGCAGAATTGCAGGAAAGAGATTTCAAGAGGGAGATTCGAATCGCCTTTAAAGCACAGAAAAAGCGGCAAAACCTCGACAATGATGCCCTTGGCCAAAAAGGGCGTATGCGTTTTTTCCTGAATATGTTCAGGAAAAAACGTATACGCCCTTTTTGGCCAACCAAGCAACCTGGAAAGGCAAATCAGCGCTACAAAGAAGTCTCGCTTCCCATCGGTCAAAAGGGCCATGCTGAATAAAGTGTCAAAACCAGAAATGCAAGACAAGCCATGGAGAAACGGGAGCCTGGCTATGCTGATGGGCGGGATGTAAATTGCCAACAGCCACTCTGGAGAAGTGCACGGTGTGTCCTGAAACATCTAAAAAACTCAGCTTAGGGAGCATAGGGCACTTCCACTCATGGGAATATAAATTGGGAAAACTAAAAATCAGCAAGACACAGGCACCCCAAAGTTTAGGGCTGCTCTGTTGACAAGAACCTCCACTTCGTTACACCTTAAATATCCCAGGAAAGAGAAAAATGGATAAAGAAGTTGTGGTCCTTTTGTACAATGGAATATCACTCAGCCATGAAATCAACGTCATAAGGCTAGTAGCAGCAAGATGAGTGGATTTAGGTAGGACGATTCTAAGTGAAATAAGTCGCACAGAAAAAGACACTTATCATAAGATATCACTTATAGAGGGAATATAAAAACCGCTACCCTTGAACTGAATTACAAATCAGAGCAGGGTCACACGTTTAGAAAACACACTATGGCTGCTTAACGGGAAAGGTGAGGTGGGGTGATGCATAAAACAAGGGTTTCAAATTAGCTCAGATACTGTTCCATAAACCCAATAGGTAATAGACAAGACCTACTCCTTGCTCAGTGAATTGGACTCAACACCCCCTATTCACCGCCCAAGAATATATCTGACTAGTAAGAATCTTAAAACCTATGCATTGATATCTCTCTCTAAGTGAGTCAAGTGGGTGTAAAGCGGCAAAAACACAGCAGTGAAAAGCAGGGAAACCCCATTATAAAAATCAATTACTTTTAAAAACCCGTGAAACAAAGACAGTGAAAGAGAGAGAAATTGTTACAAAATTCGTTCAGGGGCTGTGATGCCACCTGGATTGACCATATCTAGACCCACAGCTGACTGAGACATAAGGGTGGACACTCTTGGGGCTGAGAGGTTTGGTGAGGTTGGGTGAGCAAACGCAGACCCTTTAAAGTAATAATGCGTGGTACCCATCCCATGGGTCCCAAATCTCCAGGTTCAAGGGCATCTTCCTACATCGAAAACATGCATGAGAAACCCAGAAGATGGTACACCGTGTGATCGGGAAAGGTTTCTAAAACGCACCTCATTTCTCATCTCCTTGTGCTCGGGTTCGCCATTCCAGCCGCTTTACTAGCAATCTCCCTCCTTGGAGAATCAGCACCTTTAACCTCCTGTTCCGTACAGGTTGCAATTTGTTCTGAGGATGAACGGGAAGAGGGGGAACCAATGAGAGACTAGCTCTAGGTGTTGGGACAGGCACAGGTCACTCTATTTTCCCATCAGCAAGAAGAATTAACCACAGGCTCAGCCTGCCGCCCGGGACCAGAATAGGGCCTGAAGCAATCGTGCGCTTTTGCGGCCAGCTCCCAAGAAAGCGAGTTGAAAAATGGAGCTCAGGGGCACTGCAATTCACAAACCTGCAGACTTATAAATGATGACTCTCGTCCACAAATATATTGAGGGAAGGCAACGAAGAGGATTTGAAAGCAAGGCAGAATTGCAGGAAACAGATTTCAGGAGGGAGATTCGAATCGCCTTTAAAGCACAGGAAAAGCGGCAAAACCTCGACAATGATGCCCTTGGCCAAAAAGGGCGTATGCGTTTTTTCCTGAATATATTCAGGAAAAAACGCATACGCCCTTTTTGGCCAACCAAGCAACCTGGAAAGGCAAATCAGCGCTACAAAGAAGTCTCGCTTCCCATCGGTCAAAAGGGCCATGCTGAATAAAGTGTCAAAACCAGAAATGCAAGACAAGCCATGGAGAAACGGGAGCCTGGCTATGCTGATGGGCGGGATGTAAATTGCCAACAGCCACTCTGGAGAAGTGCACGGTGTGTCCTGAAACATCTAAAAAACTCAGCTTAGGGAGCATAGGGCACTTCCACTCATGGGAATATAAATTGGGAAAACTAAAAATCAGCAAGACACAGGCACCCCAAAGTTTAGGGCTGCTCTGTTGACAAGAACCTCCACTTCGTTACACCTTAAATATCCCAGGAAAGAGAAAAATGGATAAAGAAGTTGTGGTCCTTATGTACAATGGAATATCACTCAGCCATGAAATCAACGTCATAAGGCTAGTAGCAGCAAGATGAGTGGATTTAGGTAGGACGATTCTAAGTGAAATAAGTCGCACAGAAAAAGACACTTATCATAAGATATCACTTATAGAGGGAATATAAAAACCGCTACCCTTGAACTGAATTACAAATCAGAGCAGGGTCACACGTTTAGAAAACACACTATGGCTGCTTAACGGGAAAGGTGAGGTGGGGTGATGCATAAAACAAGGGTTTCAAATTAGCTCAGATACCGTTCCATAAACCCAATAGGTAATAGACAAGACCTACTCCTTGCTCAGTGAATTGGACTCAACACCCCCTATTCACCGCCCAAGAATATATCTGACTAGTAAGAATCTTAAAACCTATGCATTGATATCTCTCTCTAAGTGAGTCAAGTGGGTGTAAAGCGGCAAAAACACAGCAGTGAAAAGCAGGGAAACCCCATTATAAAAATCAATTACTTTTAAAAACCCGTGAAACAAAGACAGTGAAAGAGAGAGAAATTGTTACAAAATTCGTTCAGGGGCTGTGATGCCACCTGGATTGACCATATCTAGACCCACAGCTGACTGAGACATAAGGGTGGACACTCTTGGGGCTGAGAGGTTTGGTGAGGTTAGGTGAGCAAACGCAGACCCTTTAAAGTAATAATGCGTGGTACCCATCCCATGGGTCCCAAATCTCGAGGTTCAAGGGCATCTTCCTACATCGAAAACATGCATGAGAAACCCAGAAGATGGTACACCGTGTGATCGGGAAAGGTTTCTAAAACGCACCTCATTTCTCATCTCCTTGTGCTCGGGTTCGCCATTCCAGCCGCTTTACTAGCAATCTCCCTCCTTGGAGAATCAGCACCTTTAACCTCCTGTTCCGTACAGGTTGCAATTTGTTCTGAGGATGAACGGGAAGAGGGGGAACCAATGAGAGACTAGCTCTAGGTGTTGGGACAGGCACAGGTCACTCTATTTTCCCATCAGGAAGAAGAATTAACCACAGGCTCAGCCTGCCGCCCGGGACCAGAATAGGGCCTGAAGCAATCCTGCGCTTTTGCGGCCAGCTCCCAAGAAAGCGAGTTGAAAAATGGAGCTCAGGGGCACTGCAATTCACAAACCTGCAGACTTATAAATGATGACTCTCGTCCACAAATATATTGAGGGAAGGCAACGAAGAGGATTTGAAAGCAAGGCAGAATTGCAGGAAACAGATTTCAGGAGGGAGATTCGAATCGCCTTTAAAGCACAGGAAAAGCGGCAAAACCTCGACAATGATGCCCTTGGCCAAAAAGGGCGTATGCGTTTTTTCCTGAATATATTCAGGAAAAAACGCATACGCCCTTTTTGGCCAGCCAAGCAACCTGGAAAGGCAAATCAGCGCTACAAAGAAGTCTCGCTTCCCATCGGTCAAAAGGGCCATGCTGAATAAAGTGTCAAAACCAGAAATGCAAGACAAGCCATGGAGAAACGGGAGCCTGGCTATGCTGATGGGCGGGATGTAAATTGCCAACAGCCACTCTGGAGAAGTGCACGGTGTGTCCTGAAACATCTAAAAAACTCAGCTTAGGGAGCATAGGGCACTTCCACTCATGGGAATATAAATTGGGAAAACTAAAAATCAGCAAGACACAGGCACCCCAAAGTTTAGGGCTGCTCTGTTGACAAGAACCTCCACTTCGTTACACCTTAAATATCCCAGGAAAGAGAAAAATGGATAAAGAAGTTGTGGTCCTTTTGTACAATGGAATATCACTCAGCCATGAAATCAACGTCATAAGGCTAGTAGCAGCAAGATGAGTGGATTTAGGTAGGACGATTCTAAGTGAAATAAGTCGCACAGAAAAAGACACTTATCATAAGATATCACTTATAGAGGGAATATAAAAACCGCTACCCTTGAACTGAATTACAAATCAGAGCAGGGTCACACGTTTAGAAAACACACTATGGCTGCTTAACGGGAAAGGTGAGGTGGGGTGATGCATAAAACAAGGGTTTCAAATTAGCTCAGATACCGTTCCATAAACCCAATAGGTAATAGACAAGACCTACTCCTTGCTCAGTGAATTGGACTCAACACCCCCTATTCACCGCCCAAGAATATATCTGACTAGTAAGAATCTTAAAACCTATGCATTGATATCTCTCTCTAAGTGAGTCGAGTGGGTGTAAAGCGGCAAAAACACAGCAGTGAAAAGCAGGGAAACCCCATTATAAAAGTCAATTACTTTTAAAAACCCGTGAAACAAAGACAGTGAAAGAGAGAGAAATTGTTACAAAATTCGTTCAGGGGCTGTGATGCCACCTGGATTGACCATATCTAGACCCACAGCTGACTGAGACATAAGGGTGGACACTCTTGGGGCTGAGAGGTTTGGTGAGGTTGGGTGAGCAAACGCAGACCCTTTAAAGTAATAATGCGTGGTACCCATCCCATGGGTCCCAAATCTCCAGGTTCAAGGGCATCTTCCTACATCGAAAACATGCATGAGAAACCCAGAAGATGGTACACCGTGTGATCGGGAAAGGTTTCTAAAACGCACCTCATTTCTCATCTCCTTGTGCTCGGGTTCGCCATTCCAGCCGCTTTACTAGCAATCTCCCTCCTTGGAGAATCAGCACCTTTAACCTCCTGTTCCGTACAGGTTGCAATTTGTTCTGAGGATGAACGGGAAGAGGGGGAACCAATGAGAGACTAGCTCTAGGTTTTGGGACAGGCACAGGTCACTCTATTTTCCCATCAGCAAGAAGAATTAACCACAGGCTCAGCCTGCCGCCCGGGACCAGAATAGGGCCTGAAGCAATCGTGCGCTTTTGCGGCCAGCTCCCAAGAAAGCGAGTTGAAAAATGGAGCTCAGGGGCACTGCAATTCACAAACCTGCAGACTTATAAATGATGACTCTCGTCCACAAATATATTGAGGGAAGGCAACGAAGAGGATTTGAAAGCAAGGCAGAATTGCAGGAAACAGATTTCAGGAGGGAGATTCGAATCGCCTTTAAAGCACAGGAAAAGCGGCAAAACCTCGACAATGATGCCCTTGGCCAAAAAGGGCGTATGCGTTTTTTCCTGAATATATTCAGGAAAAAACGCATACGCCCTTTTTGGCCAACCAAGCAACCTGGAAAGGCAAATCAGCGCTACAAAGAAGTCTCGCTTCCCATCGGTCAAAAGGGCCATGCTGAATAAAGTGTCAAAACCAGAAAGGCAAGACAAGCCATGGAGAAACGGGAGCCTGGCTATGCTGATGGGCGGGATGTAAATTGCCAACAGCCACTCTGGAGAAGTGCACGGTGTGTCCTGAAACATCTAAAAAACTCAGCTTAGGGAGCATAGGGCACTTCCACTCATGGGAATATAAATTGGGAAAACTAAAAATCAGCAAGACACAGGCACCCCAAAGTTTAGGGCTGCTCTGTTGACAAGAACCTCCACTTCGTTACACCTTAAATATCCCAGGAAAGAGAAAAATGGATAAAGAAGTTGTGGTCCTTATGTACAATGGAATATCACTCAGCCATGAAATCAACGTCATAAGGCTAGTAGCAGCAAGATGAGTGGATTTAGGTAGGACGATTCTAAGTGAAATAAGTCGCACAGAAAAAGATACTTATCATAAGATATCACTTATAGAGGGAATATAAAAACCGCTACCCTTGAACTGAATTACAAATCAGAGCAGGGTCACACGTTTAGAAAACACACTATGGCTGCTTAACGGGAAAGGTGAGGTGGGGTGATGCATAAAACAAGGGTTTCAAATTAGCTCAGATACCGTTCCATAAACCCAATAGGTAATAGACAAGACCTACTCCTTGCTCAGTGAATTGGACTCAACAGCCCCTCTTCACCGCCCAAGAATATATCTGACTAGTAAGAATCTTAAAACCTATGTATTGATATCTCTCTGTAAGTGAGTCAAGTGGCTGTAAAGCGGCATAAACACAGCAGTGAAAAGCAGCTAGACCGCATTATAAAAATCAATTAATTTTAAAAACCCGTGAAACAAAGACAGTGAAAGAGAGAGAAATTCTTACAAAATTCGTTCAGGGGCTGTGATGCCACCTGGATTGACCATATCTACACCCACAGCTGATTGAGACATAAGGGTGGACACTCTTGGGGCTGAGAGGTTTGGTGAGGTTGGGTGAGCAAACGCAGACCCTTTAAAGTAATACTGCGTGGTACCCATCCCATGGGTCCCAAATCTCCAGGTTCAAGGGCATCTTCCTACATAGAAAACATGCATGAGAAACCCAGAAGATGGTACACTGTGTGATCGGGAAAGGTTTCTAAAACGCACCTCATTTCTCATCTGCTGGTGCTCGGGTTCGCCATTCCAGCCGCTTTACTAGCAATCTCCCTCCTTGGAGAATCAGCACCTTTAACCTCCTGTTCCGTACAGGTTGCAATTTGTCCTGAGGATGAACGGGAAGAGCGGGAACCAATGAGAGACTAGCTCTAGGTGTTGGGACATGCACAGGTCACTCTATTTTCCCATCAGGAAGAAGAATTAACCACAGGCTCAGCCGGCCTCCCGGGACCAGAATAGGGCCTGAAGCAATCGTGCGCTTTTGCGGCCAGCTCCCAAGAAAGCGAGTTGAAAAATGGAGCTCAGGGGCACTGCAATTCACAAACCTGCAGACTTATAAATGATGACTCTCGTCCACAAATATATTGAGGGAAGGCAACGAAGAGGATTTGAAAGCAAGGCAGAATTGCAGGAAAGAGATTTCAAGAGGGAGATTCGAATCGCCTTTAAAGCACAGAAAAAGCGGCAAAACCTCGACAATGATGCCCTTGGCCAAAAAGGGCGTATGCGTTTTTTCCTGAATATGTTCAGGAAAAAACGCATACGCCCTTTTTGGCCAACCAAGCAACCTGGAAAGGAAAATCAGCGCTACAAAGAAGTCTCGCTTCCCATCGGTCAAAAGGGCCATGCTGAATAAAGTGTCAAAACCAGAAATGCAAGACAAGCCATGGAGAAACGGGAGCCTGGTTATGCTGATGGGCGGGATGTAAATTGCCAACAGCCACTCTGGAGAAGTGCACGGTGTGTCCTGAAACATCTAAAAAACTCAGCTTAGGGAGCATAGGGCACTTCCACTCATGGGAATATAAATTGGGAAAACTAAAAATCAGCAAGACACAGGCACCCCAAAGTTTAGGGCTGCTCTGTTGACAAGAACCTCCACTTCGCTACACCTTAAATATCCCAGGAAAGAGAAAAATGGATAAAGAAGTTGTGGTCCTTTTGTACAATGGAATATCACTCAGCCATGAAATCAACGTCATAAGGCTAGTAGCAGCAAGATGAGTGGATTTAGGTAGGACGATTCTAAGTGAAATAAGTCGCACAGAAAAAGACACTTATCATAAGATATCACTTATAGAGGGAATATAAAAACCGCTACCCTTGAACTGAATTACAAATCAGAGCAGGGTCACACGTTTAGAAAACACACTATGGCTGCTTAACGGGAAAGGTGAGGTGGGGTGATGCATAAAACAAGGGTTTCAAATTAGCTCAGATACCGTTCCATAAACCCAATAGGTAATAGACAAGACCTACTCCTTGCTCAGTGAATTGGACTCAACACCCCCTATTCACCGCCCAAGAATATATCTGACTAGTAAGAATCTTAAAACCTATGCATTGATATCTCTCTCTAAGTGAGTCAAGTGGGTGTAAAGCGGCAAAAACACAGCAGTGAAAAGCAGGGAAACCCCATTATAAAAATCAATTACTTTTAAAAACCCGTGAAACAAAGACAGTGAAAGAGAGAGAAATTGTTACAAAATTCGTTCAGGGGCTGTGATGCCACCTGGATTGACCATATCTAGACCCACAGCTGACTGAGACATAAGGGTGGACACTCTTGGGGCTGAGAGGTTTGGTGAGGTTGGGTGAGCAAACGCAGACCCTTTAAAGTAATAATGCGTGGTACCCATCCCATGGGTCCCAAATCTCCAGGTTCAAGGGCATCTTCCTACATCGAAAACATGCATGAGAAACCCATAAGATGGTACACCGTGTGATCGGGAAAGGTTTCTAAAACGCACCTCATTTCTCATCTCCTTGTGCTCGGGTTCGCCATTCCAGCCGCTTTACTAGCAATCTCCCTCCTTGGAGAATCAGCACCTTTAACCTCCTGTTCCGTACAGGTTGCAATTTGTTCTGAGGATGAACGGGAAGAGGGGGAACCAATGAGAGACTAGCTCTAGGTGTTGGGACAGGCACAGGTCACTCTATTTTCCCATCAGGAAGAAGAATTAACCACAGGCTCAGCCTGCCGCCCGGGAACACAATAGGGCCTGAAGCAATCGTGCGCTTTTGCGGCCAGCTCCCAAGAAAGCGAGTTGAAAAATGGAGCTCAGGGGCACTGCAATTCACAAACCTGCAGACTTATAAATGATGACTCTCGTCCACAAATATATTGAGGGAAGGCAACGAAGAGGATTTGAAAGCAAGGCAGAATTGCAGGAAACAGATTTCAGGAGGGAGATTCGAATCGCCTTTAAAGCACAGGAAAAGCGGCAAAACCTCGACAATGATGCCCTTGGCCAAAAAGGGCGTATGCGTTTTTTCCTAAATATATTCAGGAAAAAACGCATACGCCCTTTTTGGCCAACCAAGAAACCTGGAAAGGCAAATCAGCGCTACAAAGAAGTCTCGCTTCCCATCGGTCAAAAGGGCCATGCTGAATAAAGTGTCAAAACCAGAAATGCAAGACAGGCCATGGAGAAACGGGAGCCTGGCTATGCTGATGGGCGGGATGTAAATTGCCAACAGCCACTCTGGAGAAGTGCACGGTGTGTCCTGAAACATCTAAAAAACTCAGCTTAGGGAGCATAGGGCACTTCCACTCATGGGCGTATAAATTGGGAAAACTAAAAATCAGCAAGACACAGGCACCCCAAAGTTTAGGGCTGCTCTGTTGACAAGAACCTCCACTTCGTTACACCTTAAATATCCCAGGAAAGAGAAAAATGGATAAAGAATTTGTGGTCCTTATGTACAATGGAATATCACTCAGCCATGAAATCAACGTCATAAGGCTAGTAGCAGCAAGATGAGTGGATTTAGGTAGGACGATTCTAAGTGAAATAAGTCGCACAGAAAAAGATACTTATCATAAGATATCACTTATAGAGGGAATATAAAAACCGCTACCCTTGAACTGAATTACAAATCAGAGCAGGGTCACACGTTTAGAAAACACCCTATGGCTGCTTAACGGGAAAGGTGAGGTGGGGTGATGCATAAAACAAGGGTTTCAAATTAGCTAAGATACCGTTCCATAAACCCAATAGGTAATAGACAAGACCTACTCCTTGCTCAGTGAATTGGACTCAACACCCCCTATTCACCGCCCAAGAATATATCTGACTAGTAAGAATCTTAAAACCTATGCATTGATATCTCTCTCTAAGTGAGTCAAGTGGGTGTAAAGCGGCAAAAACACAGCAGTGAAAAGCAGGAAAACCCCATTATAAAAATCAATTACTTTTAAAAACCTGTGAAACAAAGACAGTGAAAGAGAGAGAAATTCTTACAAAATTCTTTCAGGGGCTGTGATGCCACCTGGATTGACCATATCTAGACCCACAGCTGACTGAGACATAAGGGTGGACACTCTTGGGGCTGAGAGGTTTGGTGAGGTTGGGTGAGCAAACGCAGACCCTTTAAAGTAATAATGCGTGGTACCCATCCCATGGGTCCCAAATCTCCAGGTTCAAGGGCATCTTCCTACATTCAAAACATGCATGAGAAACCCAGAAGATGGTACACCGTGTGATCGGGAAAGGTTTCTAAAACGCACCTCATTTCTCATCTCCTTGTGCTCGGCTTCGCCATTCCAGCCGCTTTACTAGCAATCTCCCTCCTTGGAGAATCAGCACCTTTAACCTCCTGTTCCGTACAGGTTGCAATTTGTTCTGAGGATGAACGGGAAGAGGGGGAACCAATGAGAGACTAGCTCTAGGTGTTGGGACAGGCACAGGTCACTCTATTTTCCCATCAGGAAGAAGAATTAACCACAGGCTCAGCCTGCCGCCCGGGACCAGAATAGGGCCTGAAGCAATCGTGCGCTTTTGCGGCCAGCTCCCAAGAAAGCGAGTTGAAAAATGGAGCTCAGGGGCACTGCAATTCACAAACCTGCAGACTTATAAATGATGACTCTCGTCCACAAATATATTGAGGGAAGGCAACGAAGAGGATTTGAAAGCAAGGCAGAATTGCAGGAAACAGATTTCAGGAGGGAGATTCGAATCGCCTTTAAAGCACAGGAAAAGCGGCAAAACCTCGACAATGATGCCCTTGGCCAAAAAGGGCGTATGCGTTTTTTCCTGAATATATTCAGGAAAAAAAGCATACGCCCTTTTTGGCCAACCAAGCAACCTGGAAAGGCAAATCAGCGCTACAAAGAAGTCTCGCTTCCCATCGGTCAAAAGGGCCATGCTGAATAAAGTGTCAAAACCAGAAATGCAAGACAAGCCATGGAGAAACGGGAGCCTGGCTATGCTGATGGGCGGGATGTAAATTGCCAACAGACACTCTGGAGAAGTGCACGGTGTGTCCTGAAACATCTAAAAAACTCAGCTTAGGGAGCATAGGGCACTTCCACTCATGGGCGTATAAATTGGGAAAACTAAAAATCAGCAAGACACAGGCACCCCAAAGTTTAGGGCTGCTCTGTTGACAAGAACCTCCACTTCGTTACACCTTAAATATCCCAGGAAAGAGAAAAATGGATAAAGAAGTTGTGGTCCTTATGTACAATGGAATATCACTCAGCCATGAAATCAACGTCATAAGGCTAGTAGCAGCAAGATGAGTGGATTTAGGTAGGACGATTCTAAGTGAAATAAGTCTCACAGAAAAAGATACTTATCATAAGATATCACTTATAGAGGGAATATAAAAACCGCTACCCTTGGACTGAATTACAAATCAGAGCAGGGTCACACGTTTAGAAAACACCCTATGGCTCCTTAACGGGAAAGGTGAGGTGGGGTGAGGCATAAAACAAGGGTTTCAAATTAGCTCAGATACCGTTCCATAAACCCAATAGGTAATAGACAAGACCTACTCCTTGCTCAGTGAATTGGACTCAACACCCCCTATTCACCGCCCAAGAATATATCTGACTAGTAAGAATCTTAAAACCTATGCATTGATATCTCTCTCTAAGTGAGTCAAGTGGGTGTAAAGCGGCAAAAACACAGCAGTGAAAAGCAGGAAAACCCCATTATAAAAATCAATTACTTTTAAAAACCTGTGAAACAAAGACAGTGAAAGAGAGAGAAATTCTTACAAAATTCGTTCAGGGGCTGTGATGCCACCTGGATTGACCATATCTAGACCCACAGCTGACTGAGACATAAGGGTGGACACTCTTGGGGCTGAGAGGTTTGGTGAGGTTGGGTGAGCAAACGCAGACCCTTTAAAGTAATAATGCGTGGTACCCATCCCATGGGTCCCAAATCTCCAGGTTCAAGGGCATCTTCCTACATCGAAAACATGCATGAGAAACCCATAAGATGGTACACCGTGTGATCGGGAAAGGTTTCTAAAACGCACCTCATTTCTCATCTCCTTGTGCTCGGGTTCGCCATTCCAGCCGCTTTACTAGCAATCTCCCTCCTTGGAGAATCAGCACCTTTAACCTCCTGTTCCGTACAGGTTGCAATTTGTTCTGAGGATGAACGGGAAGAGGGGGAACCAATGAGAGACTAGCTCTAGGTGTTGGGACAGGCACAGGTCACTCTATTTTCCCATCAGGAAGAAGAATTAACCACAGGCTCAGCCTGCCGCCCGGGACCAGAATAGGGCCTGAAGCAATCGTGCGCTTTTGCGGCCAGCTCCCAAGAAAGCGAGTTGAAAAATGGAGCTCAGGGGCACTGCAATTCACAAACCTGCAGACTTATAAATGATGACTCTCGTCCACAAATATATTGAGGGAAGGCAACGAAGAGGATTTGAAAGCAAGGCAGAATTGCAGGAAACAGATTTCAGGAGGGAGATTCGAATCGCCTTTAAAGCACAGGAAAAGCGGCAAAACCTCGACAATGATGCCCTTGGCCAAAAAGGGCGTATGCGTTTTTTCCTGAATATATTCAGGAAAAAAAGCATACGCCCTTTTTGGCCAACCAAGCAACCTGGAAAGGCAAATCAGCGCTACAAAGAAGTCTCGCTTCCCATCGGTCAAAAGGGCCATGCTGAATAAAGTGTCAAAACCAGAAATGCAAGACAAGCCATGGAGAAACGGGAGCCTGGCTATGCTGATGGGCGGGATGTAAATTGCCAACAGCCACTCTGGAGAAGTGCACGGTGTGTCCTGAAACATCTAAAAAACTCAGCTTAGGGAGCATAGGGCACTTCCACTCATGGGCGTATAAATTGGGAAAACTAAAAATCAGCAAGACACAGGCACCCCAAAGTTTAGGGCTGCTCTGTTGACAAGAACCTCCACTTCGTTACACCTTAAATATCCCAGGAAAGAGAAAAATGGATAAAGAAGTTGTGGTCCTTATGTACAATGGAATATCACTCAGCCATGAAATCAACGTCATAAGGCTAGTAGCAGCAAGATGAGTGGATTTAGGTAGGACGATTCTAAGTGAAATAAGTCTCACAGAAAAAGATACTTATCATAAGATATCACTTATAGAGGGAATATAAAAACCGCTACCCTTGAACTGAATTACAAATCAGAGCAGGGTCACACGTTTAGAAAACACCCTATGGCTCCTTAACGGGAAAGGTGAGGTGGGGTGATGCATAAAACAAGGGTTTCAAATTAGCTCAGATACCGTTCCATAAACCCAATAGGTAATAGACAAGACCTACTCCTTGCTCAGTGAATTGGACTCAACACCCCCTATTCACCGCCCAATAATATATCTGACTAGTAAGAATCTTAAAACCTATGCATTGATATCTCTCTCTAAGTGAGTCAAGTGGGTGTAAAGCGGCAAAAACACAGCAGTGAAAAGCAGGAAAACCCCATTATAAAAATCAATTACTTTTAAAAACCTGTGAAACAAAGACAGTGAAAGAGAGAGAAATTCTTACAAAATTCGTTCAGGGGCTGTGATGCCACCTGGATTGACCATATCTAGACCCACAGCTGACTGAGACATAAGGGTGGACACTCTTGGGGCTGAGAGGTTTGGTGAGGTTGGGTGAGCAAACGCAGACCCTTTAAAGTAATAATGCGTGGTACCCATCCCATGGGTCCCAAATCTCCAGGTTCAAGGGCATCTTCCTACATCGAAAACATGCATGAGAAACCCAGAAGATGGTACACCGTGTGATCGGGAAAGGTTTCTAAAACGCACCTCATTTCTCATCTCCTTGTGCTCGGGTTCGCCATTCCAGCCGCTTTACTAGCAATCTCCCTCCTTGGAGAATCAGCACCTTTAACCTCCTGTTCCGTACAGGTTGCAATTTGTTCTGAGGATGAACGGGAAGAGGGGGAACCAATGAGAGACTAGCTCTAGGTGTTGGGACAGGCACAGGTCACTCTATTTTCCCATCAGCAAGAAGAATTAACCACAGGCTCAGCCTGCCGCCCGGGACCAGAATAGGGCCTGAAGCAATCGTGCGCTTTTGCGGCCAGCTCCCAAGAAAGCGAGTTGAAAAATGGAGCTCAGGGGCACTGCAATTCACAAACCTGCAGACTTATAAATGATGACTCTCGTCCACAAATATATTGAGGGAAGGCAACGAAGAGGATTTGAAAGCAAGGCAGAATTGCAGGAAACAGATTTCAGGAGGGAGATTCGAATCGCCTTTAAAGCACAGGAAAAGCGGCAAAACCTCGACAATGATGCCCTTGGCCAAAAAGGGCGTATGCGTTTTTTCCTGAATATATTCAGGAAAAAACGCATACGCCCTTTTTGGCCAACCAAGCAACCTGGAAAGGCAAATCAGCGCTACAAAGAAGTCTCGCTTCCCATCGGTCAAAAGGGCCATGCTGAATAAAGTGTCAAAACCAGAAATGCAAGACAAGCCATGGAGAAACGGGAGCCTGGCTATGCTGATGGGCGGGATGTAAATTGCCAACAGACACTCTGGAGAAGTGCACGGTGTGTCCTGAAACATCTAAAAAACTCAGCTTAGGGAGCATAGGGCACTTCCACTCATGGGCGTATAAATTGGGAAAACTAAAAATCAGCAAGACACAGGCACCCCAAAGTTTAGGGCTGCTCTTTTGACAAGAACCTCCACTTCGTTACACCTTAAATATCCCAGGAAAGAGAAAAATGGATAAAGAAGTTGTGGTCCTTATGTACAATGGAATATCACTCAGCCATGAAATCAACGTCATAAGGCTAGTAGCAGCAAGATGAGTGGATTTAGGTAGGACGATTCTAAGTGAAATAAGTCTCACAGAAAAAGATACTTATCATAAGATATCACTTATAGAGGGAATATAAAAACCGCTACCCTTGAACTGAATTACAAATCAGAGAAGGGTCACACGTTTAGAAAACACCCTATGGCTCCTTAACGGGAAAGGTGAGGTGGGGTGAGGCATAAAACAAGGGTTTCAAATTAGCTCAGATACCGTTCCATAAACCCAATAGGTAATAGACAAGACCTACTCCTTGCTCAGTGAATTGGACTCAACACCCCCTATTCACCGCCCAAGAATATATCTGACTAGTAAGAATCTTAAAACCTATGCATTGATATCTCTCTCTAAGTGAGTCAAGTGGGTGTAAAGCGGCAAAAACACAGCAGTGAAAAGCAGGAAAACCCCATTATAAAAATCAATTACTTTTAAAAACCTGTGAAACAAAGACAGTGAAAGAGAGAGAAATTCTTACAAAATTCGTTCAGGGGCTGTGATGCCACCTGGATTGACCATATCTAGACCCACAGCTGACTGAGACATAAGGGTGGACACTCTTGGGGCTGAGAGGTTTGGTGAGGTTGGGTGAGCAAACGCAGACCCTTTAAAGTAATAATGCGTGGTACCCATCCCATGGGTCCCAAATCTCCAGGTTCAAGGGCATCTTCCTACATCGAAAACATGCATGAGAAACCCAGAAGATGGTACACCGTGTGATCGGGAAAGGTTTCTAAAACGCACCTCATTTCTCATCTCCTTGTGCTCGGGTTCGCCATTCCAGCCGCTTTACTAGCAATCTCCCTCCTTGGAGAATCAGCACCTTTAACCTCCTGTTCCGTACAGGTTGCAATTTGTTCTGAGGATGAACGGGAAGAGGGGGAACCAATGAGAGACTAGCTCTAGGTGTTGGGACAGGCACAGGTCACTCTATTTTCCCATCAGGAAGAAGAATTAACCACAGGCTCAGCCTGCCGCCCGGGACCAGAATAGGGCCTGAAGCAATCGTGCGCTTTTGCGGCCAGCTCCCAAGAAAGCGAGTTGAAAAATGGAGCTCAGGGGCACTGCAATTCACAAACCTGCAGACTTATAAATGATGACTCTCGTCCACAAATATATTGAGGGAAGGCAACGAAGAGGATTTGAAAGCAAGGCAGAATTGCAGGAAACAGATTTCAGGAGGGAGATTCGAATCGCCTTTAAAGCACAGGAAAAGCGGCAAAACCTCGACAATGATGCCCTTGGCCAAAAAGGGCGTATGCGTTTTTTCCTGAATATATTCAGGAAAAAAAGCATACGCCCTTTTTGGCCAACCAAGCAACCTGGAAAGGCAAATCAGCGCTACAAAGAAGTCTCGCTTCCCATCGGTCAAAAGGGCCATGCTGAATAAAGTGTCAAAACCAGAAATGCAAGACAAGCCATGGAGAAACGGGAGCCTGGCTATGCTGATGGGCGGGATGTAAATTGCCAACAGCCACTCTGGAGAAGTGCACGGTGTGTCCTGAAACATCTAAAAAACTCAGCTTAGGGAGCATAGGGCACTTCCACTCATGGGCGTATAAATTGGGAAAACTAAAAATCAGCAAGACACAGGCACCCCAAAGTTTAGGGCTGCTCTGTTGACAAGAACCTCCACTTCGTTACACCTTAAATATCCCAGGAAAGAGAAAAATGGATAAAGAAGTTGTGGTCCTTATGTACAATGGAATATCACTCAGCCATGAAATCAACGTCATAAGGCTAGTAGCAGCAAGATGAGTGGATTTAGGTAGGACGATTCTAAGTGAAATAAGTCTCACAGAAAAAGATACTTATCATAAGATATCACTTATAGAGGGAATATAAAAACCGCTACCCTTGAACTGAATTACAAATCAGAGCAGGGTCACACGTTTAGAAAACACCCTATGGCTCCTTAACGGGAAAGGTGAGGTGGGGTGATGCATAAAACAAGGGTTTCAAATTAGCTCAGATACCGTTCCATAAACCCAATAGGTAATAGACAAGACCTACTCCTTGCTCAGTGAATTGGACTCAACACCCCCTATTCACCGCCCAATAATATATCTGACTAGTAAGAATCTTAAAACCTATGCATTGATATCTCTCTCTAAGTGAGTCAAGTGGGTGTAAAGCGGCAAAAACACAGCAGTGAAAAGCAGGAAAACCCCATTATAAAAATCAATTACTTTTAAAAACCTGTGAAACAAAGACAGTGAAAGAGAGAGAAATTCTTACAAAATTCGTTCAGGGGCTGTGATGCCACCTGGATTGACCATATCTAGACCCACAGCTGACTGAGACATAAGGGTGGACACTCTTGGGGCTGAGAGGTTTGGTGAGGTTGGGTGAGCAAACGCAGACCCTTTAAAGTAATAATGCGTGGTACCCATCCCATGGGTCCCAAATCTCCAGGTTCAAGGGCATCTTCCTACATCGAAAACATGCATGAGAAACCCATAAGATGGTACACCGTGTGATCGGGAAAGGTTTCTAAAACGCACCTCATTTCTCATCTCCTTGTGCTCGGGTTCGCCATTCCAGCCACTTTACTAGCAATCTCCCTCCTTGGAGAATCAGCACCTTTAACCTCCTGTTCCGTACAGGTTGCAATTTGTTCTGAGGATGAACGGGAAGAGGGGGAACCAATGAGAGACTAGCTCTAGGTGTTGGGACAGGCACAGGTCACTCTATTTTCCCATCAGGAAGAAGAATTAACCACAGGCTCAGCCTGCCGCCCGGGACCAGAATAGGGCCTGAAGCAATCGTGCGCTTTTGCGGCCAGCTCCCAAGAAAGCGAGTTGAAAAATGGAGCTCAGGGGCACTGCAATTCACAAACCTGCAGACTTATAAATGATGACTCTCGTCCACAAATATATTGAGGGAAGGCAACGAAGAGGATTTGAAAGCAAGGCAGAATTGCAGGAAACAGATTTCAGGAGGGAGATTCGAATCGCCTTTAAAGCACAGGAAAAGCGGCAAAACCTCGACAATGATGCCCTTGGCCAAAAAGGGCGTATGCGTTTTTTCCTGAATATATTCAGGAAAAAAAGCATACGCCCTTTTTGGCCAACCAAGCAACCTGGAAAGGCAAATCAGCGCTACAAAGAAGTCTCGCTTCCCATCGGTCAAAAGGGCCATGCTGAATAAAGTGTCAAAACCAGAAATGCAAGACAAGCCATGGAGAAACGGGAGCCTGGCTATGCTGATGGGCGGGATGTAAATTGCCAACAGCCACTCTGGAGAAGTGCACGGTGTGTCCTGAAACATCTAAAAAACTCAGCTTAGGGAGCATAGGGCACTTCCACTCATGGGCGTATAAATTGGGAAAACTAAAAATCAGCAAGACACAGGCACCCCAAAGTTTAGGGCTGCTCTTTTGACAAGAACCTCCACTTCGTTACACCTTAAATATCCCAGGAAAGAGAAAAATGGATAAAGAAGTTGTGGTCCTTATGTACAATGGAATATCACTCAGCCATGAAATCAACGTCATAAGGCTAGTAGCAGCAAGATGAGTGGATTTAGGTAGGACGATTCTAAGTGAAATAAGTCTCACAGAAAAAGATACTTATCATAAGATATCACTTATAGAGGGAATATAAAAACCGCTACCCTTGAACTGAATTACAAATCAGAGCAGGGTCACACGTTTAGAAAACACCCTATGGCTCCTTAACGGGAAAGGTGAGGTGGGGTGATGCATAAAACAAGGGTTTCAAATTAGCTCAGATACCGTTCCATAAACCCAATAGGTAATAGACAAGACCTACTCCTTGCTCAGTGAATTGGACTCAACACCCCCTATTCACCGCCCAATAATATATCTGACTAGTAAGAATCTTAAAACCTATGCATTGATATCTCTCTCTAAGTGAGTCAAGTGGGTGTAAAGCGGCAAAAACACAGCAGTGAAAAGCAGGAAAACCCCATTATAAAAATCAATTACTTTTAAAAACCTGTGAAACAAAGACAGTGAAAGAGAGAGAAATTCTTACAAAATTCGTTCAGGGGCTGTGATGCCACCTGGATTGACCATATCTAGACCCACAGCTGACTGAGACATAAGGGTGGACACTCTTGGGGCTGAGAGGTTTGGTGAGGTTGGGTGAGCAAACGCAGACCCTTTAAAGTAATAATGCGTGGTACCCATCCCATGGGTCCCAAATCTCCAGGTTCAAGGGCATCTTCCTACATCGAAAACATGCATGAGAAACCCAGAAGATGGTACACCGTGTGATCGGGAAAGGTTTCTAAAACGCACCTCATTTCTCATCTCCTTGTGCTCGGGTTCGCCATTCCAGCCGCTTTACTAGCAATCTCCCTCCTTGGAGAATCAGCACCTTTAACCTCCTGTTCCGTACAGGTTGCAATTTGTTCTGAGGATGAACGGGAAGAGGGGGAACCAATGAGAGACTAGCTCTAGGTGTTGGGACAGGCACAGGTCACTCTATTTTCCCATCAGCAAGAAGAATTAACCACAGGCTCAGCCTGCCGCCCGGGACCAGAATAGGGCCTGAAGCAATCGTGCGCTTTTGCGGCCAGCTCCCAAGAAAGCGAGTTGAAAAATGGAGCTCAGGGGCACTGCAATTCACAAACCTGCAGACTTATAAATGATGACTCTCGTCCACAAATGTATTGAGGGAAGGCAACGAAGAGGATTTGAAAGCAAGGCAGAATTGCAGGAAACAGATTTCAGGAGGGAGATTCGAATCGCCTTTAAAGCACAGGAAAAGCGGCAAAACCTCGACAATGATGCCCTTGGCCAAAAAGGGCGTATGCGTTTTTTCCTGAATATATTCAGGAAAAAACGCATACGCCCTTTTTGGCCAACCAAGCAACCTGGAAAGGCAAATCAGCGCTACAAAGAAGTCTCGCTTCCCATCGGTCAAAAGGGCCATGCTGAATAAAGTGTCAAAACCAGAAATGCAAGACAAGCCATGGAGAAACGGGAGCCTGGCTATGCTGATGGGCGGGATGTAAATTGCCAACAGACACTCTGGAGAAGTGCACGGTGTGTCCTGAAACATCTAAAAAACTCAGCTTAGGGAGCATAGGGCACTTCCACTCATGGGCGTATAAATTGGGAAAACTAAAAATCAGCAAGACACAGGCACCCCAAAGTTTAGGGCTGCTCTGTTGACAAGAACCTCCACTTCGTTACACCTTAAATATCCCAGGAAAGAGAAAAATGGATAAAGAAGCTGTGGTCCTTATGTACAATGGAATATCACTCAGCCATGAAATCAACGTCATAAGGCTAGTAGCAGCAAGATGAGTGGATTTAGGTAGGACGATTCTAAGTGAAATAAGTCTCACAGAAAAAGATACTTATCATAAGATATCAATTATAGAGGGAATATAAAAACCGCTACCCTTGAACTGAATTACAAATCAGAGCAGGGTCACACGTTTAGAAAACACCCTATGGCTCCTTAACGGGAAAGGTGAGGTGGGGTGATGCATAAAACAAGGGTTTCAAATTAGCTCAGATACCGTTCCATAAACCCAATAGGTAATAGACAAGACCTACTCCTTGCTCAGTGAATTGGACTCAACACCCCCTATTCACCGCCCAAGAATATATCGGACTAGTAAGAATCTTAAAACCTATGCATTGATATCTCTCTCTAAGTGAGTCAAGTGGGGGTAAAGCGGCAAAAACACAGCAGTGAAAAGCAGGAAAACCCCATTATAAAAATCAATTACTTTTAAAAACCCGTGAAACAAAGACAGTGAAAGAGAGAGAAATTCTTACAAAATTCGTTCAGGGGCTGTGATGCCACCTGGATTGACCATATCTAGACCCACAGCTGACTGAGACATAAGGGTGGACACTCTTGGGGCTGAGAGGTTTGGTGAGGTTGGGTGAGCAAACGCAGACCCTTTAAAGTAATAATGCGTGGTACCCATCCCATGGGTCCCAAATCTCCAGGTTCAAGGGCATCTTCCTACATCGAAAACATGCATGAGAAACCCAGAAGATGGTACACCGTGTGATCGGGAAAGGTTTCTAAAACGCACCTCATTTCTCATCTCCTTGTGCTCGGGTTCGCCATTCCAGCCGCTTTACTAGCAATCTCCCTCCTTGGAGAATCAGCACCTTTAACCTCCTGTTCCGTACAGGTTGCAATTTGTCCTGAGGATGAACGGGAAGAGGGGGAACCAATGAGAGACTAGCTCTAGGTGTTGGGACAGGCACAGGTCACTCTATTTTCCCATCAGGAAGAAGAATTAACCACAGGCTCAGCCTGCCGCCCGGGACCAGAATAGGGCCTGAAGCAATCGTGCGCTTTTGCGGCCAGCTCCCAAGAAAGCGAGTTGAAAAATGGAGCTCAGGGGCACGGCAATTCACAAACCTGCAGACTTATAAATGATGACTCTCGTCCACAAATATATTGAGGGAAGGCAACGAAGAGGATTTGAAAGCAAGGCAGAATTGCAGGAAACAGATTTCAGGAGGGAGATTCGAATCGCCTTTAAAGCACAGGAAAAGCGGCAAAACCTCGACAATGATGCCCTTGGCCAAAAAGGGCGTATGCGTTTTTTCCTGAATATATTCAGGAAAAAACGCATACGCCCTTTTTGGCCAACCAAGCAACCTGGAAAGGCAAATCAGCGCTACAAAGAAGTCTCGTTTCCCATCGGTCAAAAGGGCCATGCTGAATAAAGTGTCAAAACCAGAAATGCAAGACAAGCCATGGAGAAACGGGAGCCTGGCTATGCTGATGGGCGGGATGTAAATTGCCAACAGCCACTCTGGAGAAGTGCACGGTGTGTCCTGAAACATCTAAAAAACTCAGCTTACGGAGCATAGGGCACTTCCACTCATGGGCGTATAAATTGGGAAAACTAAAAATCAGCAAGACACAGGCACCCCAAAGTTTAGGGCTGCTGTGTTGACAAGAACCTCCACTTCGTTACACCTTAAATATCCCAGGAAAGAGAAAAATGGATAAAGAAGTTGTGGTCCTTATGTACAATGGAATATCACTCAGCCATGAAATCAACGTCATAAGGCTAGTAGCAGCAAGATGAGTGGATTTAGGTAGGACGATTCTAAGTGAAATAAGTCTCACAGAAAAAGATACTTATCATAAGATATCACTTATAGAGGGAATATAAAAACCGCTACCCTTGAACTGAATTACAAATCAGAGCAGGGTCACACGTTTAGAAAACACCCTATGGCTCCTTAACGGGAAAGGTGAGGTGGGGTGATGCATAAAACAAGGGTTTCAAATTAGCTCAGATAACGTTCCATAAACCCAATAGGTAATAGACAAGACCTACTCCTTGCTCAGTGAATTGGACTCAACACCCCCTATTCACCGCCCAATAATATATCTGACTAGTAAGAATCTTAAAACCTATGCATTGATATCTCTCTCTAAGTGAGTCAAGTGGGTGTAAAGCGGCAAAAACACAGCAGTGAAAAGCAGGAAAACCCCATTATAAAAATCAATTACTTTTAAAAACCTGTGAAACAAAGACAGTGAAAGAGAGAGAAATTCTTACAAAATTCGTTCAGGGGCTGTGATGCCACCTGGATTGACCATATCTAGACCCACAGCTGACTGAGACATAAGGGTGGACACTCTTGGGGCTGAGAGGTTTGGTGAGGTTGGGTGAGCAAACGCAGACCCTTTAAAGTAATAATGCGTGGTACCCATCCCATGGGTCCCAAATCTCCAGGTTCAAGGGCATCTTCCTACATCGAAAACATGCATGAGAAACCCAGAAGATGGTACACCGTGTGATCGGGAAAGGTTTCTAAAACGCACCTCATTTCTCATCTCCTTGTGCTCGGGTTCGCCATTCCAGCCGCTTTACTAGCAATCTCCCTCCTTGGAGAATCAGCACCTTTAACCTCCTGTTCCGTACAGGTTGCAATTTGTTCTGAGGATGAACGGGAAGAGGGGGAACCAATGAGAGACTAGCTCTAGGTGTTGGGACAGGCACAGGTCACTCTATTTTCCCATCAGCAAGAAGAATTAACCACAGGCTCAGCCTGCCGCCCGGGACCAGAATAGGGCCTGAAGCAATCGTGCGCTTTTGCGGCCAGCTCCCAAGAAAGCGAGTTGAAAAATGGAGCTCAGGGGCACTGCAATTCACAAACCTGCACACTTATAAATGATGACTCTCGTCCACAAATATATTGAGGGAAGGCAACGAAGAGGATTTGAAAGCAAGGCAGAATTGCAGGAAACAGATTTCAGGAGGGAGATTCGAATCGCCTTTAAAGCACAGGAAAAGCGGCAAAACCTCGACAATGATGCCCTTGGCCAAAAAGGGCGTATGCGTTTTTTCCTGAATATATTCAGGAAAAAACGCATACGCCCTTTTTGGCCAACCAAGCAACCTGGAAAGGCAAATCAGCGCTACAAAGAAGTCTCGCTTCCCATCGGTCAAAAGGGCCATGCTGAATAAAGTGTCAAAACCAGAAATGCAAGACAAGCCATGGAGAAACGGGAGCCTGGCTATGCTGATGGGCGGGATGTAAATTGCCAACAGACACTCTGGAGAAGTGCACGGTGTGTCCTGAAACATCTAAAAAACTCAGCTTAGGGAGCATAGGGCACTTCCACTCATGGGCGTATAAATTGGGAAAACTAAAAATCAGCAAGACACAGGCACCCCAAAGTTTAGGGCTGCTCTGTTGACAAGAACCTCCACTTCGTTACACCTTAAATATCCCAGGAAAGAGAAAAATGGATAAAGAAGCTGTGGTCCTTATGTACAATGGAATATCACTCAGCCATGAAATCAACGTCATAAGGCTAGTAGCAGCAAGATGAGTGGATTTAGGTAGGACGATTCTAAGTGAAATAAGTCTCACAGAAAAAGATACTTATCATAAGATATCAATTATAGAGGGAATATAAAAACCGCTACCCTTGAACTGAATTACAAATCAGAGCAGGGTCACACGTTTAGAAAACACCCTATGGCTCCTTAACGGGAAAGGTGAGGTGGGGTGATGCATAAAACAAGGGTTTCAAATTAGCTCAGATACCGTTCCATAAACCCAATAGGTAATAGACAAGACCTACTCCTTGCTCAGTGAATTGGACTCAACACCCCCTATTCACCGCCCAAGAATATATCGGACTAGTAAGAATCTTAAAACCTATGCATTGATATCTCTCTCTAAGTGAGTCAAGTGGGGGTAAAGCGGCAAAAACACAGCAGTGAAAAGCAGGAAAACCCCATTATAAAAATCAATTACTTTTAAAAACCCGTGAAACAAAGACAGTGAAAGAGAGAGAAATTCTTACAAAATTCGTTCAGGGACTGTGATGCCACCTGGATTGACCATATCTAGACCCACAGCTGACTGAGACATAAGGGTGGACACTCTTGGGGCTGAGAGGTTTGGTGAGGTTGGGTGAGCAAACGCAGACCCTTTAAAGTAATAATGCGTGGTACCCATCCCATGGGTCCCAAATCTCCAGGTTCAAGGGCATCTTCCTACATCGAAAACATGCATGAGAAACCCAGAAGATGGTACACCGTGTGATCGGGAAAGGTTTCTAAAACGCACCTCATTTCTCATCTCCTTGTGCTCGGGTTCGCCATTCCAGCCGCTTTACTAGCAATCTCCCTCCTTGGAGAATCAGCACCTTTAACCTCCTGTTCCGTACAGGTTGCAATTTGTCCTGAGGATGAACGGGAAGAGGGGGAACCAATGAGAGACTAGCTCTAGGTGTTGGGACAGGCACAGGTCACTCTATTTTCCCATCAGGAAGAAGAATTAACCACAGGCTCAGCCTGCCGCCCGGGACCAGAATAGGGCCTGAAGCAATCGTGCGCTTTTGCGGCCAGCTCCCAAGAAAGCGAGTTGAAAAATGGAGCTCAGGGGCACGGCAATTCACAAACCTGCAGACTTATAAATGATGACTCTCGTCCACAAATATATTGAGGGAAGGCAACGAAGAGGATTTGAAAGCAAGGCAGAATTGCAGGAAACAGATTTCAGGAGGGAGATTCGAATCGCCTTTAAAGCACAGGAAAAGCGGCAAAACCTCGACAATGATGCCCTTGGCCAAAAAGGGCGTATGCGTTTTTTCCTGAATATATTCAGGAAAAAACGCATACGCCCTTTTTGGCCAACCAAGCAACCTGGAAAGGCAAATCAGCGCTACAAAGAAGTCTCGTTTCCCATCGGTCAAAAGGGCCATGCTGAATAAAGTGTCAAAACCAGAAATGCAAGACAAGCCATGGAGAAACGGGAGCCTGGCTATGCTGATGGGCGGGATGTAAATTGCCAACAGCCACTCTGGAGAAGTGCACGGTGTGTCCTGAAACATCTAAAAAACTCAGCTTACGGAGCATAGGGCACTTCCACTCATGGGCGTATAAATTGGGAAAACTAAAAATCAGCAAGACACAGGAACCCCAAAGTTTAGGGCTGCTGTGTTGACAAGAACCTCCACTTCGTTACACCTTAAATATCCCAGGAAAGAGAAAAATGGATAAAGAAGTTGTGGTCCTTATGTACAATGGAATATCACTCAGCCATGAAATCAACGTCATAAGGCTAGTAGCAGCAAGATGAGTGGATTTAGGTAGGACGTTTCTAAGTGAAATAAGTCGCACAGAAAAAGATACTTATCATAAGATATCACTTATAGAGGGAATATAAAAACCGCTACCCTTGAACTGAATTACAAATCAGAGCAGGGTCACACGTTTAGAAAACACACTATGGCTGCTTAACGGGAAAGGTGAGGTGGGGTGATGCATAAAACAAGGGTTTCAAATTAGCTCAGATACCATTCCATAAACCCAATAGGTAATAGACAAGACCTACTCCTTGCTCAGTGAATTGGACTCAACACCCCCTATTCACCGCCCAAGAATATATCTGACTAGTAAGAATCTTAAAACCTATGCATTGATATCTCTCTCTAAGTGAGTCAAGTGGGTGTAAAGCGGCAAAAACACAGCAGTGAAAAGCAGGAAAACCCCATTATAAAAATCAATTACTTTTAAAAACCTGTGAAACAAAGACAGTGAAAGAGAGAGAAATTCTTACAAAATTCGTTCAGGGGCTGTGATGCCACCTGGATTGACCATATCTAGACCCACAGCTGACTGAGACATAAGGGTGGACACTCTTGGGGCTGAGAGGTTTGGTGAGGTTGGGTGAGCAAACGCAGACCCTTTAAAGTAATAATGCGTGGTACCCATCCCATGGGTCCCAAATCTCCAGGTTCAAGGGCATCTTCCTACATCGAAAACATGCATGAGAAACCCAGAAGATGGTACACCGTGTGATCGGGAAAGGTTTCTAAAACGCACCTCATTTCTCATCTCCTTGTGCTCGGGTTCGCCATTCCAGCCGCTTTACTAGCAATCTCCCTCCTTGGAGAATCAGCACTTTTAACCTCCTGTTCCGTACAGGTTGCAATTTGTTCTGAGGATGAACGGGAAGAGGGGGAACCAATGAGAGACTAGCTCTAGGTGTTGGGACAGGCACAGGTCACTCTATTTTCCCATCAGCAAGAAGAATTAACCACAGGCTCAGCCTGCCGCCCGGGACCAGAATAGGGCCTGAAGCAATCGTGCGCTTTTGCGGCCAGCTCCCAAGAAAGCGAGTTGAAAAATGGAGCTCAGGGGCACTGCAATTCACAAACCTGCAGACTTATAAATGATGACTCTCGTCCACAAATATATTGAGGGAAGGCAACGAAGAGGATTTGAAAGCAAGGCAGAATTGCAGGAAACAGATTTCAGGAGGGAGATTCGAATCGCCTTTAAAGCACAGGAAAAGCGGCAAAACCTCGACAATGATGCCCTTGGCCAAAAAGGGCGTATGCGTTTTTTCCTGAATATATTCAGGAAAAAACGCATACGCCCTTTTTGGCCAACCAAGCAACCTGGAAAGGCAAATCAGCGCTACAAAGAAGTCTCGCTTCCCATCGGTCAAAAGGGCCATGCTGAATAAAGTGTCAAAACCAGAAATGCAAGACAAGCCATGGAGAAACGGGAGCCTGGCTATGCTGATGGGCGGGATGTAAATTGCCAACAGACACTCTGGAGAAGTGCACGGTGTGTCCTGAAACATCTAAAAAACTCAGCTTAGGGAGCATAGGGCACTTCCACTCATGGGCGTATAAATTGGGAAAACTAAAAATCAGCAAGACACAGGCACCCCAAAGTTTAGGGCTGCTCTGTTGACAAGAACCTCCACTTCGTTACACCTTAAATATCCCAGGAAAGAGAAAAATGGATAAAGAAGCTGTGGTCCTTATGTACAATGGAATATCACTCAGCCATGAAATCAACGTCATAAGGCTAGTAGCAGCAAGATGAGTGGATTTAGGTAGGACGATTCTAAGTGAAATAAGTCTCACAGAAAAAGATACTTATCATAAGATATCAATTATAGAGGGAATATAAAAACCGCTACCCTTGAACTGAATTACAAATCAGAGCAGGGTCACACGTTTAGAAAACACCCTATGGCTCCTTAACGGGAAAGGTGAGGTGGGGTGATGCATAAAACAAGGGTTTCAAATTAGCTCAGATACCGTTCCATAAACCCAATAGGTAATAGACAAGACCTACTCCTTGCTCAGTGAATTGGACTCAACACCCCCTATTCACCGCCCAAGAATATATCGGACTAGTAAGAATCTTAAAACCTATGCATTTATATCTCTCTCTAAGTGAGTCAAGTGGGGGTAAAGCGGCAAAAACACAGCAGTGAAAAGCAGGAAAACCCCATTATAAAAATCAATTACTTTTAAAAACCCGTGAAACAAAGACAGTGAAAGAGAGAGAAATTCTTACAAAATTCGTTCAGGGACTGTGATGCCACCTGGATTGACCATATCTAGACCCACAGCTGACTGAGACATAAGGGTGGACACTCTTGGGGCTGAGAGGTTTGGTGAGGTTGGGTGAGCAAACGCAGACCCTTTAAAGTAATAATGCGTGGTACCCATCCCATGGGTCCCAAATCTCCAGGTTCAAGGGCATCTTCCTACATCGAAAACATGCATGAGAAACCCAGAAGATGGTACACCGTGTGATCGGGAAAGGTTTCTAAAACGCACCTCATTTCTCATCTCCTTGTGCTCGGGTTCGCCATTCCAGCCGCTTTACTAGCAATCTCCCTCCTTGGAGAATCAGCACCTTTAACCTCCTGTTCCGTACAGGTTGCAATTTGTCCTGAGGATGAACGGGAAGAGGGGGAACCAATGAGAGACTAGCTCTAGGTGTTGGGACAGGCACAGGTCACTCTATTTTCCCATCAGGAAGAAGAATTAACCACAGGCTCAGCCTGCCGCCCGGGACCAGAATAGGGCCTGAAGCAATCGTGCGCTTTTGCGGCCAGCTCCCAAGAAAGCGAGTTGAAAAATGGAGCTCAGGGGCACGGCAATTCACAAACCTGCAGACTTATAAATGATGACTCTCGTCCACAAATATATTGAGGGAAGGCAACGAAGAGGATTTGAAAGCAAGGCAGAATTGCAGGAAACAGATTTCAGGAGGGAGATTCGAATCGCCTTTAAAGCACAGGAAAAGCGGCAAAACCTCGACAATGATGCCCTTGGCCAAAAAGGGCGTATGCGTTTTTTCCTGAATATATTCAGGAAAAAACGCATACGCCCTTTTTGGCCAACCAAGCAACCTGGAAAGGCAAATCAGCGCTACAAAGAAGTCTCGTTTCCCATCGGTCAAAAGGGCCATGCTGAATAAAGTGTCAAAACCAGAAATGCAAGACAAGCCATGGAGAAACGGGAGCCTGGCTATGCTGATGGGCGGGATGTAAATTGCCAACAGCCACTCTGGAGAAGTGCACGGTGTGTCCTGAAACATCTAAAAAACTCAGCTTACGGAGCATAGGGCACTTCCACTCATGGGCGTATAAATTGGGAAAACTAAAAATCAGCAAGACACAGGAACCCCAAAGTTTAGGGCTGCTGTGTTGACAAGAACCTCCACTTCGTTACACCTTAAATATCCCAGGAAAGAGAAAAATGGATAAAGAAGTTGTGGTCCTTATGTACAATGGAATATCACTCAGCCATGAAATCAACGTCATAAGGCTAGTAGCAGCAAGATGAGTGGATTTAGGTAGGACGTTTCTAAGTGAAATAAGTCGCACAGAAAAAGATACTTATCATAAGATATCACTTATAGAGGGAATATAAAAACCGCTACCCTTGAACTGAATTACAAATCAGAGCAGGGTCACACGTTTAGAAAACACACTATGGCTGCTTAACGGGAAAGGTGAGGTGGGGTGATGCATAAAACAAGGGTTTCAAATTAGCTCAGATACCATTCCATAAACCCAATAGGTAATAGACAAGACCTACTCCTTGCTCAGTGAATTGGACTCAACACCCCCTATTCACCGCCCAAGAATATATCTGACTAGTAAGAATCTTAAAACCTATGCATTGATATCTCTCTCTAAGTGAGTCAAGTGGGTGTAAAGCGGCAAAAACACAACAGTGAAAAGCAGGAAAACCCCATTATAAAAATCAATTACTTTTAAAAACCCGTGAAACAAAGACAGTGAAAGAGAGAGAAATTCTTACAAAATTCGTTCAGGGGCTGTGATGCCACCTGGATTGACCATATCTAGACCCACAGCTGACTGAGACATAAGGGTGGACACTCTTGGGGCTGAGAGGTTTGGTGAGGTTGGGTGAGCAAACGCAGACCCTTAAAAGTAATAATGCGTGGTACCCATCCCATGGGTCCCAAATCTCCAGGTTCAAGGGCATCTTCCTACATCGAAAACATGCATGAGAAACCCAGAAGATGGTACACCGTGTGATCGGGAAAGGTTTCTAAAACGCACCTCATTTCTCATCTCCTTGTGCTCGGGTTCGCCATTCCAGCCGCTTTACTAGCAATCTCCCTCCTTGGAGAATCAGCACCTTTAACCTCCTGTTCCGTACAGGTTGCAATTTGTCCTGAGGATGAACGGGAAGAGGGGGAACCAATGAGAGACTAGCTCTAGGTGTTGGGACAGGCACAGATCACTCTATTTTCCCATCAGGAAGAAGAATTAACCACAGGCTCAGCCTGCCGCCCGGGACCAGAATAGGGCCTGAAGCAATCGTGCGCTTTTGCGGCCAGCTCCCAAGAAAGCGAGTTGAAAAATGGAGCTCAGGGGCACTGCAATTCACAAACCTGCAGACTTATAAATGATGACTCTCGCCCACAAATATATTGAGGGAAGGCAACGAAGAGGATTTGAAAGCAAGGCAGAATTGCAGGAAACAGATTTCAGGAGGGAGATTCGAATCGCCTTTAAAGCACAGGAAAAGCGGCAAAACCTCGACAATGATGCCCTTGGCCAAAAAGGGCGTATGCGTTTTTTCCTGAATATATTCAGGAAAAAACGCATACGCCCTTTTTGGCCAACCAAGCAACCTGGAAAGGCAAATCCGCGCTACAAAGAAGTCTCGCTTCCCATCGGTCAAAAGGGCCATGCTGAATAAAGTGTCAAAACCAGAAATGCAAGACAGGCCATGGAGAAACGTTAGCCTAGCTACGCTGATGGGCGGGATGTAAATTGCCAACAGCCACTCTGGAGAATTGCACGGTGTGTCCTGAAACATCTAAAAAACTCAGCTTAGGGAGCCTAGGGCACTTCCACTCATGGGCGTATAAATTGGGAAAACTAAAAATCAGCAAGACACAGGCACCCCAAAGTTTAGGGCTGCTCTGTTGACAAGAACCTCCACTTCGTTACACCTTAAATATCCCAGGAAAGAGAAAAATGGATAAAGAAGTTGTGGTCCTTATGTACAATGGAATATCACTCAGCCATGAAATCAACGTCGTAAGGCTAGTAGCAGCAAGATGAGTGGATTTAGGTAGGACGATTCTAAGTGAAATAAGTCGCACAGAAAAAGATACTTATCATAAGATATCACTTATAGAGGGAATATAAAAACTACTACCCTTGAACTGAATTACAAATCAGAGCAGGGTCACACGTTTAGAATACACACTATGGCTGCTTAACGGGAAAGGTGAGGTGGGGTGATGCATAAAACAAGGGTTTCAAATTAGCTCAGATACCGTTCCATAAACCCAATAGGTAATAGACAAGACCTACTCCTTGCTCAGTGAATTGGACTCAACACCCCCTATTCACCGCCCAAGAATATATCTGACTAGTAAGAATCTTAAAAGCTATGTATTGATATCTCTCTGTAAGTGAGTCAAGTGGCTGTAAAGCGGCATAAACACAGCAGTGAAAAGCAGCTAGACCGCATTATAAAAATCAATTACTTTTAAAAACCCGTGAAACAAAGACAGTGAAAGAGAGAGAAATTCTTACAAAATTCGTTCAGGGGCTGTGATGCCACCTGGATTGACCATATCTAGACCCACAGCTGACTGAGACATAAGGGTGGACACTCTTGGGGCTGAGAGGTTTGGTGAGGTTGGGTGAGCAAACGCAGACCCTTTAAAGTAATAATGCGTGGTACCCATCCCATGGGTCCCAAATCTCCAGGTTCAAGGGCATCTTCCTACATCGAAAACATGCATGAGAAACCCAGAAGATGGTACACCGTGTGATCGGGAAAGGTTTCTAAAATGCACCTCATTTCTCATCTCCTTGTGCTCGGGTTCGCCATTCCAGCAGCTTTACTAGCAATCTCCCTCCTTGGAGAATCAGCACCTTTAACCTCCTGTTCCGTACAGGTTGCAATTTGTCCTGAGGATGAACGGAAAGAGGGGGAAGCAATGAGACACTAGCTGTAGGTGTTCGGACAGGCAGAGGTCACTCTATTTTCCCATCAGGAAGAAGAATTAACCACAGGCTCAGCCTGCCGCCCGGGACCAGAATAGGGCCTGAAGCAATCGTGCGCTTTTGCGGCCAGCTCCCAAGAAAGCGAGTTGAAAAATGGAGCTCAGGGGCACTGCAATTCACAAACCTGCAGACTTATAAATGATGACTCTCGTCCACAAATATATTGAGGGAAGGCAACGAAGAGGATTTGAAAGCAAGGCAGAATTGCAGGAAACAGATTTCAGGAGGGAGATTCGAATCGCCTTTAAAGCACAGGAAAAGCGGCAAAACCTCGACAATGATGCGCTTGGCCAAAAAGGGCGTATGCGTTTTTTCCTGAATATATTCAGGAAAAAACGCATACGCCCTTTTTGGCCAACCAAGCAACCTGGAAAGGCAAATCCGCGCTACTAAGAAGTCTCGCTTCCCATCGGTCAAAAGGGCCATGCTGAATAAAGTGTCAAAACCAGAAATGCAAGACAGGCCATGGAGAAACGGGAGCCTAGCTACGCTGATGGGCGGGATGTAAATTGCCAACAGCCACTCTGGAGAAGTGCACGGTGTGTCCTGAAACATCTAAAAAACTCAGCTTAGGGAGCCTAGGGCACTTCCACTCATGGGCGTATAAATTGGGAAAACTAAAAATCAGCAAGACACAGGCACCCCAAAGTTTAGGGCTGCTCTGTTGACAAGAACCTCCACTTCGTTACACCTTAAATATCCCAGGAAAGAGAAAAATGGATAAAGAAGTTGTGGTCCTTATGTACAATGGAATATCACTCAGCCATGAAATCAACGTCATAAGGCTAGTAGCAGCAAGATGAGTGGTTTTAGGTAGGACGATTCTAAGTGAAATAAGTCACACAGAAAAAGATACTTATCATAAGATATCACTTATACAGGGAATATAAAAACCGCTACCCTTGAACTGAATTACAAATCAGAGCAGGGTCACACGTTTAGAAAACACACTATGGCTGCTTAACGGGAAAGGTGAGGTGGGGTGATGCATAAAACAAGGGTTTCAAATTAGCTCAGATACCGTTCCATAAACCCAATAGGTAATAGAGAAGACCTACTCCTTGCTCAGTGAATTGGACTCAACACCCCCTATTCACCGCCCAAGAATATATCTGACTAGTAAGAATCTTAAAACCTATGCATTGATATCTCTCTCTAAGTGAGTCAAGTGGGTGTAAAGCGGCAAAAACACAGCAGTGAAAAGCAGGTAAACCCCATTATAAAAATCAATTACTTTTAAAAACCCGTGAAACAAAGACAGTGAAAGAGAGAGAAATTCTTACAAAATTCGTTCAGGGGCTGTGATGCCACCTGGATTGACCATATCTAGACCCACAGCTGACTGAGACATAAGGGTGGACACTCTTGGGGCTGAGAGGTTTGGTGAGGTTGGGTGAGCAAACGCAGACCCTTTAAAGTAATAATGCGTGGTACCCATCCCATGGGTCCCAAATCTCCAGGTTCAAGGGCATCTTCCTACATCGAAAACATGCATGAGAAACCCAGAAGATGGTACACCGTGTGATCGGGAAAGGTTTCTAAAATGCACCTCATTTCTCATCTCCTTGTGCTCGGGTTCGCCATTCCAGCCGCTTTACTAGCAATCTCCCTCCTTGGAGAATCAGCACCTTTAACCTCCTGTTCCGTACAGGTTGCAATTTGTCCTGAGGATGAACGGGAAGAGGGGGAACCAATGAGAGACTAGCTCTAGGTGTTGGGACAGGCACAGGTCACTCTATTTTCCCATCAGGAAGAAGAATTAACCACAGGCTCAGCCTGCCGCCCGGGACCAGAATAGGGCCTGAAGCAATCGTGCGCTTTTGCGGCCAGCTCCCAAGAAAGCGAGTTGAAAAATGGAGCTCAGGGGCACTGCAATTCACAAACCTGCAGACTTATAAATGATGACTCTCGTCCACAAATATATTGAGGGAAGGCAACGAAGAGGATTTGAAAGCAAGGCAGAATTGCAGGAAACAGATTTCAGGAGGGAGATTCGAATCGCCTTTAAAGCACAGGAAAAGCGGCAAAACCTCGACAATGATGCCCTTGGCCAAAAAGGGCGTATGCGTTTTTTCCTGAATATATTCAGGAAAAAACGCATACGCCCTTATTGGCCAACCAAGCAACCTGGAAAGGCAAATCAGCGCTACAAAGAAGTCTCGCTTCCCATCGGTCAAAAGGGCCATGCTGAATAAAGTGTCAAAACCAGAAATGCAAGACAAGCCATGGAGAAACGGGAGCCTGGCTATGCTGACGGGCGGGATGTAAATTGCCAACAGACACTCTGGAGAACTGCATGGTGTGTCCTGAAACATCTAAAAAACTCAGCTTAGGGAGCATAGGGCACTTCCACTCATGGGCGTATAAATTGGGAAAACTAAAAATCAGCAAGACACAGGCGCCCCAAAGTTTAGGGCTGCTCTGTTGACAAGAACCTCCACTTCGTTACACCTTAAATATCCCAGGAAAGAGAAAAATGGATAAAGAAGTTGTGGTCCTTATGTACAATGGAATATCACTCAGCCATGAAATCAACGTCATAAGGCTAGTAGCAGCAAGATGAGTGGATTTAGGTAGGACGATTCTAAGTGAAATAAGTCGCACAGAAAAAGATACTTATCATAAGATATCACTTATAGAGGGAATATAAAAACCGCTACCCTTGAACTGAATTACAAATCAGAGCAGGGTCACACGTTTAGAAAACACCCTATGGCTGCTTAACGGGAAAGGTGAGGTGGGGTGATGCATAAAACAAGGGTTTCAAATTAACTCAGATACCGTTCCATAAACCCAATAGGTAATAGACAAGACCTACTCCTTGCTCAGTGAATTGGACTCAACACCCCCTATTCACCGCCCAAGAATATATCTGACTAGTAAGAATCTTAAAACCTATGCATTGATATCTCTCTCTAAGTGAGTCAAGTGGGTGTAAAGCGGCAAAAACACAGCAGTGAAAAGCAGGTAAACCCCATTATAAAAATCAATTACTTTTAAAAACCCGTGAAACAAAGACAGTGAAAGAGAGAGAAATTCTTACAAAATTCGTTCAGGGGCTGTGATGCCACCTGGATTGACCATATCTAGACCCACAGCTGACTGAGACATAAGGGTGGACACTCTTGGGGCTGAGAGGTTTGGTGAGGTTGGGTGAGCAAACGCAGACCCTTTAAAGTAATAATGCGTGGTACCCATACCATGGGTCCCAAATCTCCAAGTTCAAGGGCATCTTCCTACATCGAAAACATGCATGAGAAACCCAGAAGATGGTACACCATGTGATCGGGAAAGGTTTCTAAAACGCACCTCATTTCTCATCTCCTTGTGCTCGGGTTCGCCATTCCAGCAGCTTTACTAGCAATCTCCCTCCTTGGAGAATCAGCACCTTTAACCTCCTGTTCCGTACAGGTTGCAATTTGTCCTGAGAATGAACGGGAAGAGGGGGAACCAATGAGAGACTAGCTCTAGGTGTTGGGACAGGCACAGGTCACTCTATTTTCACATCAGGAAGAAGAATTAACCACAGGCTCAGCCTGCCGCCCGGGACCAGAAGCAATCGTGCGCTTTTGCGGCCAGCTCCCAAGAAAGCGAGTTGAAAAATGGAGCTCAGGGGCACTGCAATTCACAAACCTGCAGACTTATAAATGATGACTCTCGTCCACAAATATATTGAGGGAAGGCAACGAAGAGGATTTGAAAGCAAGGCAGAATTGCAGGAAACAGATTTCAGGAGGGAGATTCGAATCGCCTTTAAAGCACAGGAAAAGCGGCAAAACCTCGACAATGATGCCCTTGGCCAAAAAGGGCGTATGCGTTTTTTCCTGAATATATTCAGGAAAAAACGCATACGCCCTTTTTGGCCAACCAAGCATCCTGGAAAGGCAAATCCGCGCTACAAAGAAGTCTCGCTTCCCATCGGTCAAAAGGGCCATGCTGAATAAAGTGTCAAAACCAGAAATGCAAGACAGGCCATGGAGAAACGGGAGCCTAGCTACGCTGATGGGCGGGATGTAAATTGCCAACAGCCACTCTGGAGAATTGCACGGTGTGTCCTGAAACATCTAAAAAACTCAGCTTAGGGAGCATAGGGCACTTCCACTCATGGGCGTATAAATTGGGAAAACTAAAAATCAGCAAGACACAGGCGCCCCAAAGTTTAGGGCTGCTCTGTTGACAAGAACCTCCACTTCGTTACACCTTAAATATCCCAGGAAAGAGAAAAATGGATAAAGAAGTTGTGGTCCTTATGTACAATGGAATATCACTCAGCCATGAAATCAACGTCATAAGGCTAGTAGCAGCAAGATGAGTGGATTTAGGTAGGACGATTCTAAGTGAAATAAGTCACACAGAAAAAGATACTTATCATAAGATATCACTTATACAGGGAATATAAAAAGCGCTACCCTTGAACTGAATTACAAATCAGAGCAGGGTCACACGTTTAGAAAACACACTATGGCTGCTTAACGGGAAAAGTGAGGTGGGGTGATGCATAAAACAAGGGTTTCAAATTAGCTCAGATACCGTTCCATAAACCCAATAGGTAATAGACAAGACCTACTCCTTGCTCAGTGAATTGGACTCAACACCCCCTATTCACCGCCCAAGAATATATCTGACTAGTAAGAAGCTTAAAACCTATGCATTGATATCTCTCTCTAAGTGAGTCAAGTGGGTGTAAAGCGGCAAAAACACAGCAGTGAAAAGCAGCTAGACCGCATTATAAAAATCAATTACTTTTAAAAACCCGTGAAACAAAGACAGTGAAAGAGAGAGAAATTCTTACAAAATTCGTTCAGGGGCTGTGATGCCACCTGGATTGACCATATCTAGACCCACAGCTGATTGAGGCATAAGGGTAGACACTCTTGGGGCTGAGAGGTTTGGTGAGGTTGGGTGAGCAAACACAGACCCTTTAAAGTAATACTGCGTGGTACCCATACCATGGGTCCCAAATCTCCAGGTTCAATGGCATCTTCCTACATCGAAAACATGCATGAGAAACCCAGAAGATGGTACACCGTGTGATCGGGAAAGGTTTCTAAAACGCACCTCATTTCTCATCTCCTTGTGCTCGGCTTCGACATTCCAGCCGCTTTACTAGCAATCTCCCTCCTTGGAGAATCAGCACCTTTAACCTCCTGTTCCGTACAGGTTGCAATTTGTCCTGAGGATGAACGGGAAGAGGGGGAAGCAATGAGAGACTAGCTGTAGGTGTTGGGACAGGCACAGGTCACTCTATTTTCCCATCAGGAAGAAGAATTAACCACAGGCTCAGCCTGCCGCCCGGGACCAGAAGCAATCGTGCGCTTTTGCGGCCAGCTCCCAAGAAAGCGAGTTGAAAAATGGAGCTCAGGGGCACTGCAATTCACAAACCTGCAGACTTATAAATGATGACTCTCGTCCACAAATATATTGAGGGAAGGCAACGAAGAGGATTTGAAAGCAAGGCAGAATTGCAGGAAACAGATTTCAGGAGGGAGATTCGAATCGCCTTTAAAGCACAGGAAAAGCGGCAAAACCTCGACAATGATGCCCTTGGCCAAAAAGGGCGTATGCGTTTTTTCCTGAATATATTCAGGAAAAAACGCATACGCCCTTTTTGGCCAACCAAGCAACCTGGAAAGGCAAATCCGCGCTACAAAGAAGTCTCGCTTCCCATCGGTCAAAAGGGCCATGCTGAATAAAGTGTCAAAACCAGAAATGCAAGACAGGCCATGGAGAAACGGGAGCCTAGCTACGCTGATGGGCGGGATGTAAATTGCCAACAGCCACTCTGGAGAAGTGCACGGTGTGTCCTGAAACATCTAAAAAACTCAGCTTAGGGAGCCTAGGGCACTTCCACTCATGGGCGTATAAATTGGGAAAACTAAAAATCAGCAAGACACAGGCACCCCAAAGTTTAGGGCTGCTCTGTTGACAAGAACCTCCACTTCGTTACACCTTAAATATCCCAGGAAAGAGAAAAATGGATAAAGAAGTTGTGGTCCTTATGTACAATGGAATATCACTCAGCCATGAAATCAACGTCATAAGGCTAGTAGCAGCAAGATGAGTGGATTTAGGTAGGACGATTCTAAGTGAAATAAGTCACACAGAAAAAGATACTTATCATAAGATATCACTTATACAGGGAATATAAAAACCGCTACCCTTGAACTGAATTACAAATCAGAGCAGGGTCACACGTTTAGAAAACACACTATGGCTGCCTAACGGGAAAAGTGAGGTGGGGTGATGCATAAAACAAGGGTTTCAAATTAGCTCAGATACCGTTCCATAAACCCAATAGGTAATAGACAAGACCTACTCCTTGCTCAGTGAATTGGACTCAACACCCCCTATTCACCGCCCAAGAATATATCTGACTAAAAAGAAGCTTAAAACCTATGCATTGATATCTCTCTCTAAGTGAGTCAAGTGGGTGTAAAGCGGCAAAAACACAGCAGTGAAAAGCAGGTAAACCCCATTATAAAAATCAATTACTTTTAAAAACCCGTGAAACAAAGACAGTGAAAGAGAGAGAAATTCTTAAAAAATTCGTTCAGGGGCTGTGATGCCACCTGGATTGACCATATCTAGACCCACAGCTGATTGAGGCATAAGGGTAGACACTCTTGGGGCTGAGAGGTTTGGTGAGGTTGGGTGAGCAAACACAGACCCTTTAAAGTAATACTGCGTGGTACCCATCCCATGGGTCCCAAATCTCCAGGTTCAAGGGCATCTTCCTACATCGAAAACATGCATGAGAAACCCAGAAGATGGTACACCGTGTGATGGGGAAAGGTTTCTAAAACGCACCTCATTTCTCATCTCCTTGTGCTCGGCTTCGCCATTCCAGCCGCTTTACTAGCAATCTCCCTCCTTGGAGAATCAGCACCTTTAACCTCCTGTTCCGTACAGGTTGCAATTTGTCCTGAGGATGAACGCGAAGAGGGGGAACCAATGAGAGACTAGCTCTAGGTGTTGGGACAGGCACAGGTCACTCTATTTTCCCATCAGGAAGAAGAATTAACCACAGGCTCAGCCTGCCGCCCGGGACCAGAATAGGGCCTGAAGCAATCGTGCGCTTTTGCGGCCAGCTCCCAAGAAAGCGAGTTGAAAAATGGAGCTCAGGGGCACTGCAATTCACAAACCTGCAGACTTATAAATGATGACTCTCGTCCACAAATATATTGAGGGAAGGCAACGAAGAGGATTTGAAAGCAAGGCAGAATTGCAGGAAACAGATTTCAGGAGGGAGATTCGAATCGCCTTTAAAGCACAGGAAAAGCGGCAAAACCTCGACAATGATGCCCTTGGCCAAAAAGGGCGTATGCGTTTTTTCCTGAATATATTCAGGAAAAAACGCATACGCCCTTTTTGGCCAACCAAGCAACCTGGAAAGGCAAATCCGCGCTACAAAAAAGTCTCGCTTCCCATCGGTCAAAAGGGCCATGCTGAATAAAGTGTCAAAACCAGAAATGCAAGACAGGCCATGGAGAAACGGGAGCCTGGCTACGCTGATGGGCGGGATGTAAATCGCCAACAGCCACTCTGGAGAAGTGCACGGTGTGTCCTGAAACATCTAAAAAACTCAGCTTAGGGAGCCTAGGGCACTTCCACTCATGGGCGTATAAATTGGGAAAACTAAAAATCAGCAAGACACAGGCACCCCAAAGTTTAGGGCTGCTCTGTTGACAAGAACCTCCACTTCGTTACACCTTAAATATCCCAGGAAAGAGAAAAATGGATCAAGAAGTTGTGGTCCTTATGTACAATGGAATATCACTCAGCCATGAAATCAACGTCATAAGGCTAGTAGCAGCAAGATGAGTGGATTTAGGTAGGACGATTCTAAGTGAAATAAGTCGCACAGAAAAAGATACTTATCATAAGATATCACTTATAGAGGGAATATAAAAACCACTACCCTTGAACTGAATTACAAATCAGAGCAGGGTCACACGTTTAGAAAACACACTATGGCTGCCTAACGGGAAAAGTGAGGTGGGGTGATGCATAAAACAAGGGTTTCAAATTAGCTCAGATACCGTTCCATAAACCCAATAGGTAATAGACAAGACCTACTCCTTGCTCAGTGAATTGGACTCAACACCCCCTATTCACCGCCCAAGAATATATCTGACTAGTAAGAAGCTTAAAACCTATGCATTGATATCTCTCTCTAAGTGAGTCAATTGGGTGTAAAGCGGCAAAAACACAGCAGTGAAAAGCAGGTAAACCCCATTATAAAAATCAATTACTTTTAAAAACCCGTGAAACAAAGACAGTGAAAGAGAGAGAAATTCTTACAAAATTCGTTCAGGGGCTGTGATGCCACCTGGATTGACCATATCTAGACCCACAGCTGACTGAGACATAAGGGTGGACACTCTTGGGGCTGAGAGGTTTGGTGAGGTTGGGTGAGCAAACGCAGACCCTTTAAAGTAATAATGCGTGGTACCCATCCCATGGGTCCCAAATCTCCAGGTTCAAGGGCATCTTCCTACATCGAAAACATGCATGAGAAACCCAGAAGATGGTACACCGTGTGATCGGGAAAGGTTTCTAAAATGGACCTCATTTCTCATCTCTTTGTGCTCGGGTTCGCCATTCCAGCAGCTTTACTAGCAATCTCCCTCCTTGGAGAATCAGCACCTTTAACCTCCTGTTCCGTACAGGTTGCAATTTGTCCTGAGGATGAACGGGAAGAGGGGGAAGCAATGAGAGACTAGCTGTAGGTGTTGGGACAGGCAGAGGTCACTCTATTTTCCCATCAGGAAGAAGAATTAACCACAGGCTCAGCCTGCCGCCCGGGACCAGAATAGGGCCTGAAGCAATCGTGCGCTTTTGCGGCCAGCTCCCAAGAAAGCGAGTTGAAAAATGGAGCTCAGGGGCACTGCAATTCACAAACCTGCAGACTTATAAATGATGACTCTCGTCCACAAATATATTGAGGGAAGGCAACGAAGAGGATTTGAAAGCAAGGCAGAATTGCAGGAAACAGATTTCAGGAGGGAGATTCGAATCGCCTTTAAAGCACAGGAAAAGCGGCAAAACCTCGACAATGATGCCCTTGGCCAAAAAGGGCGTATGCGTTTTTTCCTGAATATATTCAGGAAAAAACGCATACGCCCTTTTTGGCCAACCAAGCAACCTGGAAAGGCAAATCCGCGCTACAAAGAAGTGTCGCTTCCCATCGGTCAAAAGGGCCATGCTGAATAAAGTGTCAAAACCAGAAATGCAAGACAGGCCATGGAGAAACGGGAGCCTAGCTACGCTGATGGGCGGGATGTAAATTGCCAACAGCCACTCTGGAGAAGTGCACGGTGTGTCCTGAAACATCTAAAAAACTCAGCTTAGGGAGCCTAGGGCACTTCCACTCATGGGCGTATAAATTGGGAAAACTAAAAATCAGCAAGACACAGGCACCCCAAAGTTTAGGGCTGCTCTGTTGACAAGAACCTCCACTTCGTTACACCTTAAATATCCCAGGAAAGAGAAAAATGGATAAAGAAGTTGTGGTCCTTATGTACAATGGAATATCACTCAGCCATGAAATCAACGTCATAAGGCTAGTAGCCGCAAGATGAGTGGATTTAGGTAGGACGATTCTAAGTGAAATAAGTCACACAGAAAAAGATACTTATCATAAGATATCACTTATACAGGGAATATAAAAACCGCTACCCTTGAACTGAATTACAAATCAGAGCAGGGTCACACGTTTAGAAAACACACTATGGCTGCCTAACGGGAAAAGTGAGGTGGGGTGATGCATAAAACAAGGGTTTCAAATTAGCTCAGATACCGTTCCATAAACCCAATAGGTAATAGACAAGACCTACTCCTTGCTCAGTGAATTGGACTCAACACCCCCTATTCACCGCCCAAGAATATATCTGACTAAAAAGAAGCTTAAAACCTATGCATTGATATCTCTCTCTAAGTGAGTCAAGTGGGTGTAAAGCGGCAAAAACACAGCAGTGAAAAGCAGGTAAACCCCATTATAAAAATCAATTACTTTTAAAAACCCGTGAAACAAAGACAGTGAAAGAGAGAGAAATTCTTAAAAAATTCGTTCAGGGGCTGTGATGCCACCTGGATTGACCATATCTAGACCCACAGCTGATTGAGGCATAAGGGTAGACACTCTTGGGGCTGAGAGGTTTGGTGAGGTTGGGTGAGCAAACACAGACCCTTTAAAGTAATACTGCGTGGTACCCATCCCATGGGTCCCAAATCTCCAGGTTCAAGGGCATCTTCCTACATCGAAAACATGCATGAGAAACCCAGAAGATGGTACACCGTGTGATGGGGAAAGGTTTCTAAAACGCACCTCATTTCTCATCTCCTTGTGCTCGGCTTCGCCATTCCAGCCGCTTTACTAGCAATCTCCCTCCTTGGAGAATCAGCACCTTTAACCTCCTGTTCCGTACAGGTTGCAATTTGTCCTGAGGATGAACGCGAAGAGGGGGAACCAATGAGAGACTAGCTCTAGGTGTTGGGACAGGCACAGGTCACTCTATTTTCCCATCAGGAAGAAGAATTAACCACAGGCTCAGCCTGCCGCCCGGGACCAGAAGCAATCGTGCGCTTTTGCGGCCAGCTCCCAAGAAAGCGAGTTGAAAAATGGAGCTCAGGGGCACTGCAATTCACAAACCTGCAGACTTATAAATGATGACTCTCGTCCACAAATATATTGAGGGAAGGCAACGAAGAGGATTTGAAAGCAAGGCAGAATTGCAGGAAACAGATTTCAGGAGGGAGATTCGAATCGCCTTTAAAGCACAGGAAAAGCGGCAAAACCTCGACAATGATGCCCTTGGCCAAAAAGGGCGTATGCGTTTTTTCCTGAATATATTCAGGAAAAAACGCATACGCCCTTTTTGGCCAACCAAGCAACCTGGAAAGGCAAATCCGCGCTACAAAAAAGTCTCGCTTCCCATCGGTCAAAAGGGCCATGCTGAATAAAGTGTCAAAACCAGAAATGCAAGACAGGCCATGGAGAAACGGGAGCCTGGCTACGCTGATGGGCGGGATGTAAATCGCCAACAGCCACTCTGGAGAAGTGCACGGTGTGTCCTGAAACATCTAAAAAACTCAGCTTAGGGAGCATAGGGCACTTCCACTCATGGGCGTATAAATTGGGAAAACTAAAAATCAGCAAGACACAGGCACCCCAAAGTTTAGGGCTGCTCTGTTGACAAGAACCTCCACTTCGTTACACCTTAAATATCCCAGGAAAGAGAAAAATGGATAAAGGAGTTGTGGTCCTTATGTACAATGGAATATCACTCAGCCATGAAATCAACGTCATAAGGCTAGTAGCAGCAAGATGAGTGGATTTAGGTAGGACGATTCTAAGTGAAATAAGTCACACAGAAAAAGATACTTATCATAAGATATCACTTATACAGGGAATATAAAAACCGCTACCCTTGAACTGAATTACAAATCAGAGCAGGGTCACACGTTTAGAAAACACACTATGGCTGCCTAACGGGAAAAGTGAGGTGGGGTGATGCATAAAACAAGGGTTTCAAATTAGCTCAGATACCGTTCCATAAACCCAATAGGTAATAGACAAGACCTACTCCTTGCTCAGTGAATTGGACTCAACACCCCCTATTCACCGCCCAAGAATATATCTGACTAGTAAGAAGCTTAAAACCTATGCATTGATATCTCTCTCTAAGTGAGTCAAGTGGGTGTAAAGCGGCAAAAACACAGCAGTGAAAAGCAGGTAAACCCCATTATAAAAATCAATTACTTTTAAAAACCCGTGAAACAAAGACAGTGAAAGAGAGAGAAATTCTTACAAAATTCGTTCAGGGGCTGTGATGCCACCTGGATTGACCATATCTAGACCCACAGCTGACTGAGACATAAGGGTGGACACTCTTGGGGCTGAGAGGTTTGGTGAGGTTGGGTGAGCAAACACAGACCCTTTAAAGTAATACTGCGTGGTACCCATCCCATGGGTCCCAAATCTCCAGGTTCAAGGGCATCTTCCTACATCGAAAACATGCATGAGAAACCCAGAAGATGGTACACCGTGTGATGGGGAAAGGTTTCTAAAACGCACCTCATTTCTCATCTCCTTGTGCTCGGCTTCGCCATTCCAGCCGCTTTACTAGCAATCTCCCTCCTTGGAGAATCAGCACCTTTAACCTCCTGTTCCGTACAGGTTGCAATTTGTCCTGAGGATGAACGCGAAGAGGGGGAACCAATGAGAGACTAGCTCTAGGTGTTGGGACAGGCACAGGTCACTCTATTTTCCCATCAGGAAGAAGAATTAACCACAGGCTCAGCCTGCCGCCCGGGACCAGAAGCAATCGTGCGCTTTTGCGGCCAGCTCCCAAGAAAGCGAGTTGAAAAATGGAGCTCAGGGGCACTGCAATTCACAAACCTGCAGACTTATAAATGATGACTCTCGTCCACAAATATATTGAGGGAAGGCAACGAAGAGGATTTGAAAGCAAGGCAGAATTGCAGGAAACAGATTTCAGGAGGGAGATTCGAATCGCCTTTAAAGCACAGGAAAAGAGGCAAAACCTCGACAATGATGCCCTTGGCCAAAAAGGGCGTATGCGTTTTTTCCTGAATATATTCAGGAAAAAACGCATACGCCCTTTTTGGCCAACCAAGCAACCTGGAAAGGCAAATCCGCGCTACAAAAAAGTCTCGCTTCCCATCGGTCAAAAGGGCCATGCTGAATAAAGTGTCAAAACCAGAAATGCAAGACAGGCCATGGAGAAACGGGAGCCTGGCTACGCTGATGGGCGGGATGTAAATCGCCAACAGCCACTCTGGAGAAGTGCACGGTGTGTCCTGAAACATCTAAAAAACTCAGCTTAGGGAGCATAGGGCACTTCCACTCATGGGCGTATAAATTGGGAAAACTAAAAATCAGCAAGACACAGGCACCCCAAAGTTTAGGGCTGCTCTGTTGACAAGAACCTCCACTTCGTTACACCTTAAATATCCCAGGAAAGAGAAAAATGGATAAAGGAGTTGTGGTCCTTATGTACAATGGAATATCACTCAGCCATGAAATCAACGTCATAAGGCTAGTAGCAGCAAGATGAGTGGATTTAGGTAGGACGATTCTAAGTGAAATAAGTCACACAGAAAAAGATACTTATCATAAGATATCACTTATACAGGGAATATAAAAACCGCTACCCTTGAACTGAATTACAAATCAGAGCAGGGTCACACGTTTAGAAAACACACTATGGCTGCCTAACGGGAAAAGTGAGGTGGGGTGATGCATAAAACAAGGGTTTCAAATTAGCTCAGATACCGTTCCATAAACCCAATAGGTAATAGACAAGACCTACTCCTTGCTCAGTGAATTGGACTCAACACCCCCTATTCACCGCCCAAGAATATATCTGACTAGTAAGAAGCTTAAAACCTATGCATTGATATCTCTCTCTAAGTGAGTCAAGTGGGTGTAAAGCGGCAAAAACACAGCAGTGAAAAGCAGGTAAACCCCATTATAAAAATCAATTACTTTTAAAAACCCGTGAAACAAAGACAGTGAAAGAGAGAGAAATTCTTACAAAATTCGTTCAGGGGCTGTGATGCCACCTGGATTGACCATATCTAGACCCACAGCTGACTGAGACATAAGGGTGGACACTCTTGGGGCTGAGAGGTTTGGTGAGGTTGGGTGAGCAAACGCAGACCCTTTAAAGTAATAATGCGTGGTACCCATCCCATGGGTCCCAAATCTCCAGGTTCAAGGGCATCTTCCTACATCGAAAACATGCATGAGAAACCCAGAAGATGGTACACCGTGTGATCGGGAAAGGTTTCTAAAATGGACCTCATTTCTCATCTCTTTGTGCTCGGGTTCGCCATTCCAGCAGCTTTACTAGCAATCTCCCTCCTTGGAGAATCAGCACCTTTAACCTCCTGTTCCGTACAGGTTGCAATTTGTCCTGAGGATGAACGGGAAGAGGGGGAAGCAATGAGAGACTAGCTGTAGGTGTTGGGACAGGCAGAGGTCACTCTATTTTCCCATCAGGAAGAAGAATTAACCACAGGCTCAGCCTGCCGCCCGGGACCAGAATAGGGCCTGAAGCAATCGTGCGCTTTTGCGGCCAGCTCCCAAGAAAGCGAGTTGAAAAATGGAGCTCAGGGGCACTGCAATTCACAAACCTGCAGACTTATAAATGATGACTCTCGTCCACAAATATATTGAGGGAAGGCAACGAAGAGGATTTGAAAGCAAGGCAGAATTGCAGGAAACAGATTTCAGGAGGGAGATTCGAATCGCCTTTAAAGCACAGGAAAAGCGGCAAAACCTCGACAATGATGCCCTTGGCCAAAAAGGGCGTATGCGTTTTTTCCTGAATATACTCAGGAAAAAACGCATACGCCCTTTTTGGCCAACCAAGCAACCTGGAAAGGCAAATCCTCGCTACAAAAAAGTCTCGCTTCCCATCGGTCAAAAGGGCCATGCTGAATAAAGTGTCAAAACCAGAAATGCAAGACAGGCCATGGAGAAACGGGAGCCTGGCTACGCTGATGGGCGGGATGTAAATCGCCAACAGCCACTCTGGAGAAGTGCACGGTGTGTCCTGAAACATCTAAAAAACTCAGCTTAGGGAGCATAGGGCACTTCCACTCATGGGCGTATAAATTGGGAAAACTAAAAATCAGCAAGACACAGGCACCCCAAAGTTTAGGGCTGCTCTGTTGACAAGAACCTCCACTTCGTTACACCTTAAATATCCCAGGAAAGAGAAAAATGGATAAAGAAGTTGTGGTCCTTATGTACAATGGAATATCACTCAGCCATGAAATCAACGTCATAAGGCTAGTAGCAGCAAGATGAGTGGATTTAGGTAGGACGATTCTAAGTGAAATAAGTCACACAGAAAAAGATACTTATCATAAGATATCACTTATACAGGGAATATAAAAACCGCTACCCTTGAACTGAATTACAAATCAGAGCAGGGTCACACGTTTAGAAAACACACTATGGCTGCCTAACGGGAAAAGTGAGGTGGGGTGATGCATAAAACAAGGGTTTCAAATTAGCTCAGATACCGTTCCATAAACCCAATAGGTAATAGACAAGACCTACTCCTTGCTCAGTGAATTGGACTCAAAACCCCCTATTCACCGCCCAAGAATATATCTGACTAGTAAGAAGCTTAATACCTATGCATTGATATCTCTCTGTAAGTGAGTCAAGTGGGTGTAAAGCGGCAAAAACACAGCAGTGAAAAGCAGGTAAACCCCATTATAAAAATCAATTACTTTTAAAAACCCGTGAAACAAAGACAGTGAAAGAGAGAGAAATTCTTAAAAAATTCGTTCAGGGGCTGTGATGCCACCTGGACTGACCATATCTAGACCCACAGCTGATTGAGGCATAAGGGTGGACACTCTTGGGGCTGAGAGGTTTGGTGAGGTTGGGTGAGCAAACGCAGACCCTTTAAAGTAATAATGCGTGGTACCCATCCCATGGGTCCCAAATCTCCAGGTTCAAGGGCATCTTCCTACATCGAAAACATGCATGAGAAACCCAGAAGATGGTACACCGTGTGATCGGGAAAGGTTTCTAAAACGCACCTCATTTCTCATCTCCTTGTGCTCGGGTTCGCCATTCCAGCCGCTTTACTAGCAATCTCCCTCCTTGGAGAATCAGCACCTTTAACCTCCTGTTCCGTACAGGTTGCAATTTGTTCTGAGGATGAACGGGAAGAGGGGGAACCAATGAGAGACTAGCTCTAGGTGTTGGGACAGGCACAGGTCACTCTATTTTCCCATCAGGAAGAAGAATTAACCACAGGCTCAGCCTGCCGCCCGGGACCAGAATAGGGCCTGAAGCAATCCTGCGCTTTTGCGGCCAGCTCCCAAGAAAGCGAGTTGAAAAATGGAGCTCAGGGGCACTGCAATTCACAAATCTGCAGACTTATAAATGATGACTCTCGTCCACAAATATATTGAGGGAAGGCAACGAAGAGGATTTGAAAGCAAGGCAGAATTGCAGGAAACAGATTTCAGGAGGGAGATTCGAATCGCCTTTAAAGCACAGGAAAAGCGGCAAAACCTCGACAATGATGCCCTTGGCCAAAAAGGGCGTATGCGTTTCAGGAAAAAACGCATACGCCCTTTTTGGCCAAACAAGCAACCTGGAAAGGCAAATCAGCGCTACAAAGAAGTCTCGCTTCCCATCGGTCAAAAGGGCCATGCTGAATAAAGTGTCAAAACCAGAAATGCAGGACAGGCCATGGAGAAACGGGAGCCTGGCTATGCTGATGGGCGGGATGTAAATTGCCAACAGCCACTCTGGAGAAGTGCACGGTGTGTCCTGAAACATCTAAAAAACTCAGCTTAGGGAGCATAGGGCACATCCACTCACGGGCGTATAAATTGGGAAAACTAAAAATCAGCAAGACACAGGCACCCCAAAGTTTAGGGCTGCTCTGTTGACAAGAACCTCCACTTCTTTACACCTTAAATATCCCAGGAAAGAGAAAAATTGATAAAGAAGTTGTGGTCCTTATGTACAATGGAATATCTTTCAGCCATGAAATCAACGTCATAAGGCTAGTAGCAGCATGATGAGTGGATTTAGGTACGACGATTCTAAGTGAAATAAGTCACACAGAAAAAGACAGTTATAAGATATCACTTATAGAGAGAATGTTAAAACCGCTACCCTTGAACTGAATTACAAAACAGAAGAGAGTCACACGTTTAGAAAACACACTATGGCTGCTTAACGGGAAAGGTGAGGTGGGGTGATGAATAAAACAAGGGTTTCAAATTATCTCAGATACCGTTCCATAAACCCAATATGTAATAGACAAGCCCTACTCCTTGCTCAATGAATTGGACTCAACACCCCCTATTCACCGCCCAAGAATATATCTGACTAGTAAGAATCTTAAAACCTATGCATTGATATCTCTCTGTAAGTGAGTCAAGTGGGTCTAAAGTGGCAAAAACACAGCAGTGAAAAGCTGCTAAACCCCAATATAAAAATCAATTCCTTTTAAAAACCCGTGAAACAAAGACAGTGAAAGAGAGAGAAATTCTTACAAAATTCGTTCAGGGGCTGTGATGCCACCTGGATTGACCATATCTAGACCCACAGCTGATTGAGACATAAGGGTGGACACTCTTGGGGCTGAGAGGTTTGGTGAGGTTGGGTGAGCAAACGCAGACCCTTTAAAGTAATACTGCGTGGTACCCATCCCATGGGTCCCAAATCTCCAGGTTCAAGGGCATCTTCCTACATCGAAAACATGCATGAGAAACGCAGAAGATGGTACACTGTGTGATCGGGAAAGGTTTTCAAAACGCACCTCATTTCTCATCTCCTTGTGCTTGGGTTCGCCATTCCAGCCTCTTTACTAGCAATCTCCGTCATTGGAGAATCAGCACCTTTAACCTCCTGTTCCGTACAGGTTGCAATTTCTCCTGAGGATGAACGGGAAGAGGGGGAACCAATGAGAGACTAGCTCTAGGTGTTGCGACAGGCACAGGTCACTCTATTTTCACATCAGGAAGAAGAATTAACCACAGGCTCAGCCTGCCGCCCGGGACCAGAATAGGGCCTGAAGCAATCCTGCGCTTTTGCGGCCAGCTCCCAAGAAAGCGAGTTGAAAAATGGAGCTCAGGGGCACTGCAATTCACAAACCTGCAGACTTATAAATGATGACTCTCGTCCACAAATATATTGAGGGAAGGCAACGAAGAGGATTTGAAAGCAAGGCAGAATTGCAGGAAACAGATTTCAGGAGGGAGATTCGAATCGCCTTTAAAGCACAGGAAAAGCGGCAAAACCTCGACAATGATGCCCTTGGCCAAAAAGGGCGTATTCCTTTTTTCCTGAATATATTCAGTAAAAAACGCATACGCCCTTTTTGGTCAACCAAGCAACCTGGAAAGGCAAATCAGCGCTACAAAGAAGTCTCGCTTCCCATCGGTCAAAAGGGCCATGCTGAATAAAGTGTCAAAACCAGAAATGCAGGACAGGCCATGGAGAAACGGGAGCCTGGCTATGCTGATGGGCGGGACGTAAATTGCCAACAGCCACTCTGGAGAAGTGCACGGTGTGTCCTGAAACATCTAAAAAACTCAGCTTAGGGAGCATAGGGCACATCCACTCACGGGCGTATAAATTGGGAAAACTAAAAATCAGCAAGACACAGGCACCCCAAAGTTTAGGGCTGCTCTGTTGACAAGAACCTCCACTTCTTTACACCTTAAATATCCCAGGAAAGAGAAAAATTGATAAAGAAGTTGTGGTCCTTATGTACAATGGAATATCTTTCAGCCATGAAATCAACGTCATAAGGCTAGTAGCAGCATGATGAGTGGATTTAGGTACGACGATTCTAAGTGAAATAAGTCACACAGAAAAAGACAGTTATAAGATATCACTTATAGAGAGAATGTTAAAACCGCTACCCTTGAACTGAATTACAAAACAGAATAGAGTCACACGTTTAGAAAACACACTATGGCTGCTTAACGGGAAAGGTGAGGTGGGGTGATGAATAAAACAAGGGTTTCAAATTATCTGAGATACCGTTCCATAAACCCAATATGTAATAGACAAGCCCTACTCCTTGCTCAATGAATTGGACTCAACACCCCCTATTCACCGCCCAAGAATATATCTGACTAGTAAGAATCTTAAAACCTATGCATTGATATCTCTCTGTAAGTGAGTCAAGTGGGTCTAAAGTGGCAAAAACACAGCAGTGAAAAGCTGCTAAACCCCAATATAAAAATCAATTCCTTTTAAAAACCCGTGAAACAAAGACAGTGAAAGAGAGAGAAATTCTTACAAAATTCGTTCAGGGGCTGTGATGCCACCTGGATTGACCATATCTAGACCCACAGCTGATTGAGACATAAGGGTGGACACTCTTGGGGCTGAGAGGTTTGGTGAGGTTGGGTGAGCAAACGCAGACCCTTTAAAGTAATACTGCGTGGTACCCATCCCATGGGTCCCAAATCTCCAGGTTCAAGGGCATCTTCCTACATCGAAAACATGCATGAGAAACCCAGAAGATGGTACACCGTGTGATCGGGAAAGGTTTCTAAAACGCACCTCATTTCTCATCTCCTTGTGCTCGGGTTCGCCATTCCAGCCGCTTTACTAGCAATCTCCCTCCTTGGAGAATCAGCACCTTTAACCTCCTGTTCCGTACAGGTTGCAATTTGTTCTGAGGATGAACGGGAAGAGGGGGAACCAATGAGAGACTAGCTCTAGGTGTTCGGACAGGCAAAGGTCACTCTATTTTCCCATCAGGAAGAAGAATTAACCACAGGCTCAGCCTGCCGCCCGGGACCAGAATAGGGCCTGAAGCAATCCTGCGCTTTTGCGGCCAGCTCCCAAGAAAGCGAGTTGAAAAATGGAGCTCAGGGGCACTGCAATTCACAAATCTGCAGACTTATAAATGATGACTCTCGTCCACAAATATATTGAGGGAAGGCAACGAAGAGGATTTGAAAGCAAGGCAGAATTGCAGGAAACAGATTTCAGGAGGGAGATTCGAATCGCCTTTAAAGCACAGGAAAAGCGGCAAAACCTCGACAATGATGCCCTTGGCCAAAAAGGGCGTATGCGTTTCAGGAAAAAACGCATACGCCCTTTTTGGCCAAACAAGCAACCTGGAAAGGCAAATCAGCGCTACAAAGAAGTCTCGTTTCCCATCGGTCAAAAGGGCCATGCTGAATAAAGTGTCAAAACCAGAAATGCAGGACAGGCCATGGAGAAACGGGAGCCTGGCTATGCTGATGGGCGGGATGTAAATTGCCAACAGCCACTCTGGAGAAGTGCACGGTGTGTCCTGAAACATCTAAAAAACTCAGCTTAGGGAGCATAGGGCACATCCACTCACGGGCGTATAAATTGGGAAAACTAAAAATCAGCAAGACACAGGCACCCCAAAGTTTAGGGCTGCTCTGTTGACAAGAACCTCCACTTCTTTACACCTTAAATATCCCAGGAAAGAGAAAAATTGATAAAGAAGTTGTGGTCCTTATGTACAATGGAATATCTTTCAGCCATGAAATCAACGTCATAAGGCTAGTAGCAGCATGATGAGTGGATTTAGGTACGACGATTCTAAGTGAAATAAGTCACACAGAAAAAGACAGTTATAAGATATCACTTATAGAGAGAATGTTAAAACCGCTACCCTTGAACTGAATTACAAAACAGAATAGAGTCACACGTTTAGAAAACACACTATGGCTGCTTAACGGGAAAGGTGAGGTGGGGTGATGCATAAAACAAGGGTTTCAAATTAGCTCAGATACCGTTCCATAAACCCAATATGTAATAGACAAGCCCTACTCCTTGCTCAATGAATTGGACTCAACACCCCCTATTCACCGCCCAAGAATATATCTGACTAGTAAGAATCTTAAAACCTATGCATTGATATCTCTCTGTAAGTGAGTCAAGTGGGTCTAAAGTGGCAAAAACACAGCAGTGAAAAGCTGCTAAACCCCAATATAAAAATCAATTCCTTTTAAAAACCCGTGAAACAAAGACAGTGAAAGAGAGAGAAATTCTTACAAAATTCGTTCAGGGGCTGTGATGCCACCTGGATTGACCATATCTAGACCCACAGCTGATTGAGACATAAGGGTGGACACTCTTGGGGCTGAGAGGTTTGGTGAGGTTGGGTGAGCAAACGCAGACCCTTTAAAGTAATACTGCGTGGTACCCATCCCATGGGTCCCAAATCTCCAGGTTCAAGGGCATCTTCCTACATCGAAAACATGCATGAGAAACGCAGAAGATGGTACACTGTGTGATCGGGAAAGGTTTTCAAAACGCACCTCATTTCTCATCTCCTTGTGCTTGGGTTCGCCATTCCAGCCTCTTTACTAGCAATCTCCGTCATTGGAGAATCAGCACCTTTAACCTCCTGTTCCGTACAGGTTGCAATTTCTCCTGAGGATGAACGGGAAGAGGGGGAACCAATGAGAGACTAGCTCTAGGTGTTGCGACAGGCACAGGTCACTCTATTTTCACATCAGGAAGAAGAATTAACCACAGGCTCAGCCTGCCGCCCGGGACCAGAATAGGGCCTGAAGCAATCCTGCGCTTTTGCGGCCAGCTCCCAAGAAAGCGAGTTGAAAAATGGAGCTCAGGGGCACTGCAATTCACAAACCTGCAGACTTATAAATGATGACTCTCGTCCACAAATATATTGAGGGAAGGCAACGAAGAGGATTTGAAAGCAAGGCAGAATTGCAGGAAACAGATTTCAGGAGGGAGATTCGAATCGCCTTTAAAGCACAGGAAAAGCGGCAAAACCTCGACAATGATGCCCTTGGCCAAAAAGGGCGTATTCCTTTTTTCCTGAATATATTCAGTAAAAAACGCATACGCCCTTTTTGGCCAACCAAGCAACCTGGAAAGGCAAATCAGCGCTACAAAGAAGTCTCGCTTCCCATCGGTCAAAAGGGCCATGCTGAATAAAGTGTCAAAACCAGAAATGCAGGACAGGCCATGGAGAAACGGGAGCCTGGCTATGCGGATGGGCGGGATGTAAATTGCCAACAGCCACTCTGGAGAAGTGCACGGTGTGTCCTGAAACATCTAAAAAACTCAGCTTAGGGAGCACAGGGCACATCCACTCACGGGCGTATAAATTGGGAAAACTAAAAATCAGCAAGACACAGGCACCCCAAAGTTTAGGGCTGCTCTGTTGACAAGAACCTCCACTTCTTTACACCTTAAATATCCCAGGAAAGAGAAAAATTGATAAAGAAGTTGTGGTCCTTATGTACAATGGAATATCTTTCAGCCATGAAATCAACGTCATAAGGCTAGTAGCAGCATGATGAGTGGATTTAGGTACGACGATTCTAAGTGAAATAAGTCACACAGAAAAAGACACTTATCATAAGATATCACTTATAGAGGGAATGTAAAAACCGCTACCGTTGAACTGAATTACAAAACAGAATACAGTCACACGTTTAGAAAACACACTATGGCTGCTTAACGGGAAAGGTGAGGTGGCGTGATGCTAAAACAAGGGATTCAAATTAGCTCAGATACCGTTCCATAAACCCAATATGTAATAGACAAGACCTACTCCTTGCTCAATGAATTGGACTCAACACCCTCTATTCACCGCCCAAGAATATATCTGACTAGTAAGAATCTTAAAACCTATGTATTGATAACTCTCTGTAAGTGAGTCAAGTGGGTGTAAAGCGGCAGAAACACAGCAGTGAAAAGCTGCTAAACCGCATTATAAAAATCAATTACTTCTAAAAACCCGTGAAACAAGGAGAGTGAAAGAGAGAGAAATTCTTATAAAATTCGTTCAGGGGCTGTGATGCTACCTGGATTGACCATGTCTAGACGCACAGCTGATTGAGACATAAGGGTGGACACTCTTGGGGCTGAGAGGTTTGGTGAGGTTGGGTGAGCAAACGCAGACCCTTTAAAGTAATACTGCGTGGTACCCATCCCATGGGTCCCAAATCTCCAGGTTCAAGGGCATCGTCCTACATCGAAAACATGCATGAGAAACCCAGAAGATGGTACACCGTGTGATCGGGAAAGGTTTCTAAATCGCACCTCATTTCTCATCTCCTTGTGCTCGGCTTCGCCATTCCAACCGCTTTACTAGCAAACTCCCTCCTTGGAGAATCACCACCTGTAACCTCCTGTTCCGTACAGGTTGCAATTTGTCCTGAGGATGAACGGGAAGAGGGGGAACCAATGAGAGACTAGCTCTAGGTGTCGGGCAAGGCACAGGTCTCTCTATTTTCCATTCAGGAAGAAGAATTAACCACAGGCTCAGCCTGCCGCCCGGGACCAGAATAGGCCCTGAAGCAATCCTGCGCTTTTGCGGCCAGCCCCAAGAAAGCGAGTTGAAAAATGGAGCTCAGGGGCACTGCAATTCACAAACCTGCAGACTTCTAAATGATGACTCTCCTCCACAAATATATTGAGGGAACGCAACGAAGAGGATTGGAAAGCAAGGCAGAATTGCAGGAAAGAGATTTCAGGAGGGAGATTCGAATCGCCTTTAAAGCACAGGAAAAGCGGCAAAACCTCGACAATGATGCCCTTGGCCAAAAAGGGCGTATGCGTTTTTTCCTGAATATATTCAGGAAAAAACGCATACGCCCTTTTTGGCCAACCAAGCAACCTGGAAAGGCAAATCAGCGCTACAAAGAAGTCTCGCTTCCCATCGGTCAAAAGGGCCATGCTGAATAAAGTGTCAAAACCAGAAATGCAGGACAGGCCATGGAGAAACGGGAACCTGGCTACGCTGATGGGCGGGATGTAAATTGCCAACAGCCACTCTGGAGAAGTACACGGTGTGTCCTGAAACATGTAAAAAGCTCAGCTTAGGGAGCATAGGGCACTTCCACTCATGGGCGTACAAATTGGGAAAACTGAAAATCAGCAAGACACAGGCACCCCAAAGTTTAGGGCTGCTCTGTTGACAAGAACTTCCACTTCGTTACACCATAAATATCCCAGGAAAGAGAAAAATGGATAAAGAAGTTGTGGTCCTTATGTACAATGGAATATCACTCAGCCATGAAATCAACGTCATAAGGCTAGTAGCAGCATGATGAGTGGATTTAGGTACGACGATTCTAAGTGAAATAAGTCACACAGAAAAAGACACTTATCATAAGATATCACTTATAGAGGGAATGTAAAAACCGCTACCGTTGAACTGAATTACAAAACAGAATACAGTCACACGTTTAGAAAACACACTATGGCTGCTTAACGGGAAAGGTGAGGTGGCGTGATGCTAAAACAAGGGATTCAAATTAGCTCAGATACCGTTCCATAAACCCAATATGTAATAGACAAGACCTACTCCTTGCTCAATGAATTGGACTCAACACCCCTTATTCACCGCCCAAGAATATATCTGACTAGTAAGAATCTTAAAACCTATGCATTGATATCTCTCTGTAAGTGAGTCAAGTGGGAGTAAAGCGGCAAAAACACAGCAGTGAAAAGCAGGTAAACCCCATTATAAAAATCAATTACTTTTAAAAACCCGTGAAACAAAGACAGTGAAAGAGAGAGAAATTCTTACAAAATTCATTCAGGGGCTGTGATGCCACCTAGATTGACCATATCTAGACCCACAGCTGATTGAGACATAAGGGTGGACACTCTTGGGGCTGAGAGGTTTGGTGAGGTTGGGTGAGCAAACGCAGACCCTTTAAAGTAATACTGCGTGGTACCCATCCCATGGGTCCCAAATCTCCAGGTTCAAGGGCATCTTCCTACATCGAAAACATGCATGAGAAACCCAGAAGATGGTACACCGTGTGATCGGGAAAGGTTTCTAAAACGCACCTCATTTCTCATCTCCTTGTGCTCGGGTTCGCCATTCCAACCGCTTTACTAGCAATCTCCCTCCTTGGAGAATCAGCACCTTTAACCTCCTGTTCCGTAAAGGTTGCAATTTGTCCTGAGGATGAACGGGAAGAGGGGGAACCAATGAGAGACTAGCTCTAGGTGTTGGGACAGGCACAGGTCACTCTATTTTCCCATCAGGAAGAAGAATTAACCACAGGCTCAGCCTGCCGCCCGGGACCAGAATAGGGCCTGAAGCAATCCTGCGCTTTTGCGGCCAACCCCAAGAAAGCGAGTTGAAAAATGGAGCTCAGGGGCACTGCAATTCACAAACCTACAGACTTATAAATGATGACTCTCGTCCACAAATATATTGAGGGAAGGCAACGAAGAGGATTTGGAAGCAAGGCAGAATTGCAGGAAACAGATTTCAGGAGGGAGGTTCGAATCGCCTTTAAAGCACAGGAAAAGCGGCAAAACTTCGACAATGATGCCCTTGGCCAAAAAGGGCGTATGCGTTTTTTCCTGAATATATTCAGGAAAAAACGCATACGCCCTTTTTGGCCAACCAAGCAACCTGGAAAGGCAAATCAGCGCGACAAAGAAGTCTCGCTTCCCCTCGGTCAAAAGGGCCATGCTGAAAAAAGTGTCAAAACCAGAAATCCAGGACAGGCCATGGAGAAACGGGAGCCTGGCTACGCTGATGGGCGGGATGTAATTTGCCAACAGCCACTCTGGAGAAGTGCACGGTGTGTCCAGAAACATCTAAAAAACTCAGCTTAGGGAGCATAGGGCACTTCCACTCATGGGCGCATAAATTGGGAAAATTAAAAATCAGCAAGACACAGGCACCCCAAAGTTTAGGGCTGCTCTGTTGACAAGAACCTCCACTTCGTTACACCTTAAATATCCCAGGAAAGAGAAAAATGGATAAAGAATTTGTGGTCCTTATGTACAATGGAATATCACTCAGCCATGAAATCAACGTCATAAGGCTAGTAGCAGCATGATGAGTGGATTTAGGTACGACGATTCTAAGTGAAATAAGTCACACAGAAAAAGACACTTATCATAAGATATCACTTATAGAGGGAATGTAAAAACCTCTACCGTTGAACTGAATTACAAAACAGAATAGAGTCACACGTTTAGAAAACACACTATGTCTGCTTAACGGGAAAGGTGAGGTGGGGTGATGCATAAAACAAGTGTTTCAAATTATCTCAGATACCGTTCCATAAACCCAATATGTAATAGACAAGACCTACTCCTTGCTCAATGAATTGCACTCAGCACCCCCTATTCACCGCCCAAGAATATATCTGACTAGTAAGAATCTTAAAACCTATGCATTGATATCTCTCTGTAAGTGAGTCAAGTGGGTGTAAAGCAGCAAAAACACAGCAGTGAAAAGCAGGTAAACACCATTATAAACATCAATTACTTTTAAAAACCCGTGAAACAAAGACAGTGTAAGAGAGAGAAATTCTTACAAAATTCGTTCAGGGGCTGTGATGCCACCTGGATTGACCATATCTAGACCCACAGCTGATTGAGACATAAGGGTGGACACTCTTGGGGCTGAGAGGTTTGGTGAGGTTGGGTGAGCAAACGCAGACTCTTTAAAGTAATACTGTGTGTTTCCCATCCCATGGGTCCCAAATCTCCAGGTTCAATGGCATCTTCCTACATCGAAAACATGCATGAGAAACCCAGAAGATGGTACACCGTGTGATCGGGAAAGGTTTATAAAAAGAAACCTCATTTCTCATCTCCTTGTGCTCGGGTTCGCCATTCCAACCGCTTTACTAGCAATCTCCCTCCTTGGAGAATCAGCACCTTTAACCTCCTGTTCCGTACAGGTTGCAATTTGTCCTGAGGATGAACGGGAAGAGGGGAAACCAATGAGAGACTAGCTCTAGGTGTTGGGACAGGCACAGGTCACTCTATTTTCCCATCAGGAAGAAGAATTAACCACAGGCTCAGCATGCCGCCCGGGACCAGACTAGGGCCTGAAGCAATCCTGCGCTTTTGCGGCCAGCCCAAAGAAAGCGAGTTGAAAAATGGAGCTCAGGGGCACTGCAATTCAAAAACCTGCAGACTTATAAATGATGACTCTCGTCCACAAATATATTGAGGGAAGGCAACGAAGAGGATTGGAAAGCAAGGCAGAATTGCAGGAAATAGATTTCAGGAGGGAGATTCGAATCGCCCTTAAAGCACAGGAAAAGCGGCAAAACCTCGACAATGATGCCCTTGGCCAAAAAGGGCGTATGCGTTTTTTCCTGAATATATTCAGGAAAAAACGCATACGCCCTTTTTGGCCAACCAAGCAACCTGGAAAGGCAAATCACCGCTACAAAGAAGTCTCGCTTCCCATCGGTCAAAAGGGCCATGCTGAATAAAGTGTCAAAACCAGAAAGGCAGGACAGGCCATGGAGAAACGGGAGGCTGGCTACGCTGATGGGCGGGATGTAAATTGCCAACAGCCACTCTGGAGAAGTGCACGGTGTGTTCTGAAACATCTAAAAAACTCAGCTTAGGGAGCATAGGGCACATCCACTCATGGGCGTATAAATTGGGAAAACTAAAAATCAGCAAGACACAGGCACCCCAAAGTTTAGGGCTGCTCTGTTGACAAGAACCTCCACTTCGTTACACCTTAAATATCCCAGGAAAGAGAAAAATGGATAAAGAAGTTGTGGTCCTTATGTACAATGGAATATCACTCAGCCATGAAATAAACGTCATAAGGCTAGTAGCAGCAAGATGAGTGGATTTAGGTACGACGATTCTAAGTGAAATAAGTCACACAGAAAAAGACACTTATCATAAGATATCACTTATAGAGGGAATGTAAAAACCGCTACCGTTGAACTGAATTACAAAACAGAATAGAGTCACACGTTTAGAAAACACACTATGACTGCTTAACGGGAAAAGTGAGGTGGGGTGATGCATAAAACAAGGGTTTCAAATTATCTCAGACACCGTTCCATAAACCCAATATGTAATAGACAAGACCTACTCCTTGCTCAATGAATTGGACTCAACACCCCTTATTCACCGCCCAAGAATATATCTGACTAGTAAGAATCTTAAAACCTATGCATTGATATCTCTCTGTAAGTGAGTCAAGTGGGTGTAAAGCGGCAAAAACACAGCAGTGAAAAGCAGGTAAACCCCATTATAAAAATCAATTACTTTTAAAAACCCGTGAAACAAAGACAGTGAAAGAGAGAGAAATTCTTACAAATTCGTTCAGGGGCTGTGATGCCACCTAGATTGACCATATCTAGACCCACAGCTGATTGAGACATAAGGGTGGACACTCTTGGGGCTGAGAGGTTTGGTGAGGTTGGGTGAGCAAACGCAGACCCTTTAAAGTAATACTGCGTGGTACCCATCCCATGGGTCCCAAATCTCCAGGTTCAAGGGCATCTTCCTACATCGAAAACATGCATGAGAAACCCAGAAGATGGTACACCGTGTGATCGGGAAAGGTTTCTAAAACGCACCTCATTTCTCATCTCCTTGTGCTCGGGTTCGCCATTCCAACCGCTTTACTAGCAATCTCCCTCCTTGGAGAATCAGCACCTTTAACCTCCTGTTCCGTAAAGGATGCAATTTGTCCTGAGGATGAACGGGAAGAGGGGGAACCAATGAGAGACTACCTCTAGGTGTTGGGACAGGCACAGGTCACTCTATTTTCCCATCAGGAAGAAGAATTAACCACAGGCTCAGCCTGCCGCCCGGGACCAGAATAGGGCCTGAAGCAATCCTGTGCTTTTGCGGCCAGCTCCCAAGAAAGCGAGTTGAAAAATGGAGCTCAGGGGCACTGCAATTCACAAACCTGCAGACTTATAAATGATGACTCTCGTCCGCAAATATATTGAGGGAAGGCAACGAAGAGGATTGGAAAGCAAGGCAGAATTGCAGGAAACAGATTTCAGGAGGGAGATAAGAATCGCCTTTAAAGCACAGGAAAAGCGGCAAAACCTCGACAGTGATGCCCTTGGCCAAAAAGGGCGTATGCGTATTTTCCTGAATATATTCAGGAAAAAAATCATACGCCCTTTTTGGCCAACCAAGCAACCTGGAAAGGCAAATCAGCACTACAAAGAAGGCTCGCTTCCCATCGGTCAAAAGGGCCATGCTGAATAAAGTGTCAAAACCAGAAAGGCAGGACAGGCCATGGAGAAACGGGAGCCTGGCTACGCTGATGGGCGGGATGTAAATTGCCAACAGCCACTCTGGAGAAGTGCAGGGTGTGTCCTGAAACATCTAAAAAACTCAGCTTAGGGAGCATAGGGCACATCCACTCAAGGGCGTATAAATTGGGAAAACTAAAAATCAGCAAGACACAGGCACCCCAAAGTTTAGGGCTGCTCTGTTGACAAGAACCTCCACTTTGTTACACCTTAAATATCCCAGGAAAGAGAAAAATGGATAAAGAAATTGTGGTCCTTATGTACAATGGAATATCACTCAGCCATGAAATCAACGTCATAAGGCTAGTAGCAGCATGATGAGTGGATTTAGGTACGACGATTCTAAGTGAAATAAGTCACACAGAAAAAGACACTTATCATAAGATATCACTTATAGAGGGAATGTAAAAACCGCTACCGTTGAACTGAATTACAAAACAGAATAGAGTCACACGTTTAGAAAACACACTATGGCTGCTTAACGGGAAAAGTGAGGTGGGGTGATGCATAAAACAAGAGTTTCAAATTATCTCAGACACCGTTCCATAAACCCAAGATGTAATAGACAAGACCTACTCCTTGCTCAATGAATTGGACTCAACACCCCGTATTCACCGCCCAAGAATATATCTGACTAGTAAGAATCTTAAAACCTATGCATTGATATCTCTCTGTAAGTGAGTCAAGTGGGTGTAAAGCAGCAAAAACACAGCAGTGAAAAGCAGGTAAACCCCATTATAAAAATCAATTACTTTTAAAAACCCGTGAAACAAAGACAGTGAAAGAGAGAGAAATTCTTACAAAATTCGTTCAGGGGCTGTGATGCCACCTGGATTGACCATATCTAGACCCACAGCTGATTGAGACGTAAGGGTGGACACTCTTGGGGCTGAGAGGTTTGGTGAGGTTGGGTGAGGAAACGCAGACTCTTTAAAGTAATACTGTGTGTTTCCCATCCCATGGGTCCCAAATCTCCAGGTTCAATGGCATCTTCCTACATCGAAAACATGTATGAGAAACCCAGAAGATGGTACACCGTGTGATCGGGAAAGGTTTATAAAAAGGAACCTCATTTCTCATCTCCTTGTGCTCGGGTTCGCCATTCCAGCCGCTTTACTAGCAATCTCCCTCCTTGGAGAATCAGCACCTTTAACCTCCTGTTCCGTACAGGTTGCAATTTGTCCTGAGGATGAACGGGAAGAGGTGGAACCAATGAGAGACTAGCTCTAGGTGTTGGGACAGGCACAGGTCACTCTATTTTCCCATCAGGAAGAAGAATTAACCACAGGCTCAGCCTGCCGCCCGGGACCAGAATAGGGCCTGAAGCAATCCTGCGCTTTTGCGGCCAGCCCCAAGAAAGCGAGTTGAAAAATGGAGCTCAGGGGCACTGCAATTCACAAACCTGCAGACTTATAAATGATGACTCTCGTCCATAAATATATTGAGGGAAGGCAACGAAGAGGATTTGAAAGCAAGGCAGAATTGCAGGAAACAGATTTCAGGAGGGAGATTCGAATCGCCTTTAAAGCACAGGAAAAGCGGCAAAACATCGACAGTGATACCCTTGGCCAAAAAGGGCGTATGCGTATTTTCCTGAATATATTCAGGAAAAAAATCATACGCCCTTTTTGGCCAACCAAGCAACCTGGAAAGGCAAATCAGCGCTACAAAGAAGTCTCGCTTCCCATCGGTCAAATGGGCCATGCTGAATAAAGTGTCAAAACCAGAAATGCCGGACAGGCCATGGGGAAACGGGAGCCTGGCTATGCTGATAGGCGGGATGTAAATTGCCAACAGCCACTCTGGAGAAGTGCACGGTGTGTCCTGAAACATCTAAAAAACTCAGCTTAGGGAGCATAGGGCACATCTACTCATGGGCGTATATATTGAGAAAACTAAAATTCAGCAAGACACAGGCACCCCAAAGTTTAGGGCTGCTCTGTGGACAAGAACCTCCACTTCGTTACACCTTAAATATCCCAGGAAAGAGAAAAATGGATAAAGAAGTTGTGGTCCTTATGTACAATGGAATATCACTCAGCCATGAAATCAACGTCATAAGGCTAGTAGCAGCAAGATGAGTGGATTTAGGTACGACGATTCTAAGTGAAATAAGTAACACAGAAAAAGACACTTATCATAAGATATCACTTATAGAGGGAATGTAAAAACCGCTACCGTTGAACTGAATTACAAAACAGAATAGAGTCACACGTTTAGAAAACACACTATGGCTGCTTAACGGGAAAAGTGAGGTGGGGTGATGCATAAAACAAGGGTTTCAAATTATCTCAGACACCGTTCCATAAACCCAATATGTAATAGACAAGACCTACTCCTTGCTCAATGAATTGGACTCAACACCCCTTATTCACCGCCCAAGAATATGTCTGACTAGTAAGAATCTTAAAACCTACGCATTGATATCTCTCTGTAAGTGAGTCAAGTGGGTGTAAAGCGGCAAAAACACAGCAGTGAAAAGCAGGTAAACCCCATTATAAAAATCAATTACTTTTAAAAACCCGTGAAACAAAGACAGTGAAAGAGAGAGAAATTCTTACAAAATTCGTTCAGGGGCTGTGATGCCACCTAGATTGACCATATCTAGACCCACAGCTGATTGAGACATAAGGGTGGACACTCTTGGGGCTGAGAGGTTTGGTGAGGTTGGGTGAGCAAACGCAGACCCTTTAAAGTAATACTGCGTGGTACCCATCCCATGGGTCCCAAATCTCCAGGTTCAAGGGCATCTTCCTACATCGAAAACATGCATGAGAAACCCAGAAGATGGTACACTGTGTGATCGGGAAAGGTTTCTAAAACGCACCTCATTTCTCATCTCCTTGTGCTCGGGTTCGCCATTCCAACCGCTTTACTAGCAATCTCCCTCCTTGGAGAATCAGCACCTTTAACCTCCTGTTCCGTACAGGTTGCAATTTGTCCTGAGGATGAACGGGAAGAGGGGGAACCAATGAGAGACTAGATCTAGGTGTTGGGACAGGCACAGGTCACTCTATTTTCCCGTCAGGAATAAGAATTAACCACAGGCACAGCCTGCCGCCCGGGACCAGAATAGGGCCTGAAGCAATCCTGCGCTTTTGCGGCCAGCCCCAAGAAAGCGAGTTGAAAAATGGAGCTCAGGGGCACTGCAATTCACAAACCTGCAGACTTATAAATGATGACTCTCGTCCACAAATATATTGAGGGAAGGCAACGAAGAGGATTTGAAAGCAAGGCAGAATTGCAGGAAGCAGATTTCAGGAGGGAGATTCGAATCGCCTTTAAAGCACAGGAAAAGCGGCAAAACATCGACAGTGATGCCCTTGGCCAAAAAGGGCGTATGCGTATTTTCCTGAATATATTCAGGAAAAAAATCATACGCCCTTTTTGGCCAACCAAGCAACCTGGAAAGGCAAATCAGCGCTACAAAGAAGGCTCGCTTCCCATCGGTCAAAAGGGCCATGCTGAATAAAGTGTCAAAACCAGAAAGGCAGGACAGGCCATGGAGAAACGGGAGCCTGGCTACGCTGATGGGCGGGATGTAAATTGCCAACAGCCACTCTGGAGAAGTGCACGGTGTGTCCTGAAACATCTAAAAAACTCAGCTTAGGGAGCATAGGGCACATCCACTCAAGGGCGTATAAATTGGGAAAACTAAAAATCAGCAAGACACAGGCACCCCAAAGTTTAGGGCTGCTCTGTTGACAAGAACCTCCACTTTGTTACACCTTAAATATCCCAGGAAAGAGAAAAATGGATAAAGAAGTTGTCGTCCTTATGTACAATGGAATATCACTCAGCCATGAAATCAACGTCATAAGGCTAGTAGCAGCATGATGAGTGGATTTAGGTACGACGATTCTAAGTGAAATAAGTCACACAGAAAAAGACACTTATCATAAGATATCACTTATAGAGGGAATGTAAAAACCGCTACCGTTGAACTGAATTACAAAACAGAATAGAGTCACACGTTTAGAAAACACACTATGGCTGCTTAACGGGAAAAGTGAGGTGGGGTGATGCATAAAACAAGGGTTTCAAATTATCTCAGACACCGTTCCATAAACCCAATAGGTAATAGACAAGACCTACTCCTTGCTCAATGAATTGGACTCAACACCCCCTATTCACCGCCCAAGAATATATCTGAATAGTAAGAATCTTAAAACCTATGCATTGATATCTCTCTGTAAGTGAGTCAAGTGGGTGTAAAGCGGCAAAAACACAGCAGTGAAAAGCAGGTAAACCCCATTATAAAAATCAATTACTTTTAAAAACCCGTGAAACAAAGACAGTGAAAGAGAGAGAAATTCTTACAAAATTCGTTCAGGGGCTGTGATGCCACCTGGATTGACCATATCTAGACCCACAGCTGATTGAGACGTAAGGGTGGACACTCTTGGGGCTGAGAGGTTTGGTGAGGTTGGGTGAGGAAACGCAGACTCTTTAAAGTACTACTGTGTGTTTCCCATCCCATGGGTCCCAAATCTCCAGGTTCAATGGCATCTTCCTACATCGAAAACATGTAGAGAAACCCAGAAGATGGTACACCGTGTGATGGGGAAAGGTTTCTAAAACGCACCTCATTTCTCATCTCCTTGTGCTCGGCTTCGCCATTCCAGCCGCTTTACTAGCAATCTCCCTCCTTGGAGAATCAGCACCTTTAACCTCCTGTTCCGTACAGGTTGCAATTTGTCCTGAGGATGAACGGGAAGAGGGGGAAACAACGAGAGAATAGCTGTAGGTGTTGGGACAGGCACAGGTCACTCTATTTTCCCATCAGGAAGAAGAATTAACCACAGGCTCAGCCTGCCGCCCGGGACCAGAATAGGGCCTGAAGCAATCGTGCGCTTTTGCGGCCAGCTCCCAAGAAAGCGAGTTGAAAAATGGAGCTCAGGGGCACTGCAATTCACAAACCTGCAGACTTATAAATGATGACTCTCATCCACAAATATATTGAGGGAAGGCAACGAATAGGATTTGAAAGCAAGGCAGAATTGCAGGAAACAGATTTCAGGAGGGAGATTCAAATCGCCTTTAAAGCACAGGAAAAACGGCAAAACCTGGACAGTGATGCCCTTTTTGGCCAACCAATCAACCTGGAAAGGCAAATCAGCGCTACAAAGAAGTCTCGCTTCCCATCGGTCAAAAGGGCCATGCTGAATAAAGTGTCAAAACCAGAAATGCAGGACAGGCCATGGAGAAACGGGAGCCTGGCTAAGCTGATGGGCGGGATGTAAATTGCCAACAGCCACTCTGGAGAACTGCACGGTGTGTCCTGAAACATCTAAAAAACTCAGCTTAGGGAGCATAGGGCACTTCCACTCATGGGCGTATAAACTGGGAAAACTAAAAATCAGCAAGACACAGGCACCCCAAAGTTTAGGGCTGCTCTGTTGACAAGAACCTCCACTTCGTTACACCTGAAATATCCCAGGAAAGAGAAAAATGGATAAAGAAGTTGTGCTCCTTATGTACAATGGAATATCACTCAGCCATGAAATCAACGTCATAAGGCTAGTAGCAGCAAGATGAGTGGATTTAGGTACGACGATTCTAAGTGAAATAAGTAACACAGAAAAAGCTACTTATCATAAGATATCACTTATAGAGGGAATAAAAAAACCGCTACCCATGAACTGAATTACAAATCAGAGCAGGGTCACATGTTTAGAAAACACACTATGGCTGCTTAACGGGAAAGGTGAGGTGGGGTGATGCATAAAACAAGGGTTTCAAATTAGCTCAGACACCGTTCAATAAACCCAATAGGTCATAGACAAGACCTACTCCTTGCTCAGTGAATTGGACTCAACACCCCCTATTCACCGCTCAAGAATATATCTGAATAGTAAGAATCTTAAAACCTATGCATTGATATCTCTCTGTAAGTGAGTCAAGTGGGTGTAAAGCGGCAAAAACACAGCAGTGAAAAGTAGGTAAACCCCATTATAAAAATCAATTACTTTTAAAAACCTGTGAAACAAAGACAGTGAAAGAGAGAGAAATTCTTACAAAATTCGTTCAGGGGATGTGATGCCACCTAGATTGACCATATGTAGACCCACAGCTGATTGAGACATAAGGGTGGACACTCTTGGGGCTGAGAGGTTTAGTGAGGTTGGGTGAGCAAACGCAGACCCTTTAAAGTAATACTGCGTGGTACCCATCCCATGGGTCCCAAATCTCCAGGTTCAAGGGCATCTTCCTACATCGAAAACATGCATGAGAAACCCAGAAGATGGTACACCGTGTGATCGGGAAAGGTTTCTAAAACGCACCTCATTTCTCATCTCCTTGTGCTCGGGTTCGCCATTCCAGCCGCTTTACTAGCAATCTCCCTCCTTGGAGAATCAGCACCTTTAACCTCCTGTTCCGTACAGGTTGCAATTTGTCCTGAGGATGAACGCGAAGAGGGGGAACCAATGAGAGACTAGCTCTAGGTGTTGGGATAGGCACAGGTCACTCTATTTTCCCATCAGGAAGAAGAATTAACCACAGGCTCAGCCTGCCGCCCGGGACCAGAAGCAATCGTGCGCTTTTGCGGCCAGCTCCCAAGAAAGCGAGTTGAAAAATGGAGCTCAGGGGCACTGCAATTCACAAACCTGCAGACTTATAAATGATGACTCTCGTCCATAAATATATTGAGGGAAGGCAACGAAGAGGATTTGAAAGCAAGGCAGAATTGCAGGAAACAGATTTCAGGAGGGAGATTCGAATCGCCTTTAAAGCACAGGAAAAGCGGCAAAACATCGACAGTGATACCCTTGGCCAAAAAGGGCGTATGCGTATTTTCCTGAATATATTCAGGAAAAAAATCATACGCCCTTTTTGGCCAACCAAGCAACCTGGAAAGGCAAATCAGCGCTACAAAGAAGTCTCGCTTCCCATCGGTCAAAAGGGCCATGCTAAATAAAGTGTCAAAACCAGAAATGCCGGACAGGCCATGGGGAAACGGGAGCCTGGCTATGCTGATAGGCGGGATGTAAATTGCCAACAGCCACTCTGGAGAAGTGCACGGTGTGTCCTGAAACATCTAAAAAACTCAGCTTAGGGAGCATAGGGCACATCTACTCATGGGCGTATATATTGAGAAAACTAAAATTCAGCAAGACACAGGCACCCCAAAGTTTAGGGCTGCTCTGTGGACAAGAACCTCCACTTCGTTACACCTTAAATATCCCAGGAAAGAGAAAAATGGATAAAGAAGTTGTGGTCCTTATGTACAATGGAATATCACTCAGCCATGAAATCAACGTCATAAGGCTAGTAGCAGCAAGATGAGTGGATTTAGGTACGACGATTCTAAGTGAAATAAGTAACACAGAAAAAGACACTTATCATAAGATATCACTTATAGAGGGAATGTAAAAACCGCTACCGTTGAACTGAATTACAAAACAGAATAGAGTCACACGTTTAGAAAACACACTATGGCTGCTTAACGGGAAAAGTGAGGTGGGGTGATGCATAAAACAAGGGTTTCAAATTATCTCAGACACCGTTCCATAAACCCAATATGTAATAGACAAGACCTACTCCTTGCTCAATGAATTGGACTCAACACCCCTTATTCACCGCCCAAGAATATGTCTGACTAGTAAGAATCTTAAAACCTACGCATTGATATCTCTCTGTAAGTGAGTCAAGTGGGTGTAAAGCGGCAAAAACACAGCAGTGAAAAGCAGGTAAACCCCATTATAAAAATCAATTACTTTTAAAAACCCGTGAAACAAAGACAGTGAAAGAGAGAGAAATTCTTACAAAATTCGTTCAGGGGCTGTGATGCCACCTGGATTGACCATATCTAGACCCACAGCTGATTGAGACGTAAGGGTGGACACTCTTGGGGCTGAGAGGTTTGGTGAGGTTGGGTGAGGAAACGCAGACTCTTTAAAGTACTACTGTGTGTTTCCCATCCCATGGGTCCCAAATCTCCAGGTTCAATGGCATCTTCCTACATCGAAAACATGTATGAGAAACCCAGAAGATGGTACACCGTTTGATCGGGAAAGGTTTATAAAAAGGAACCTCATTTCTCATCTCCTTGTGCTCGGGTTCGCCATTCCAGCCGCTTTACTAGCAATCTCCCTCCTTGGAGAATCAGCACCTTTAACCTCCTCTTCCGTACAGGTTGCAATTTGTCCTGAGGATGAACGGGAAGAGGTGGAACCAATGAGAGACTAGCTCTAGGTGTTGGGACAGCACAGGTCACTCTATTTTCCCGTCAGGAAGAAGAATTAACCACAGGCTCAGCCTGCCGCCCGGGACCAGAATAGGGCCTGAAGCAATCCTGCGCTTTTGCGGCCAGCCCCAAGAAAGCGAGTTGAAAAATGGAGCTCAGGGGCACTGCAATTCACAAACCTGCAGACTTATAAATGATGACTCTCGTCCACAAATATATTGAGGGAAGGCAACGAAGAGGATTTGAAAGCAAGGCAGAATTGCAGGAAACAGATTTCAGGAGGGAGATTCGAATCGCCTTTAAAGCACAGGAAAAGCGGCAAAACATCGACAGTGATGCCCTTGGCCAAAAAGGGCGTATGCGTATTTTCCTGAATATATTCAGGAAAAAATTCATACGCCCTTTTTGGCCAACCAAGCAACCTGGAAAGGCAAATCAGCGCTACAAAGAAGGCTCGCTTCCCATCGGTCAAAAGGGCCATGCTGAATAAAGTGTCAAAACCAGAAAGGCAGGACAGGCCATGGAGAAACGGGAGCCTGGCTACGCTGATGGGCGGGATGTAAATTGCCAACAGCCACTCTGGAGAAGTGTACGGTGTGTCCTGAAACATCTAAAAAACTCAGCTTAGAGAGCATAGGGCACTTCCACTCATGGGCGTATAAATTGGGAAAACTAAAAATGAGCAAGACACAGGCTCCCCAAAGTTTAGGGCTGCTCTGTTGACAAGAACCTCCACTTCGTTACACCTTCAATATCCCAGGAAAGAGAAAAATGGATAAATAATTTGTAGTCCTTATGTACAATGGAATATCACTCAGCCATGAAATCAACGTCATAAAGCTAGTAGCAGCAAGATGAGTGGATTTAGGTACGACGATTCTAAGTGAAATAAGTCACACAGAAAATGACACTTATCATAAGATATCACTTATAGAGGGAATGTAAAAACCGCTACCCTTGAACTGAATTACAAAACAGGATAGAGTCACACGTTTAGAAAACACACTATGGCTGCTTAACGGGAAAGGTGAGGTGGGGTGATGCATAAAACAAGGGTTTCAAATTAGCTCAGATACCGTTCCATACACCCAATATGTAATAGACAAGACCTACTCCTTGCTCAATGAATTGGACTCAACACCCCTTATTCACCGCCCAAGAATATATCTGACTAGTAAGTATCTTAAAACCTATGCATTGATATCTCTCTGTAAGTGAGTCAAGTGGGTGTAAAGCGGCAAAAACACAGCAGTGAAAAGCAGGTAAACCCCATTATAAAAATCAATTACTTTTAAAAACCCGTGAAACAAAGACAGTGAAAGAGAGAGTAATTCTTACAAAATTCGTTCAGGGGCTGTGATGCCACCTGGATTGACCATATCTAGACCCACAGCTGATAGAGACATAAGGGTGGACACTCTTGGGGCTGAGAGGTTTGGTGAGGTTGGGTGAGCAAACGCAGATCCTTTAAAGTAATACTGCGTGGTACCCATTCTATGGATCCCAAATCTCCAGGTTCAGTGGAATCTTCCTACAGAGAAAAAATGCTTGGGAAACCCGGTGGATGGTATACAGTGTGATCGAGAAAGGTTTCTGAAACGCACCTCATTCCTCATCTCCTGGTGCTCGGGTTCGCCATTCCAGCCGCTTTACTAACAATCTCCCCACTTGGAGAATCAGCACCTTTAACCTCCTGTTCCGTACAGGTTGTAATTTTTCCTGAGGATGAATGGGAAGAGGGGGAACCCATGAGAGGCTAGCTGTAACTGTTGGGACAGGCAGAGGTAACCCTTATTTCCCATCAGGAAGAAGAATTAACCACAGGCTCAGGCTGCGCCCCGGAACCAGAATAGGGCCTGAAGCAATCCTGCGGGTTTGCGGCCAGCTCCCAAAAAAGCGATTTGGAAAATGGAGCTCAGGAGTACGGCAATTCACAAATCTGCAGAGTTATAAATGATAACTCTCGTCTAAAAATGTATTGAGGTAAGGCAACGAAGAGGATTTCAAAGCAAGACAAAATTGCAGGAAACAGTTTTTCACAGGTAGATTGGACTCGCCTTTAAAGCACATGAAATTCCGCAGAACTTCGACAATGATGCAGTTGGCCAAAAAGGGCGTCTGCGTTCTTTCCTGAATAAATTTTGGAAAAAACGCAGATGCTCTTTTTGGCCAACTAAACAAGCGGGCAATGCAAATCAGCATTACAAAAATGTCTCACTTCGCATTGGTCAAAAGGCCCATGCTGAAAAAGTGTAAAACCCAGAAATGCAGGACAGGCCATGGAGAAAACGGAGCCTTGTTATGCTGATCGGCGGGATGTAAATTGCCACCGGCCACTCTTGAGAAGTGTATGCTGTATCTTAAAACTTCTAAAAAACAGAGCTACAGAACATACAGCACTTCCCCTCATGGGCGTATATCTTGGGAAAACCAAAAAATCGACAAGACACAGGCACCCCAAAGTTTAGGGCTGCTCTGTTTAGAAATACCTCGATTTGGGTACAACTTACATGTCCTTGGAAGGAAAAAATGGAGAAAGAAGATGTGGTACTTATGTACAATGGAATATTACTCAGCAATTAAATCAATGAAATAAGGCCAGTGGCAGCAACTCGTGCAGACTGAGGTACGATCATTCTAAGTGACATAAGTCAGACATAAAAAGAGACTTATCATAAGGTATCACTTATAGATAGTATCTAAAAATGCCTTCACATGAACGCAATTACAAAACAGAAACGGAGTCACACATTTAGAAAACACACTTATGGCTGCTAAAGGAGAAAGGTGGGGCGGGGTGATGCATAAACCAGGAGGTTGAAATTAGCACAGATACGGTTCCATAAACAAAATAGGTATTCGACCGGACCTACTCTATAGCTCAAAGAGCTGGACTCAGCACACTGTTGTCACCAGAAAAGGATATATAAGACTGGTAAGAATCTGTAAAAGAATTTATTGATGTCTCTCTTTAAGTGAATCAAGTGGATAGATGTAGAGCAGGAAGAAACACAGTATTGAAAATCAGCTATACCCCATTATAAAATTAAATAACAAGAACAAAATAAAGACAGTGAGAGAGAGAGAAATTCTTACAAAATGTGTTCAAGGGCTGTGATGCAACCTGGACTGACCATATCTAGACACAGAGCTGGATGGGACCTAAGGCTCTACACTCGTTGGTCTGAGAGGCTTCTTGAGAATGGGACAGCAAATGCAGCACTTTTAGAGGAATACTGCCTGGCCCCCATTCCATGGGTTCCATATCTCCAGGTGCAGGGGACCCTTCCTACAGCTAAAACATGCATGGCACATCCAGAGGATGGTACACCGTCTGATCGGGAAGAGTTTGGAAAAGTCACCTCATCTCCACGTCTCCTGGCATTCGGGTTCCCCAGCTCCTTTCCTTAGAGTCTCCCCACTTTGGGAAGGCAGCACACTCAACAGCCGGTTTTGCACGGCTTGGAATTTTCCGGTGAAGAAGGGGAATGGCGGGATGGAATGAGACACAAGCCTTAGATGTTTGGACAGGCATATGCCACTCTAGTTTCCTACCTGGAAGAAGAATTTCCCTATCCTTCAGGTGCCCCAGTAACTGGAATGGGTCTGTAGAAATCCTGCCCCTTTGTGTCTGCTTCCCTAAACAAGTTGAAAACCGGTGCTCAGGGGCACTGCAATTCACAAACATGCAGGGTTGTAATTGACACCTCTAATGGAGTCATTTCTTGAGCCAAGTATTCGTAAAGGCCTTGTAAGCAAGGCAGAATTGCAGGAAAGGGATTTCAAGGGGTAGTTTGCACTCGTCATCAAAGCACATGCAAAGCTGCTGAACATCGCCAATGATGCAGTTTGCCAAAAAGGCCGTATGCGTTATTCCTTAATATATTCAGGAAAAACCCTTACTCCATTTTTGGCCAACAAAACAGGCGGGCAATGTAAATTAATACTACAAAGAGATATCACTTCGCACCAGTCAGAATGGCCAACCTCACAAACTGTAAAACCTGAAATGCAGGACAGGGCGTGGAGAAAAGGGAGCCCTGACAAGCTGATGGTGGGAATGTAAATTGCTAACAGCCACTCTGGAGAAGTGGGTGGTGATTCCTTAAAAATCTAAAAACCAGAGCTTCAGAGCATATGGCGCTTCCACTCGTGGGCCTGTATCTTGGAATAAACGTAAATTGACAGGACCCAGGCACTCTAAAATTTATGCAGCCCTGTTTACAAGAGCCTCTACTTGGAAGCTACCTAAAAGTCCTTGGAGGGAAGAATGGATAAAGAAATTATGGTAGATATGTACAATGGAATATTACTCAGCCATGAAGTGAGTGAAATAAGGCCATTTAGGGTCACTCAGAAGGACCTACATACATTCATATTAAGTGTCATAAATCAGGCAATGAAAAATATCATATGATATTACTTATCGGTGGAATCTAAAAATTGATAGAAAGGTACTATCTTACAACACAGAAACAGAGTCCCAGACTTAGAACACAAACTTATGGTTACCAAACTGGAAAGGTGTGTTGGAGGCATAAATCATGAGGTTGGAGTTAGTATATACATATTTACAGAGAGAAAACTTGTAATCAACATGGACCTGCTGTAGAGCACTTGGAACTCTTCTCAACACCCTTTGGTAACCTCAATGGGAAAATAATTCTAAAAAGAATATATAGTTATCTCTGTATAAATGAATCACGTTGGTGTATGTCAAAAATGAACACAACATGATAAATCAACTATATACTCCATTATAAATTTAAAATTAAGTTAAAGAAAAGAAAAATGATCACTAAATTTGTTTAGTCGCAGTGAACGTACTAGTGTCACATCCCTGGACACAGACACAATTTGGTTCCAAGGCTGGACTGTTGTAGGCCTGAGGACCTCGGGAGGATATGCCAGCTAATTCGCCCCCCTTGAACATGGGCAACCTGGGCCCCTCTGCATGGGATCACTATCTCCAGATCTAAGTGTGCCCTCACACTACTAAACCAGCCCTCTGACACCCAAAGGATGGTGGACTCTCTGAGCTGGATGACATTTGGAAAATCACCTGCTCTCAACATATCCTGGTGTTTGGGTTCCGACCTCCCGACTCCTTCGTAAGGGTCATCCCACTCTACAAGACAGCACCCTCAACAGGTGATTTTGCAGGGGTTTATACTTGTTCGGGGGATGAAGGGTAAGGGGGAAGAAGGAATGGGACAGAAGCCCTTACATGTTTGGACAGGCACATTCCACTCTAATTTAATACCCAAGAACAGGACTTGCCCTACACCTAAGGTTGTGTCAGTAACCAGAGAGGGACAGTAGAAACCCTGCCGCCTTCTGTTTCCCACAACAACAATTCTAAAACTGGACCTTATACGCACTTCATATTCACAATGCCTGGGGAGCTGTAAATGACAACAGCCCTCAAAAAATGTCTTGGGGTAGGTAATCGAAGTAGACTTCAAAACAAGGCAACCTTTCAATAACCCTTTTTCAAGGGGTAAATCTTACTGACACTGTTCAAAAAAAAAGCACATATGAAGATACTCACCATTGCTTTATGTTAGACAAATGCAAATCAGATGTACAAAGAAGTATCACATGGAACCACTCAGAATAGCCACCATCACAATGTCTACAAACAAGAAATGCTTCAGAGGGTGTGGAAAAAAGAGAAACCTACTACTTATTTTTTTTTTAATCTGCGTTGGGTCTTCGTTGCTGCGTGCGGCTTTTCTATAGTTGCAGCAAGCGGGGGCTACTCATCATTGTGGTACGAAGCCTTCTCTTTGTGGTGGCTTCTCTTGTTGTGGAGCACAAGCTGTAGGCACACAGGCTTCAGTAGTTGTGGCTCGTGGGCTCTAGAGCGCAGACTGAGTAGTTGTGGTGCACGGGCTTACTTGTTCTGTGGCATGTGAGATCTTCCCGGGCCAGGGCTCCAACCTGTGTCCCCTGAACTGGCAGGCAGATTCTTAACCACTGCACCACCAATTCTATGCTATCGGTGGCAATGCCAATTGGTAACAGCCACTATGGAGCACAGAATGGAGGTTACCAGAGTAAGGGGAGGTGGGAGGGATAAATTGGAAGTTGGGATTGACATATACACACCACTATATATAAAAGAGATAACAAATAAGGGCTTACTGTATAGCACAGGGAACTCTACTCAATACTCTGTAATGACCTGTATGGGAAAGGAATCCAAAAAGGATTGGTTATATGTATAACTGCTTCACTGTGCTGTGCAGCAGAAAGTAACACAACATTGTAAATCAACTCTATTCCAAAAAAATTGAAATTGAAATGAAATGAAGTAAAATAAAATAAAATAGAGCTACCAGATGATCCAGCAAGTTCACTCCTGTGTGCATATCTGGAGGAAAGCATAAATCGAAAAGACACATCTTCCCCAATGTTCACTGCAACACTCTTTACAATAGCGAAGACATGGAAGCAACCAAAATGTCCATCAACATATGAATATAGGTAAAGAATATGTGATACATATATATAATGGAATATGACTCAGCCATAAAATAGAAGGAAATAATGCCAGTTGCAGTAACATGGATTTACCTAGAGATGACTGTACTAAGTGAAGTAAGTCAGACAGAGTAAGACAAATATTGGATGATATCACTTCTAGGTGGAAGCTAAAAATTGATACAAATGAACTAACTTACAAAACAGAGGCAGACTCACAGACTTGGAAAACAAACTTATGGTTACCAAAGGGGAGAGGTGGGGGGTAGGGATAAATCAGGTGCTTGGGGTAAACATACGAATACTACTATATATAACAGATAAGCAACAAAGACCTACTGTATAGCACAGGGAGCTCTACTCAGTATTCTGGGAATACCGTTATCAGAAAAGAATCTGATAAAGAATGAATATATGCATATGTGTAACTGAATCTCTTGCTGTGCAGCTGAAATGAACACAACATTGTAAATCAACTATACTCCAATAACATTTAAATTTCAAAATAAAGAAAATCACCTATATTTCAAAAGAAAAAAAAAAAGAATTCCCATCTCTTTATATGGCTTGATAGCTTACTTTTTTAGTGCTCAATATTATCCCATTCCCAGAATATATTAATACTATATCATTTCATTCACCTATTGGAGGACACCTTAGTTTCATTCACATTTTGGCAATATTGAATTAGGTGCCATAAATATCCATATGCAGGTTTTCCTCTGGAAGTATGTTTTAAACTACTTTCAGTAAATATCCATGAGAACACTTGACGGATTGTACAGTAAGGGAATGCTCAATATTCTAGCAAGTGTCAATCAGACTACCAAAGGAGCTGTATTATTTTTCATTTCCACCAATGACAAATGACATTTCCTATTGTTCCACATCTCCTACAGAATTTGTTCTTGTCATTGTTCACATTTTAGCCATTCTAAGTGTTACATAGTGGTATGGAATTGTATTTTTAATTTGCTTTTTCATGGCAGCATGTAATCTGGATTATTCTTCTGTATACTTATATGCATAGTGTCTATTTTCTTTGGTGAGGTGTCCATAAAGTATATTGGTCCACATTTTATTTAGGTTGCTTTCATTTTTTTCTACCCAATCTGTATTTGTTTTATTTATTTTCATGCCTTATTGCATTAGCAAGGACTTGGAGTAAAATATGGAAAAGGAGTCATGAAAGGGGACATCCTTGCTTTTACCTGAACTTAGTGGAAAAGCTTCATGGTTTTGACCATTAATCATGATGTAAGATAAAAGTTTCCTGTAAATCTTTGTTATCAACTTGAGAAAGCTCCAGTCTATTTCTTTAACTGAGAGTTTTTATGAAGAATGGGTGTTAGATTTTTTCAAAGGTCTTCTGAATCTATTGATATGCTAATGATTGTCTTTAAGGTGTTGATATGATGGATATAATTATTTGATTCTAGAATGTGGAACCAGCCTTTCATACCTGGGATTATTTCCTCTCATTCATGATATAAAATTCTCTCAAAATATTGTTGGATTCGATTTGGTAATATTTTGTTGAGGATTTTTGCATTGATGTTCCTGAGAGATATTGGTCAGTTTTCTTTACTATTCATATGTTCTTCTAAGTTTGGATGTTGTGGATTTAGTGTCAGACATTCATTTGGGGAGATTCTCAGTCATTTTTAAAAAATATTTTCTGTTCTTTATTATCTTTATTCTCCTCCTGCTATACCCATTATGTATAGGTCACAGCATTTTTCATTGTTCCACAATTATTGATTACTCTGTTCTGTTGATTCCTTTCCTGCCCATTTTCTCTTTTCTTTTGAGATTTAAAGGTTTCTCCTGATATGTCTTCAAGCTCACAGATATTTCTCCTCAGCCAGCTCTTTGACTGCTAAAACAAAATACGAGAGACTTGGTATTTTATAAACAACAGAATATTTTTGTTTTCTCATAATTGCTGAGGCTGAAAAGTTCAAGAACAAGTAACCAGGGGCTTCCCTGGAGGTGCAGTGGTTAAGAATCTGCCTACCAATAAAGGGGACAAGGGTTCGAGCCCTGGTCCAGGAAGATCCCACTTACCATGGAACAACTAAGCCCGTGCACCACAAATACTGAGCCTGTGCTCTAGAGTCCACAGGCCACAACTACTGAGCCCGTGAGCCACAACCACTGAAACCCACACGCCTAGAGCCGGTGCTCCGCAACAAGAGAAGCCACTCAATGAGAAGCCCGCACACCACACCAAAGACCCAACACAGCCAAAAAATTAATTAATTAATTATCTAATTATTTTTTTTAAAAAAAGAACAAGTTGCCAGCTGACTTAGTGTCTGGCGAGGGACCAATTTCTGGTTCATAATGTGGGTCTTCTCGCTCGGCAATGAAATCATGGAATGGGCATAAGATCTTCTGTGTGCTACATTTATTAGGTCACTAATCCCATGTTTGAGGTCTCTGGCCTCATAACCTAATCACCTCCCAAAAGCCCCACCTCCTAATACCATCAAGATGGGAGCTGGGTTTCAAAATTTTAAAATTAGAGGTACAAAATATTTACACCATAACAGGGACCACAGAGTTAACTGATTTTTCCTTTCATGTTAAAGGTTTGCACATTTATATTTATTATATAATCCCAAAACCCTTGTTTTTTTTTATAAGATTCTTTTTCCATATACGCCAGTACAGACCACTGAGTAGAGTTCCCTGTGCTATAAAGCAGGTCTTTATCTATTTTATATATAGTAGTGCGTATAAGTCAGTCCCAATCTCCCAATTTATCCCTTCCCCACTTATTCCCTGGTAACCATAAGTTTGTTTTCTATATCCATGATTCTATTTCTGTTGTGTAAATAAATTCATTTGTACCTTTTTTTTCTTTTATAGATTCCTCATATAAGCAATATCATATGATATCTGTCTTTCTGTGTCTGACTTGCTTCACTCAGTATAACAATCTCTAGGTCCATCCATGTTGCTACAAAACCCTTAATTGTTAAGGATAACTCTCAATTTTTCCCAGTATCATCAGCAATTCTTTCTGGCAGACACGTGATAACACTTTTTAAACAGGGATATTGAGACCAAAGCTCCTGACCTGCAAACAAACAAAACATCATTCATATAGTGAAAACTTTGCAAATCAAAGGATGAAAGCACTTGGTCTAAATCCCTTTGCACCCACTGCTGACAGAGGGCAGAGGAGTTTGACTCACTAATCTTCCTTACGTGCACTTCTTCCTAATGGGGTATTGCATCTAAAACTTATAAGAAGCGGGGATGTATCATGGAACACACCAATCGCTACTACAGATTCTGAAGCAGCAAAAAAAAAAAAAAAAAAACATGATAAATCCATCCAAAGGGTTCTGTCCACATTGTTACAATAGTTTCCTTCACACTGTGAACCCTTTTCAAACCCTATCACTTGAACCTATTTTTATTTTTTTCAACAAAAATAATGTTAATCTGCAGTCAGACACTCCAGTAATATTACACTATCCCTTGTGCAAGTATGTAGGGATTTGAGGAGCTATGGGAGGCCACCATGAGAGGTTGCCTAGAGTAATTAGGACATTTCATTTAATGTTGGTTCTTCTCCCTAAGATGTCTGCTATCCTCTTCTTTTTGTAGCTACTAGCATTGAGAAAGTGACCAAGATAAGGCCCTTCTCTTTTACTGCCCATGAATGGAACTGTGATTAACCCCACAGAACTTGGTGCTTCCAGAATCCCCTGAACCTACTGACCCTCCATGCATGGCACGACATAGATAAGGATGGTGACGTGTATCCTTGTATACAGCATGTTATAAAATGTTTGACTCTTCCCTTCCTCATAATTCCAAAGAATAGGTTTCTTTGGATTTCTGCTTAATGCTGCTGGAGTTGGTACATAAGTTGAGGGAGGTATCAGGGCACACCAAAAGAGAGGGTAACTGCACAGAAAATACAAGCAGGTACATTTCTGTGTAGTTTCAAGCAGCTTATTTGCTATATCAACCATGGTGACATGTTGACCCTTCCTCTTTCTACTAGTAGTACAACAAACATAAAGGATATTTAAGCTGCTTGTTTTATCCCCACCTCTCACAATTGATCTGCATTAACATATAGGACAATGAAGGGCCCTTTCTACCATCTTAACCAATATTTGAGAACTAGAAAATGTCCAGATTTTTCTGGGGTTTATTTTCATATTCCCCAATCAGGCCTATGAAGGAATCTTACCTATTGTGTTTATTAATGAAGTCATATCTCTGACGGCATCCCATCATCAACAAAACTGGAAAGAAATTTGAAGGGTCTTCGATGTTACCATATTTGAAATAACAATATTTTAACCTGACACGTTTTTGGATTTTAGAAAAAAATATTTTAAATGAGACAAAAAATCATTTTTATGACACAAAAAGACAGCAATAGTTTTATATTTTTATCTGTTCCACTTGCACACAAGTGTCTCATGGGGTTATGTAAAGCTCTCCTGTTGGGTGCTGTGCATGGTGCAAGTATGGATTAAAGCTTAGGAATCTTAAGCTTCAGTCACCTGAAACATTTAAATTAGGATGCAAGCAATCCTGTCCAACATTTGAAAAGAGCAAGACACTCTCTTTATTTTATTTGTTAGGTAATTAATCTGTCTTTTCCCCAAGGAGAGAAACAAGTGGCATCTTCCATCAATGTGTTGCACAAATATCTTTGAACAGAGAGTGCAAGCAGAGGCTGATACAGGATGTGAAAAAAAAATGAGAGACCCTTGTGGCATTTTCTCCTAACTTATTGCAATCTGCCATTTAAAATGTGGCAATAATCAATCTTCTGAGGAAAAAGGCCCAAGGAAGGTTTTTGCTTCTGTGGAATAAGGGGATTGCTAAAGATTTCAGGAGGCAAGACGAATTAGTGAGAATGACCATGAGAAATCAGAGAAAAGTCAGATCCATGGATGAAGTGATGTTTACCACTGTGAATCAATGAGAAGTAGGAGCAAATGAAAAGAAAGCTGATACAACATTTTCTGAATAAATGTAACCTTTCAGCTGTCATAGAAAAATTAATACTCACTATGATACAACATATTTAGTTTAGAAAGTTAACTTAAATTTAAAGCTTAATAATTACATTTATTGAAGAAATGAAAACATATTTGTGGTTTAGAATAAATAATGTGTTCTGCTACAGGTAAGAAGACTACATAAATAAATAGAAATAAGACTAAATAAATAAAGAGGAAAATAACAAATTAGATGTTATTAACATTAAAAACTGACACTCATCTAAAGAAAGAGAAGGAGAGACAGAAAGAGAGAAGAACTCATCTCAAGCATGTATTAAAAACTCCTAAATAAGAAGTCTTCAGATGTTAAAAAAAAAAAAAAGAAGTCTTCAATAAGAAGATAATGGAATAGCAAAATGGGGGAAATATACCAAAAGATATTTCAAAAAAGAGAGTACAGAATGTTAAGTAAACATATCAAAAGATGCTTGGCTTCTTAGTAGTCAATTAAATGCAAAAGTGTGATACCTGGAATTATCACTCACCAACCAGAAAGTTCAAATGAAAATGACAGGTATTATCAAGTTTGACAAGAATGTGTATAATCCTTGAATCTCATTCACTGCTGCTGAAGATGAAAAATCATACAAATGTTTTGAAAATATTTAGAAATATCTAAAAAGATAAACACAAGAAAGCTATGACTCGAAAATTTTACTACTACGTGTATACTGAACAATAATTTATACACACACCACCAAAGCTCAAGTTCTAGAATTTATATACCAGTGCTGTTCTCAATAGACACAAACTGAAAATCACTCATATTGTAATACACATTGGAATAAATTAATTAATAGTTAAATATTTACATTATGGAATCCTATGCAACAGTGGCAATGCATGATCACAACAACAGGCAACCATATAGGCATATTCACAAACAACATAAAATAAAAAAGCCCAATCCAAAAGTGATTTTACTGTGCCATAACATTTATATAAAATACAAAATACAGGTAAAGTTATCTTTTTGTTAGATACCAGAACAATATTAAACCTTAAGGGGAGTCACTAGAATGGGACCAGGGGGCCTCTGAGTATCTGGCAATTTTCTGTGTCTTTATCTAGAAGCTATGTTTAGAGTGTATTCAGATGCTGAATTTTCTGAAATTTGTCATTTCCTTACAAACCATGCATGTTTTTCGTTGTTTTTTATACATAACAAAAACTAAAAAAGATAGACCAGGGAAGGTAATTGTATTAGCACTTTAATATCCATGCTTTTCAAGGTGGAAGTGAAAAGTATTAAATACTTGACATTGTGATTACTTCTTAAAAGTAAGGTGAAAATTTGAGGTTAATAAATAAGACATACTTCTTCATATATAATCCTCAAAGAGGAGGGGTAGAAAGGAGTATTATTTTTTTTTCTTTAATACAGAATCGTTAAGATACAAAATAATGAAAACAGACTAGGTTTAAAAAAGAGCACACTGGACTTCCCTGGTGGCACAGTGGGTAAGAATTTGCCTGCCAATGCAGGGAACAGGGGTTCCATCCCTGGTCTGGGAAGATCCCACATGCCGCAGAGCAACTAAGCCCGTGTGCCACAAGTACTGAGCCTGTGCTCTAGAGCCTGCAAGCAACAACTATTGAGCCTGCATGGCACAACTACTGAAGCCCATGCACCTAGAGCCCATACTCCACAACAAGAGAAACCACCGCAAGGAGAAGCCCGTGCACCACAACGATGAGTGACCCCTGCTTCTCTAGTAACAACTGGAGAAACCCTGTGCAGCAACGAAGACCCAACACAACCAAAAATTTAAACAATTAAATCTTTTGACTTCTGAGATGACTCACTCACGTGGCTGTAGGTAAGAGGCCTCAGTTCCTTGCCACATGGATCTCTCCTTAGGGCTGCTTGAGTGTCCTCATGACATGGCAGCTGGCTTACCCCAGGATGAGTGATCTAGCAGAAACCAAAGCAGAAGCTGCAATGTCTTTTATAACTTTGGAAGCTGCACTTTGTCATTTCTGCAATTTCTTATTAGTTAAACAGTCAACGCTTTTCAAGTGCGAGGAGCCACACTGGTACATGGAGACTGGGAGATACTTAGGGGATAATTAGGTCCATCTTGGAGGCTGGATACCAAAGTGGCTGACTAGCCAAAGTCTGAATTTTGTTTTCTTCACTTCTGGAGAGAAAATGGTCAGTGAACCCCATTGGTGGTCTTTGAGATGTACCAAAGCTACCTCTTGCTCTCACCCCCAGCTGTGTGGCTGACAGGGTCTTGGTGCTCCAGCCGGGTGTCAAGCATGTGCCTCTGAGGTGGGAGAGCCGAGTTCAGGACATTGGTCTACCAGAGACCTCTGGCACCTTGTAATATCAAATGGCGAAAGCTCTCCCAGAGATATCCGTCTCAACGCTAAGACCCAGCTCCCCTCAGAGACCAGCAAGATCCAGTGCTGGACATCCCATGCCAAACAACTAGCAAGACAGGAATGCAGGCCCACCCATTAGCAGAGAGGCTGCCGAAAATCACAATAAGGTCACAGACACCCCAAAACACACCACCAGATGCGGATCTGTCCACCAGAAAGACAAGATCCAGACACACCCACCAGAACACAGGCACCAGTCCCCTCCATCAGAAAGCCTACACAACCCACTGAACCAACCTTAGCCACTGGGGGCAGACACCAAATACAACGGGAACTACGAATCTGCAGCCTCTGAAAAGGAGACCCCAAACACAGTCCCCAAAGCCAAATGAGAAGACACAGAAACACACAGCAGATGAAGGAGCAAGGTAAAAACCCACCAGACCAAACAAATGTGGAGGAAATAGGCAGTCTACCTGAAAATGAATTCAGAGTACTGATAGTAAAGATGACCCCAAATCTTGGTACTGGAATGGAGAATAGACAAGAAACGTTTAACAAGGACCTAGAAGAACTAAAGAGCAAACAAACAATGATGAACAACACAATAAATGGAATTAAAAATTCTCTAGAAGGAAACAATAGCAGAATAACTGAGGCAGAAGAATGGATAAATGACCTGGAAGATAAAATAGTGGAAATAACTACTGCAAAGCAAAATAAAGAAAAAAGAATGAAAAGAATTGAGGACAATCTGAGACATCTCTGGGAAAACATTAAACGCACCAACATTCGAATATAGGGTTCCCAGAAGTAGAAGAGAAAAAGAAAGACACTGAGAAAATATTTAAAGAGATTATAGTTGAAAACTTCCCTAATATGGGAAAGGAAATCGTTAATCAAGTCCAGGAAGCGCAGGGAGTCCCATACAAGATAAACCCAAGGAGAAACATGCCAAAACATATATTAATCAAACTATCAAAAATTAAATACAAAGAAAAAATATTAAAAGCAGCAAGGGAAAAACAACAAATAACATACAAGGGAATCCTCGTAAGGTTAACAGCTGAACTTTCAGCAGAAACTCTGCAAGCCAGAAGGGACTGGCAGGACATATTTAAAGTAATGAAAGGGGAAAAGCTACAACCAAGATTACTCGACCCACCAAGGATCTCGTTCAGATTCGACAGAGAAATTAAAACCTTTACAGACAAGCAAAAGCTAAGAGAATTCAGCACCACCAAACCCGCTTTACAACAAATGCTAAAGGAACTTCTCTAGGCAGGAAACACAAGAGAAGGAAAAGACCTACAATAAGAAACCCAAAACAATTAAGAAAATGGTAATAAGAACATACATATCAATAATTACCTTAAATGTAAATGGATTAAATGCTCCAACCAAAAGACATAGACTGGCTGAATGGATCCGAAAACACGACCGGTATGTATGTGGTCTACAAGAGACCCACTTCAGACATAGGGACACATACAGATGGAAAGTGAGGGGATGGAATAAGATATTCCATGCAAATGGAAATCAAAAGAAAGCTAGAGTAGCAATTCTCATATCAGACAAAAAAGACTTTAAAATAAAGACTATTACAGGAGACAAAGAAGGACACTACATAATGATCAAGGGATCAATCCAAGAAGAAGATATAACAATTGTATAATTTTATGCACCCAACATAGGAGCACCTCAAAACATAAGGCAAATGCTAACAGCCATAAAAGGGGAAATCGACAGTAACACAATCATAAAAGGGGACTTTAGCACCCTTCTTTCACCAATGAACAGATCATCCACAATGAAAATAAATAAGGAAACACAAGCTTTAAATGATACATTAAACAAGATGGACTTAATTGATATTTATAGGACATTCCATCCAAAAACAACAGAATACACTTTTTCTCAAGTGCTCCTGGAACATTCTCCAGGATATAGATCATATCTTGGGTCACAAATCAAGCCTTGGTAAATATAAGAAAACTGAAATCGTATCAAGTATCTTTTCCGACCACAATGCTATCAGACTAGATATCAATTACAGGAAAAAAATCTGTAAAACATAAAAACACATGGACACTCAACAATACACTACTTAATAACCAAGACATCACTGAAGAAATCAAAGAGGAAATTAAAAAATACCTAGAAACAAATGACAATGAAAACATGAAGACCCAAAACCTATGGGATGCAGCAAGAGCAGTTCTAAGAGAGAAGTTTATAGCAATACAATCCTACCTCAAGAAACAAGAAATATCTCAAATAAACAAGTTAACCTTACACCTAAAGCAATTAGAGAAAGAAAGAAAAAAAAAACAAAGTCAGCAGAGGAAAGACATCATAAAGATCAGACCAGACATAAATGAAAAAGAAATGAAGGAAACAACAGCAAAGATCAAAAAAAGTAAAAGCTGGTTCCTTGAGAGGATAAACAAAATTGATAAACCATTAGCCAGACTCATCAAGAAAAAAAGGGAGACGACTCAAATCAATAGAATTACAAATGAAAAAGGAGAAGTAACAACTGACACTGCAGACATACAAAGGATCATGAGAGATTACTGCAAGCAACTATATGCCAATAAAATGGACAACCTGGAAGAAATGGACAAATTCTTAGAAAAGCACAAACTTCCAAGACTGAACCAGGAAAAAATAGAAACTACAAACAAACCAATCCCAAGCACTGAACTTGAGACTGTGATTAAAAATCTTCCAACAAACAAAAGCCCAGGACCAGATGGCTTCTCAGGCAAATTCTATCAAACATTTAGAGAAGAGTTAACACCTATCCTTCTCAAACTCTTCCAAAATATAGCAGAGGGAGGAACTCTCCCAAACTTATTCTATGAGACCACCATCTCCCTGACACCAAAACCAGACAAAGATGTCACAAAGAAAGAAAACTACAGGTCAATATCACTGATGAACATAGCTGCAAAAATCCACTGCACAATACTAGCAAACAGAATCCAACAGCACCTTAAAAGGATCATACACCATGATCAAGTGGGGTTTATCCCAGGGATGCAAGGATTCTTCAATACATGCAAATCAATGTGATACACCATATTAAAAAACTGAAGGATAAAAACAATATGGTCATCTCAATAGATGCAGAAAATGCTTTCGACAATATTAAACACCCATTTATCATAAAAACCCTCCAGAAAGTAGGCATAGAGGGAACTTTCCTCAACATAATAAAGGCCATATATGACAAACCCACAGCCAGCATCATTCTCAATGGTGAAAAAGTGAAAGCATTTCCACCAAGATCAGGAACAAGACAAGGTTGCCCACTCTCACCACTATTATTCCACACACTTTTGGAATTTTTAGCTGCAGCAATCAGAGAAGAAAAAGAAATAAAAGGAATCCAAATCGGAAAAGAGGAAGTTAAGCTCTCACTGTTTGCAGATGACATGATACTATACACAGAGAATACTAAATATGCTACCAGAAACCTACTAGAGTTAATCAATGAACTGGTAAGGTTGCAGGATACAAAATTAATGTACAGATATCTCTTTCATTCCTATACACTAAAGATGAAAATTCTGAAAGAGAAATTAGGGAAACACTCCCATTTACTACTGCAACACAAAGAATAAAATACCTAGGAATAAACCTACCTAAGGAGACAAAAGACGTTTACTCAACAAACTATAAGACACTGATGAAAGAAATCAAAGACGACACAAACAGATACAGAGATATACCATGATCTTGGATTGGAAGAATCAACATTGTGAAAATGACTCTACTACCCAAAGCAATCTACAGATTCAATGCAATCCCTATCAAACTACCAATGGAATTTTTCAGAGAACTAGAACAAAAAAATTTCACAATTTGTATGGAAACACAAAAGACCCTGAACAGCCAAAGCAATCTTGAGAAGAAAAACAGAGCTGGAGAAATCAGGCTCCCTGACTTCAGACAATACTACAAAGCTACAGTAGTCAAGACAGTATGGTACTGGCACAAAAACAGAAATATAGAGCAATGGAACAGAAGAGAAAGCCCAGACATAAACCCATACACATATGGTCACCTTAATTTTGATAAAGGAGGCAAGAATATACAATGGAGAAATCACAGCCTCTTCAATAAGTGGTGCGGGGAAAACTGGACAGCTACCAGTAAAAGAATGATATTAGAAGACTCCCTAACACCATACACAAAAATAAACTCAAAATGGATTAAAGACCTAAATGTAAGGCCAGACACTATCAAACTCTTAGAGGAAAACATAGGCAGAACACTCTATGACATCAATCACAGCAAGATCCTTTTTGACCCACCTCCTAGAAAACGGAAATTAAAAAGAAACATAAACAAATGAGACCTAAGGAGACTTAAAAGCTTTTGCACAGCAAAGGAAAACGTAAACAAGACGAAAAGGCCACCCTCAGAATGGGAGAAAATATTTGCCAACGAAGCAGCTGACAAAGGATTAATCTCCAAACTTTACAAGCAGCCCATGCAGCTCAATATTAAAAAAAAAAAACACAAACAACCCAATCCATAAATGGGCAGAAGACCTAAATAGACATTTCTCCAAAGAAGATATACAGATTGCCAACAAACACATGAAAGAATGCTCAACATCACTGATCATTAGAGAAATGCAAGTCAAAATTACAATGAGGTATCACCACACACAGGTAAGAATGGCCATCATCAAAAAAATCTACAAACAATAAATGCTGCAGAGGTGTGGAAAAAAGGGAACCCTCTTGCACCGTTGGTGGGAGTGTAAATTGATACAGCCACTATCGAGAACGGTATCAAGGTTCCTTAAAAAACTAAAAATAGAACTACCATATGACACAGCAATCCCACTACTGGGCATATACCTGGAGAAAACCATAATTCAAAAAGAGTCATGTTCCACAATGTTCATTGCAGCTCTATTTGCAATAGCCAGGACATGGAAGCAACCTAAGTGTCCATCAACTGATGAATGGGTAAAAAAGATGTTGCACATCTTCAATATAAAATGGAATATTACTCAGCCATAAAAAGAAATGAAATTGAGTTATTTGTAGTGAGATGGATGGACCTAGAGTCTGTCATACAGAGTGAAGTAAGTCAGAAAGAGAAAAACAAATACTGTATGCTAACACATATATGTGGATTCTAAAAAGAAAAGGAAAAGAAACGGTAGGGAAGAACCTAGGGACAGGACAGGAATAAAGACGCAGACATAGAGAATGGACTTGAGGACATGGGGAGGGGGAAGGGTAAGCTGGGACGAAGTGAGAGAGTGGCATGGACTTATATATACTACCAAATGTAAAATAGCTAGCTAGTAGGAAACAGCTGCATAGAAGAGGGAGATCAGCTCAGTGCTTTATGACCACTTAGAGGGGTGGGATAGGGAGGGCGGGAGGGAGACGCAACAGGGAGGAGATATGGGGATATATGGATATGTATAGCTGATTCACTTTGTTCTAAAGCAGAGACTAACACACCATTGTAAAGCAATTATAGTCCAATAAAGATGTTAAAATTAAATAAATAAATAAATGAATAATTTATGGCCCCCCCTCCAAATTAAATCTTTTTTAAAAATGAATAAATAAAAAAGAGCACTCCATGACATGGAATGCTAAACCTAAGTATTTTCAGTACTATAGTAAATGTAAATGGATTAATATCTCCTATTAAAGTGTAATTTTTTATATTATGTATGTGGAACTAAATTTTTTTCACAATATACAGGTAAAATAAAAGAATTACATTAGAAAGGAGAAAACATTCCATGTATTTAAAAACAATAAAACTATAAGCATATAATATGCATCTTAGATATAAGTAGTCTTTAAGTTCAGAACAATTTGTCATTATTGTAATTAGTATTATTATACCAATTTCTTTAAAACATTTCAATACTTGTTGTATTTGAAAAAATATTTTAATACTTTTTCTTCTCTCTTTTGTGGTCTAATACATGGTAAGTATTTAGCTGCTAACATAACTTAAAAATATATTTTGTTTTTACAGCCGAACAAAATTGAATCAAGAAGAAATAGATAACTTGAACATACTGATCACTAAAAGCAAAATAGAGGGCTTCCCTGGTGGCGCGGTGGTTGAGAATCTGCCTGCCAATGCAGGGGACACGGGTTCGAGCCCTGGTCTAGGAAGATCACACATGCCGCGGAGCTACTGGGCCCGTGAGCCACAACTACTGAGCCTGAGCGTCTGGAGCCCGTGCTCCACAACAAGAGAGGTCACGATAGTGAGAGGCCCACGCACCGTGATGAAGAGTGGCCCCCGCTCGCTGCAACTAGAGAAAGCCCTCACACAGAAACGAAGACCCAACACAGCCAAAATAAATAAATAAATAAATAGAATTTAAAAAAAAAATAGAATCTGTTATTTAAAAAAACTCCCTAGCAACAGAAGTCCAGGATCAGATGGTTTCACAGGCAAATTCTACCAAATATAAAAAGCAGAACTTACACTGATTCTTCTCAAACTCTTCGAAAAGATTGAAGAGTAAGGAATACTTCCAAAGACATTCTATGAAGCCACTATCATGCTGATATCAAAAACAGATGGGGAGGGGGGACTTCCCTGGTGGCACAGTGGTTAAGAATCTGTCTGCCACTGCAGGGGACATAGGTTCGAGACCTGGTCTGGAAAGATCCCACATGCCATGGAGCAACTAAGCCTGTGTGGCACAACTACTGAGCCTGCGCTCTACAGCCCACGAGCCAAAACTACTGAGCCTGATAGCCACAACTGCTGAAACCCACGCACCTAGAGCCCATGATCTGCAACAAAAGAAGCCACCACAATGAACAGCCTGCACACCACAACGAAGAGTAGCCCCCGCTCACCGCAACTAGAGAGAGCCCGAGCACAGCAACGAATGTCCAATGCATCCAAAAATAAATAAAGAAAGAAATTTACTTAAAAAAAAAAACCAAATAAAACAGATGGGGACTTTTCTCGTGGTCCAGCAGTTAAGATTTCGCCTTCCAGTGCAGGGGGTGCGGGTTCGATCCCTGGTTTTGGAGCTAAGATCCCACATGCCTCACAAACAAGAAACCAAAACATAAAACAGAAGCAATATTGGAACAAATTCAATAAAGACTTTAAAAAAAACACAGAGAAAGACACTACCGAAAAAGAAAACTACAGGCCAATATCGTTGATAAATATAGATGCAAAAATTCTCAACTGAATATTAGAAAACCGAATCCGACAACACATAAGAGGATCATACACCATGACCAAATTTGATTCACCCAGTTTCACAAAGCTGTTTCAACATATGCAAATCAATCAACATGATACACCCCATCGACAAAGGAAAAACAAGAAACAAACGATCATCAAAATAGATGGCGAAAAAGCATTTGAAAAGCTTCAACATCCATTCATGGTAAAAACACTTACCAACGTGGGTACAGAGGAAACATATCTCAACATAATAAAACCTATTTATGACAAACCCACAGCCAATATAATACTCAACGTTCATAAGCTGAAAGCCTTCCCGCTAAAATCTGGAACAAGACAAGGATGCCCACTCTCACGTCTTCTCTTCAACATAGTATTGGAAGTCCTAGCCACAACAATCAGACAAGAAAAAGAAATAAAATCTAACCAAATTGGAAGGGAAGAGGTAAAGTTGCCATTATATGCAGATGACATGATAATATATATAAAGGAAACCCTAAAAATTCCACACAAACACTACTAGAACTGATAAACAAATTCAGCAAAGTAGCAGGATACAAGATTAACATATATAAATTGGTTGCATTTCCTGGTTTTTCTTTCTTTTTTTTTTAAATTTATTTTGGCTGCATTGGGTCTTCATTGCTGTGCACGGGCTTTCTCTAGTTGTGGCCAGTGGGGACTAGACTTTCTTGTGGTGCTCAGGCTTCTCATTGCAGTGGCTTCTCTTGTTGTGGAGCACGGGCTCTAGGCATGCAGGCTTAAGTAGTTGTGGCACATGGGCTCAGTATTTGTGGCTCACTGGCTCTAGAGTGCAGGCTAAGTAGTTGTGGCACACAGGTTTAGTTGCTCCACGGCATGTGAGATCTTCCTGCATCAGGGCTCAAACCCGTGTCCCCTGTATTGGCAGGCGGATTCTCAACCACCGAGCCACCAGGGAAGTCCCTGGTTGCATTTCTTTACACTAACAATGAACTATCAGAAAGGAAATGTAAACAAGCAATCCTTTTTTAAATGGCATCAAAAAAACAAAATGCTTAGGATTAAACCTCACCAAGGAGGTGAAATACTTATATACTGAGAACTACAAAACATTAGTAAAGGAAGCTGAAGATGATTCAAAGAAATGGAAAGACATCCCACGCTCTTGGATGGGAGGAATTAATACTGTTAAAATGACTATACTACCCAAAGCAATCTACAGATTTAATGTGATCCCTATCAAATTACCCAAGACATTTTCCCCAGAACTAGAACAAATAATCCTAAAATGTATCTGGAACCATAAAAAAGTCAGAAATGTGAACACAATCCCCAGGAAAAAGAACAAAGCAGGAGGCATAACCCTCTTAAACTTCAGAAAATACTACAAAGTTACAGTAATCACAGCCGCATTGTATTGGCACAGAAAGAGATACATGGATCAATGGATTAGAATAGAGAGCTAAGAAATAAACCCACACACCTATGGTCAATTAACCTTTGACAAAGGAGGCAAGAATATACAATGGGGAAAAGACAGTCTCTTCAGCAAGTGGTGTTTTGAAAGTTGGAGAGCCGTATGCAAATCAGTGAAGTCAGAACATACCCTCACACCATTCACAAAAATAAACTCAAAACGGCTTATATGCTTAAATATAAGATAGGACACCTTATAACTCCTAGAAGAGAACATAAGCAAAACATTCTCTGACATAAGTCATACCAAAATTTTCCTAGGTAGTTCTCCCTAGGCAGTACAAATACAGTAAGTCACCTACATACGAACCTTCAAGTTGCAAACTTTCAAAGATGCAAACGTCCATTCGCGTGTCCAATCATGTAAGTTAGTTCACGTGTCTGACATACATTGTCACGTGCGTGCTTCCTCTATATGTGGTTGTGCTTTTGTGTACTTTACAGTACTGTATAGAGTACAGTAGTACAGTACCTTTATTTCAAGCCCAAGATGTCTGGAAGCAAGCGTAAAAGCAGACGTGATGTAGCTGGTACTGTTAAGAAGCGCCAAGCGATAATGACGGAAACAAAAGTGAAAGTAATTGAGAGAGTGGAGCGAGGCAAAAAGATGTTAGACATCGCTCATTCTTATAATATGAATCATTCAATCATTGGCACGAATCTAAAGAACAAGGACGAGATCATGGAACATGTGAAGTCTGCTGTGCCGACGATGTTGACACAATATCCAAGAAGCATGGAAAAGTGATGGAGGAGATGGAGAAACTTCTCAGTGTGCGGATGCAGGATCAACATCAGCGCTGAGTCCTGCTCAACTTAACGTTGATTCAAGAGAAAGCTAAAAGCCTTTATGAAGACTTGAAGAAGAAACACGGCAAAGAATCAGAGGGCACATCTTTTAATGCCAGCCATGGCTGCTTTCATCGGTTCAAGGCTAGAGCCAGCCTTCACAATGTAAAAGTAAGTGGAGAGACAGCAAGTGCAGATAGGGTAGCTGTCCAGGAACTTCCAGAAACACTTTGAGAAATTATTGATGATGGTGTGTATTTACCCAACCAGGTTTCTAATGTGGATGAGACACAACTGAACTGGAAGAGGATGCCAGACCGAAGTTACGTCAGTAAGGAGGAAAAGTTGATGCCGGGCTGTAAAGCAGCAAAGGATAGGCTAACTGTTGTTTGGTGGCAATGCTTCCGGTGAATTGAAGCTGAAACCTCTCTTAGTTTATCATTCACACAACCCAAGAACCCTTAAAAACATAGCCAAGGGCTCTCTTCCTGTTGTGTGGAAGCGTAACCCCAAATCCCGGATTACACAGGCCACGTTCCAGGACTGGTTTTGCCACCACTTTATCCCAGATGTAGAGAAATATTGCTTGGAGAAGGACGTTCCAGCAAGACATTCTTTTGCTGCTCGACTATGCTCTGGGCCACCCCCCATTCATGGATGACTTTCATCCCAACGTCAAAGTACTGCATCTGTCACCAAATACTACGTTGCTCATCCAACCTATGGACCAGGGCGTTATAGCGACTTTCAAGAAATATTATTTATGTCACACTTTTTGTCAGGCAGTAAAGGTAAGTGACAAATCAGGAACAACCTAGGGACAACTTTGGGAGGACCATAACATCTACAAGACCATAAAAAACATTGACTTTGCATGGTGTGAGGGTATGGCGGTCACGATGAATGGGGTTTGGAAGAACCTTTGCCCACAGTTTGTTCATGATTTTTGTGGATTTGAGAAGGTAGATCAGAAGTCCGAAGAGGTCTTCAGCAACGTAGTGACCCTCAGCGAGAAGCTGGAGCTAGATCTGCAAGAGGACGATTTCGCTGACCTCCTTGCTGTGCAACATGAGGAGCTTACTGATGGAATTGGAGGCCCAGAGAAAGGATGAAGAGGAACAGGAGGAAGAAAAAGTAACTGAAGAACTGAAGAGATTCACGACACAGAAAATGGCAAGGGAACCTTCGTTATTTGAGGAAGCACTGTTAGTTTTTGAGGCACAGGACCCGAACCTAGAATGGGACCCAAAGGTGGCAGCAGCCATTCAGTTTGCAATCCAGTGTTACCTTGTCATCTATGATGAGAAAAAAAGAGCTACTACCCAGACATCAATGGATCATTCTTTCAAGAGGGTAGATAGAATTAAATCCAGCAAGGAACCAGAACCTTTGCCATCAACGTCAGGTATGAGTGAAATTGCAGCTTGCTCTCTGTCTCCTACTGCGGATAATCCTTCACCCCTACCATCTCCCACCTCCCCTCCCTCCTCCAATCAGTAACTCTGCTCGCCTGTTCCCTCGATGCCAGCCCGAGTATCCCAGCTGTTGTACTGTATTACTGTACTTTTCAAGTTACTGTACTGTAAGATTAAAAATGCTTTCTTTGTTTTTGTGCTTGTTTTTTATGTATTGTTTGCGTGAAAAGTATTATAAACCTATTATGGTACAATAGCATATAGCCGACTGTGTAAGTTGGGTACCTAGGCCAACTTTGTTGGACTTACAAACAAATTGAACTTACAAACGCACTCTTGGAACAGAACTTGTTCATATGTAGGGGACTTACTGTAAAAGCAAAAAAGAAACAGGAACTAATCAAACTTATAAGCTTTTGCACAGCAAAGGAAACCATAATCAAAATGAAAATACAACCTATGGACTGGGAGAAAATATTAGCAAATGATGAGACTGACAAGGGCTTAATTTCCAAACTATACAAACAGCTCATACAACTCAATAACAACATAACAAATAACTCAATGGAAAAATGGGTAGAAGACCTAAATAAACATTTCTCCAAAGAAGACATACAGAGAGCCAATAGGCACATGAAAAGATGCTCATCATCACTAATTATTAGATAAATGCAAATCCAAATTACAATGAGGTATCACTTCACACTGATCAGAATGGCCATCATTAAAAAAAATCTACAATTAACAAATGCTGGAGTGGGTATGGAGAAAAGGGAACCCTTCTACACTGTCGGTGGCCATGTAAGTTGGTGCAGCCACTATGGAAAACAGTATGGAGGTTCCTCAAAAAAACTATAGGGTTGCCATATGATCTAGCAATCCCACTTGTGGACATATATCTAGACAAAACTATAATTCTAAAAGATACATGAAACCCTATGTTCATAGCAGCACTATTTATAACAGCCAAGACATGGAAACAACCTAAATGTTCATTGAAAAATGAGTGTATAAAGAAGGTGTGGTATACGTATACAAAAGATATTACTCAGACATAAAAAAGAATGAAATAATGCCATTTGAAGCAACATGGATGGACCTAGAGATAATGATACTAAGTGAAGTAAGTCAGAGAGAGAAAGACAAATACCATATAATATCACTTATATGTGGAATCGAAAACAGGACACAAATGAGCATGTCAGCAAAACAGAAACAAACACACAGATATAGAAAAGAGAGTTGTGGTTGCCAAGGAGAGAGTGAAGGTAAGATTGGGAGTTTTGGAATAGCAGAAGCAAACTTTTCTACATAGGATAGACAACCCACCAAGACCTACTGTATAGCACAGGAAACTATATTCAATATCCTGTGATAAACCATAATGGAAAAGAATATATATAGATATATAGATATAGATATATAGATATAGATAGATATATAGATAGATATATATAAAACTGAATCACTTTGCTGAACAGCAGAAATTAATACAACAATGTATAAAGGCTGCAGAGGGTGTGGAGAAAAGGGAACGCTCCTGAACTGTTGGTGGGAATGTAAACTGATACAGCCACTATGGAGAACAGTATGGAGATCCCTTAAAAGCTGAAAAATAGAACTACCATATGACCCAGCAATCCCACTACTGGGCATATACCCGGAGAAAACCATAATTCAAAAAGATACATGTACCCCAATGTTCACTGTAGCACTATTTACAATAGCCAGGACATAGAAGCAACCTAAATGTCCATCGACAGATGAATATATAAAGAAGATGTGGCACATCTATACAATGGAGTATTACTCAGCCATAAAAAGGAACAAAATTGAGTTATTTGCAGTGAGGTGGTTGGACCTAGAGTCTGTCATACAGAGTGAAGTAAGTCAGAAAGAGAAAAACAAATACCATACGCTAACACATATATATGGAATCTAGAAAAATGGTACTGACGAACCTAGTGACAGGGCAGGAATAAAGACACAGATGTAGAGAACGGACTTAAGGACACAGGGGGCAAGGGGAGACAGGGACATAGTGAGAGAGTAGCACTGACATATATACACTACCAAATGTAAAATGGCTAGTGGTAAGCTGCCGCATAGCACAGGGAGATCAGCTCGGTGCTTTATGTCCCCCAGAGGGGTGGGATAGGGAGTGTGGGAGGGAGGCTCAAGGCGGGGGGGGGATATGGGGAATATATGTATACATATAGCTGATTCACTTTGTTGTAAAGCAGAAACTAATACAGTGTTATAAAGTAAGTATACTCCAATAAACATGTATTTAAAAAACCCACAACATTGTAAATCAACTACACTTGAAAATATTTCTTAAGTGCAAACAATTTTCTGAATGTAAGTTTTACTGTGTGTGTGTGTACCACAGGTTCAATATATATGAATTATGTCAAATTGATTACATTGCTTTTCAAAATAAAGAATTTTTGATATTTTACATCAGCCTCATGTTATAAATGCAGAAAAACTATATTATTTTTTTCTAAAGTTCAGAAATAGCCATTTTGCTCATTCGGTATGCTATAAACCATTAACTCTTAAAAAGGGATTCGTGACCTCTTCCTTCCAAAGAAATATTTCTCCACTCACACAATTTTAATAGAATGTTCCACCATGAACTGACTTCCCACCTTAGAGACACAAGATTTGCATCCTGAAATCTCTTTCTTGCAAAAATGTCCAATTATCATCCTAGCATTACAAAAAAGAAATGCTTTTTTCCAGATCTCAAATTCCATACAACTTTAGTCAAGACATCATGTATGTTTTTTTTCACACACACACACAGACTGTATTTTATTTTTACAAGAGATAAATCAACTGACACCAAGCACTGTCAATAGATGACCACAAAAAAAGCAACAATGATTGCAATTACCAAACATGAAACACACTCATACTATGTCATAATATTGACATTCAGTCCAGTAATCCTCCACTGTAACAGCTCCTTTACTTTGCAGTGAAAGACATCATGCATTTTTAAATAATCAGCACTCACCTGAGGTCTTTAAAAATCAACATAAACATAATTTTGTGTTCTCTTTCATTTACTCTGGTTCTAAGTGGTCATTTCTACACGAAAGTATTTAAGTATGTTAACGTCATCTTATTTTTTTTTTATTAACGTCATCTTATAACATCATATTGCAAATGACTACCGTGTCTCCAAAGATGAAATATGAGGAACTCACAATTAGGCTCTCTAAAGTTTTCATCTCTGAATGTGTATGACCCTTCTGCTGAACTCCACACTGTTCATTATTCTCTGAGAATATTCTTTTTCTTGTATGGCCATCTCACATGCTCTTTCATTTCATGAAGTTTTTTCCTACAATGTTATGCCTAGTTTATTTCTGAGAATATGCATTATTTCAGAATGATATTTATAGACACAAAGACTTCTCTATAATTCCCTGAGAGTTTCAAGAACTCCTTCTTCTTTTTATTTTTAATACCTAGATTCTGAAGCTCTCCACAAAGCATTACTAAACCTGCATTTACAGAAGTATCTACATATTAATCACACATTAAGGCATTCACAATTGTATTATGATTTATTGCTAATTTTGGAGCTGTCTTATTTACCACCCTCTTGGAAATCACTTTAATATTTGCACTTAGGACTTGAAAGAGAATGGATAAATAAAAACCGGAAGAATATGCAAATACAATTTATATATTTCTCATAAAATTAGGTGATGATCTAACCTTTATCCAGAAGAAAAGAAGAGCCCAGATACTCTGCAGGCATGATCCTCGAGAATGTGTGGTCTTCCAGCAGGAAAACATGCAGTAATCCATGTGGCAGAGTTTACCTGTGACGAGCTGGGGTTAGTGACCTATGCATTCCTTACATGCAACATATCAGGAGTGGAAAAAGGGAATTTGTCCATTGTGGCAATAAGTATAATGAAGATTTGTAGCAGGTCATGCTCATATGTTCAACACAGGTACAATCAAAAGTTTGCTCAATTCTGGTAGATCTAAGTCTGTATCTGTTACTTTGTCTTTAACGAGGAAATGTCAGAACTGACTTACCAAAAAAAAAGTGTTTTGTTTGTTTGTTTGTTTTAATTAGAGTCACGGTGAGTAAGGCAGAGTTCAGAACAGCTAATGTGACTTAGTGATTCTCTCATCAGGAAATACAGTTTCTACTTCCCTGTTTATTCTCCACATTCTGTAGTAAGTAAAGTTTCCATGAAAGATAAATCTACAGCGTGAAAAGAAAAGAAAACTTACATGTGTTGATAAGGTCATTTTGACAGGTTTTACCACGTATGTCAGTGTTTCTGGGGATGGACACAAGCCAGAGCTCCCTACTCTGACATTTTCACTGATGTCATTCCCCTTGATCCTCAATTTGAAAGTGGATAAAAATGTTTTCTATGCTTTCTTCTTTAAGAAATTAAATAAAGAATGCTTTCTAGACATGATCCTCTAATGATTTGCAGTCAGTGGTCATCAACAGAGGAAAAGCACAGAATCTCATCCCCACAGAAGGGTGACATTCAGTCAGGTAAGAAAATTCTCCCCGAAATCAGAGCTTCATCTTTAACATGCAATCAAAGGCTTTCACAGGTTCTTCATCACTCTGAACTCAGCCCTACCATATGGGATTGGCTCTGAGAATCTCACATCAGATGACTGACAAACATGTCATAGTACACTGATCTGGTACCAGATCCTGCCTCTCTTAATGATCTCCCACAGGGACATTGGAATATTCTAGGATATTTCCTGGAGCCCTCTATTCTACACAGGTACACTTCCAAGTAGCAGCAGAAGCTTGGATTCTCACTGGGACCCCTGCTCTGTCCAACCAACCTCTCTAGAAATATGATGTTCTAATCTCTCCTGATTAGAACATTTCAAGGTCTCTCCCTGTGCTAATTTAGTAAAGGTAAAAGAGAAATAAGAAAGAGCAAACTATGCAGGGAGCAATATATAAGATTCCTTTACTTAACGTATTTATCTGATATACCCAAATACTGAGAAATATAGATTCATTTCATAATGGTCAAGAAAAGAGGAGGAGGAACCTCCATGCCAACAGTATATATAAAATGGAATCAATATTGCATAAGCTCCAGCTTAAGCTTAGCTACGAGGTACTAACCCTTCTCATAAAGAAGCAATAGTTCTCCATCATTTGAAGCACACTGAGGACTCAGACAGCTGGACACTGAAGGTGTAGCCTCCTCACTCGAATTCTGTACCTGCATCACAGAGCAGTGAAATATTCCGAAAGAATTATTAAGGATGAGGGGGGGAGGCGAAATAAAAAAGATGAATCCATAGTCTGTCCTACCGTCTGTTCTGTTGGATATTACCACCATCTTGGCCCAATATGACCTTCCCACTTTTCTCTGGGTCTCCCTACTTTCCACCTCCATCCTCTCATTATATCTTACCTACACTTGGGAACGACTCTAGTTTTTCCACTTATCTTTATCAACAAGTAATCCAAATAGCAACTGTGTATATAACTCCTTAGAAACCTCAGGTCTGACTCAGTAATAATACATGACCTTCAAAGTCCAAAGTTTTCCTAATTCCCTTTATTATTATTTTTTTTTCTAATTTCCATGTACTTACACTCTTAAGACCTCCACTGTTCTCAGGTTCGTCTTCCCTGCAAAATCTGTCAACCTAGACATAGACATAAGTACCACCCACTAATTATCTCCTAGGGAATCAAATTTTTAAAAAAGCCTCAGCAAGCCTTATGGACTTTATTAAAGACTCTTTAAGATAACCCATGGGAGATAGCAGCACACCCACAGATATCTATCTAATACACCCTCAGAGTAATTTTTTTTTCTCTTTTATAAAGTCTCTTCTGGCCAATGAAGACTCTCAGCTCTTCTTCTTCAACATATGCAGTGTCTCACCCTTCTGATTGCTCTCTGCTCTACGCCAGGTCCACTCCCTTTCCTGATATTACATTCTTTCCCAATTTTGTATGTTGGTAAAATCAAATAACATAAAATACAACATGTAAGTTATTATAAAGTGCACCGTTCAGTGATATTAAATGCATTCATATTATTGGGCGATCAACATCACCATTTATCTTTCTAATTCTTTTCTACGTTTTAAAACTGTAACTCTATATCCTTTAAATATAACTTTCCTTTTTGTTCCATAACCACCTGAAAAGCGTCATTACCCTCCCAATTTCTATGGTTTTGACTACCCTAAGTACCCCCATAAAATTGAAATAAGTAGTTGTGTTGTTATGACTCACTAAAAGTCACAAAAATGGCATTTTTGGTAGCTAAATTTCCTCAAGATGCATCCATGTTGTAGCATATTCCTAGATCTTTGCCTTCTTAACACTGAATAATATTGTATTATATGGGTATACCACACTTTGCTTATCCAGGAACTAGTGGATGTACACTTAGGTTGCTTTCATATTTTAGCTACTGTGATTATTACTGCTCTAAACACTGGAGTACAAATATTTCTTTAAGACCCTGATTTCAATACCTTTGGGTATACCTCATAGTAAAATTCCTGGATCATGTAGTAATTCTATTTTTCAATATCTGAAAAATTGCCATACTCTTTTGCAAAGCAGCTGTATCATTCTGCATTCCCTCTGATATAGCACAATGGTTCCAACTCCCTCACATCCTCACCAATAGTTGTTTTCTGCTTGTGTATGTGTGTGTGTGCTTGTGTGTGTATGCAGGCACACAAATATATAAACATGCATTTAGTGATATGGAGCATCTATTCAAGTGCTTAGTCATTTGTACATCTTTTGGAAGAACCATCTATTGAAGTCTTTTATCCATTTTTGAATCAGGGTGTTTGCTTTTTGTTCAGTTGTAGGAGTTCTCTGTATATTCTGAATAGAAATCTCTTGTCAGATAGATGGCTCTGAAATATTTTCTCCCATCTTGTGGGTTGCCATTTTATTCTGTTTACATTTCTTTGATACACATTTTTTTTAACTTATGTACTGCAAATTGTTTATTTTTTTGTTAGCTGTACCTTTGTTGTTCCTTCGTTTCATATGGAGGAAAACACTGCCAAATCCAATATCATGAAGCTCTTGTCCTGTATCTTCTTCTAAGACTTTTTATATTATTAGGTCTTATATTTAGTTTCTTGATACGTTTTCATTAATTTTTGCATATGATGTTAGGTAAGGGTCCATCTTCCTTCTTTTGCATGTTGACCACAAGACTTCTCAGCACCATGTGTTGAAAATACTATCCTTTCTACTTTGAAAAGTCTTGGCAACTTGTCAAAAATCATTTGGCCATATATCAGGGTTTATTTCTGGGTGTTGTATTCTATTCTATTCTATTGGTCTTGAATAAGGGAGAAAATAGCATAACCTATCCAGGTTGATGAAGAACATAAAGAAAGACCAGGACTGAGAATTAGGAGGGCAATATAAAACAGCAGGGAGTAAAAGACAGTGTGAGAGAAGATCTTGTATTTGCGAGTTCATGGAAATAGGATCATGCTAAAACCACTAAACGCCTGACTTTGAGCAATACGGTAAATGTGCCAGCAAGAAACATAACACTTACCCATCTCTGGGAAATATAGTATGGGCATAAAGATAAACTACACACAAATATATTAAAAAGGGAAGGGTTTTCATGGTGTGAGAATATTGTGGCATTTGAAATACAATTTACTTCTGTTCTACCATTGTCTCTAAAATTTATCAAAGTGTATATACAAGCAATTCCAATCCTGGTAATGTGCTTGACAGGTTTATATATGAACTTCAGTAGAGCAGTAAATGTACATTCATAGTAGGACTGTTCCCTAAACCAAAAAACAAAACACAAAAACTGCAAAGACTAGAGTTCACTTTGTCAACACACATACAGATGCAATGATGGTTAACGGTCCGAAAACAGAAGGTGAGCATGGGTGCAACAGGTTAATCCCCAGGCTGGGGTAGGGTGCAGAGTTTGAGGGTAACACAAGTAGAAAAGGCTTTTGTCCTATCCTTGATTTTTGAGGTATGGAAATTCACAGGTCACTACCTTCATTTCAAACTGAATGAATGCACTATTCAATTTTTTTAAACAAGCGAAGTAAACATGAGTGATAATAAATTTCAAACTGTCGCTAATCAAATAAGATACTAAGAAAACTTAAATAATATGATTTAAGAATGAAGTAGAGAGATTGTCCAACATGGTAGCATTCAAAGACCCAGAGCTTGATGCCTCTCATGGGCACACCAAAGTCACAACTGTTTACAGAACAGCAATTGATGAAAAAGGCCGGGACCTACCATAAAAGATGTTTTACAGCTAAAGATATAAGGAAGGCACCTCGACAAGACAGAAAAGAAGGGCAAAATCTCAATAGAGTCAAGACCCTACCACCAAGTAGGTGGCCCACAAATGGGAGAATAATTACAATTTCAGAGGTGCTCCCAGGTAGCAAGGGGTATGAAGCCAACATCAGGCTCCCAAGCCCAGGGATCCTGTTGTGGAAAGAAGAGTTCCTAGAAAGTTGGGCTTTGAAGACCAGTAGTGCTTATTTTCCAAAGAGCCAGAGGGTTGTGGGAAATAGAGATTCCACTCTTAAAAGATGCTCACAAAATCCCACATGATCTGAGAATCAGAGCAGAAGCAGTCATTTGAAAGGATCCCGGGTCACACCTACCTCCTGATCTTGGAGAGTCTCCCAGAGAGGCAAGAGGCAACTACAGCACAGCCTCAGGGACAGAGACACTGGCAGCAGCCATTCGGGGGAGCTCCTTCTACCTCGTGGACGCTGGTACCAGCAAGCATAATTTCAGAATCCTCCCTGTAGCTTATCAGCCTCAGGACCGAGCCCCACCCATTTCCACCAGACTACAGACACAAGTACTAGGATGCTGCAGGCCAAGCAACTAACTGAGCAGGGGCATAGCCCCATCCACCAGCAAACAGGCTGCCTTCAGATCCTCTAAGTGCACAGCTGCCCCTGGACATGGGTCCAGCCACCAAAAGCCCCAGGACCAGCCTCCACAGCTCAGTGGACAGGCACCAGCCCCAGAGTCCCTGGCCCCTCTGACAAGTGAGCCTGCTCTGGCCTCGGAGTCAGCCTCACCATCGGCAGGTGGTAACTGCACAGGTCCTGGATGGAGCTTGGACCTACCCAACAGCAAACCTGCTTTAGCAGTGGGATCAGCCTCATACACCGACAGGCACACACCAGCTCCAGGGATACCACAGCCCAGCAGCCTGTGTAACCAGGCCACTTAATTGCAGGCCAGAAGCAGCCATGGACTCAGCTGGGTCCTGACCCTGCCCATCAGAATGCCAACACAAGATTAGGGATACCCCCGGCCCTGCAGAGAGCTGTGTCAGGAACAGTGATCCAACACCAACTCTGTGGCTCCTGGGCCCTGCAGCCAGAACGCAGAACCTGTCTCTTCCTCCCAGTAGCCAGCATAGCCCCAGAACCAGTGACTGGGCACTAGCCCTGATATCACTTGGACTGCAATTCTACCCATAAGTGAACCAGCACCAGATTTGGTGTCCCCCAGAGTTGTGCAGCCAGCTGCCTTATGATTTAGTCTCACCAAGCAGCACAGACAGCCTCCATACAAGGTAGAGCCTGGCAAACAAGCAGTCTGGGGGCAGCCAAGCCTACCAGACTACCCACAGTAGTCAGCCCACCACAGCAGAAGAGCCCAAGCAGCCCACATAGGGGGTACATACACCTAGAATATATAGCTCTAGTGACCAGGGGAGAGGGGGCTGCTGGGACCCATAGGACAGCTCCTACAAAAGGCCACTTCCCCAAGGTCAGGAAATGTAACGAACCTACTACACACATAGCAATAAAAACAGGAAGTTAAGAAAAATGAGGTGACACGGAAACACGATCCAAATGAAGGACCAAGATAAGAATTCAGAAGAAGACCTAAGTGAAGTGGAGATAGCCAATCTCCTCAGCAAAGGGTTCAAGGTAATGACTGTAAAGATGATCAAAGAACTCAGGAGAAGAATGGACGACCAGAGCAAGAAGTTAGATTTTTTTTAAAAAGAGTTAGACTTTAAAGAACAACAAACCAGAGATGAGGAATACAATAACTGAAATGAAAAATACATTAAAGGAAACTACTGTAGACTAAATGATACAGAGGAATGAATCAGAAAACTGAAGGACAGAGTACTGGCAATCACTGAAGATGAACGGTAAAACAATAGATTAAAATGAAATGAGGAAAGTTGAACAGACTTGTGAAACAACATCAAGTGTACTAATATTTGCATTATACTGGTCCCAGAAGCAAAAAGGAAAGACAAAGCAGTGTAGAACATACCTGAAGACATAAAAGTTGAAAACTTCCCTAACCTGGGAAAGAAAACAGACATCCAAGTCCAGTAAACACAGTAAGGCCAAAACAGGATCAACCCAAAGAGGACCACACCAAGACTCATTGTAATTAAAATGGAAAAAAAAATAAAGATAAAAAGACACTATTAAAAGGAGCAAAGGAAAAGCAACAAGTTACAAACATTGGAAATTGCATAAAGTTATCAGCGGACTTTTCAGGATAACCTCTGCATGCCAGAAGGGAGTGGCATGGTATATTTAAAGTCATGAAAGGGAAAAGCCTATAAGCAAAAATACTCTACCCAGCAAGGCTCTCCCTCAGCTTTGATGGTGAGATCTAAAGTTTTACAGAGAAGCAAAACTAAAAGAGCTCAGCATCGCCAAACCACCTTTATGAGAAATCTTAAAGGGGTTCTTCTAAGTGAAAAAGAAAAGGTCACGATTGAAACATAAAAATTAGGAAAGGAAACTTACTAAAGGAAAAACCTCATTGGTTAAGGCAAATATTCAACAAAGGTAGTAAATCAACCATGGACACAGCTAATAGGAAGGATGAAAATAAAAACAGTAATAAAATCATCTATATTCACAATAAGAAGTTAAGGGACACACAAAACAAGTAGATGTAAAATATAAGGTCAAATTCAGTAACTGTGGGGGAGCAGAGTAACAATGCAGGGTTGTTAGTGTCCATGTGAAATTAAGAGCTCAGCAACTTAAATAATCACACACACACACACACACACACACACACACACACACACAAACAAAACTGAAAGAAATCCAAACATAATATTAAAGATAGTCCTCACATCACAGATGAAGGGAATAAAAGGGGAAGAAAGGAACACTGAAGAAATTAAAGAGGGATTCTAAAAATACCCAAGACAAATGAAAATGAACACACAATGATCCAAAATCTATGGGACACAGCCAACGCAGTTCACAGGGGGAAGTTATAGTGATACAAGCTTATTCTTAGGAATCAAGAAAAATATCAAATAAACAACCTAACATTACACCTGAAGGAATTAGAAAAAGAAGAAAAAACAAAACTCAAAGCTGTCAGAAAGAAAAATTAAGAAAACTATACCATATGCAATGACATCAAAAAGAATAAGACACCTAGGAATAAACACACCTAAGCAGGTAAAAGACATGTGCTCAGAAATCTATCAGCCATTGGTGAAAGAAGTTGAAGACAACACAAAAAGATGGAAAAATATAGCATGTGCATCGACTGGAAGAATTAATACTGTTAAAATAACCATACTATCAAAGACAATCTACAGATTTAATGCAATCCCTATCAGAATACCAAAGCATTTTCACAGAACTTGAAAAAGTAATTTTAAAATTTGTATAGAAACACAAAGACCCCAAATAGCCAAACAATCTTGAGAAAGAACAAAGGTGGAGGCATCACGCACCTTGACTTCAGACTATACTGCAAAGCGACAGTAATGAAAGAGAAAGGTACCAGAGCAAAAAGATACACAAAGATCACTGGAATAGAATAGAGATCCCAGAAATAAGCCCACACACTTATATTTAATTGATTTATGACAAAGCAGGCAATATGGAGAAAAAACTGTCTCTTCAATAAGTGGTACTGGGAAAACTGGTCAGCTACATGGAAAAGAATAAAATTAGATTATTTTAGCACACCATATATAAAATAAATGCAAAATTGAATAAAGACCTAAATGTAGGACCAGAAACCATAAAACCCCTAGAGGAAAATATAGAACATTCTTCAACATAAATGATAGCAACAGTTTTAGGTTCAGTCTACTAAGGCAAATGAAACAAAAGCAAAAATAAACAAATGGGACTTCACTAAACTTAAAAGATTTTGCACAGCAAAGGAAACCAAAGACAAAATGAAAAGACAACCTGCTGAGGGAGAGACCATATTTGCACATGATAAGAGGTTAACATCAAAAAAGATGACCAAGCAAGGGTTCATACCTAAACTACAGAAACAGCACATACAACTCAATATCAAAAAAAACACCCAAAATCTTTTTTAAAAAAATGAGAAGACCTAAATAGACATTTTTTTCCAAGGAAAAACTACATATAGACAGCCAGAACTCACAAAGATGCTAAACATAGCTAAACGACAGTAAAATGCAAATCAAAACTATGAGATATATCACCTCAGTCTTGTCAGAATGGCTGTCATCCAAAAGATCACAAATAACAAAGGTTGGTGAGGATGTGGAGAAAGGGAAACTCTTGTACACTCTTGATGTGAATGTGAAGTAGTGCAGCTACTGTGGAAAGCAGAATGGAGGTTCCACAAAAAACGAAAAATAGAACTACCATAATATCCAGCAATTTCACTGTTGGGTATATCAGAAGAAAACAAAAACACTATTTCAAAAAAAATAACTGCACACCAATGTTCATAACAGTGTTATTTGCCATAGCCAAGATATAGAGTCAAACTAAGTGTTCATCAATAGCTTCGTGGATAAAAAAGATTTTTTATGATGACTTCAGCAAAAAATGAAACTTTGCCATTTGCAAGAACATGGATGGATTTGGAGGGTATTATGCTTAGTAAAATAAACCGCAGAGAAAACAAGCATGGCATGTTATGAGAAAAAAAGCATGGTATGGTATGAGAAAACAAGCATGGTATGTTATCACTTACACGTGGCATCTAAAAAATTGAATACAATAACAACAAAAAAACAGACTCACAGATTAAAGAACAGACTAGTGGTTACCAGCAGGGAGAGATAGGGTGGAGGAGAAAAATAGTGGTAGGAGATTTTGAGGTACAATCCACTATGTATAAAATCAATAATCTACAGTGATGTACTGTATAGCATGGAGAATATAGCCACTCTTTTATAATAACTATAAATGGAGAAGAACCTAAACATTTATGAATCACTATGCTGTACCTCTGAAACTAATATAATAACGTAAATTAACTATAGATCAATAAAATATAAAGTAAGAAACAATAAAGGGGAGACACAGATTATTAGATAGAAATCAATTAAATAAACACAAGTTTTGGAAATCAAGGAATTAAAAAACAACACGTAAGACACAACATTGGCATTTAAAGTGTACAATCTATTCATTTAAAAGAAATCATTTAAGTGGTAAAAAATGGTACCCATTCTCACAATTTTGTATATCTAGGATAAATTATTATCTACAAAAATATGTTACAAATATTCACTCAAAAAGAAAGAGAAAATTGGGATAAACCCATTTTAGTATCCAAATTTAATATCAAAGTCTCTATGCAAAGTTGATTTGAATAAGTTCTGTTAGCCACTTCTAGTTTCTTTGTGATGTAAAATCTTTTAAAGCATAAAAATCAGCCTTTCTACATTATTCCATTAGACATACATAGAAGTTAAAAGAAATGAGAAGACAGAACAATCAACCAGGAAGGTGAATTTACTGAGAAACAGTCATTCGTTCTCCCTCCTCCTTTTCTTTTCCTCCTTTTCCAGGTCTCTTTCGGTTCCGATCAAGAGAAATCTTGAGAGTTCTGAGAATATTTCTTTGAGGGCTTCAAATCACCATACCTACATCCTCTGCCACAACTACACACACGGGAACAAAAATAAACCTCTGCTATCTACTCACGTAGGAGGGATTCATGCAAAATAAACTCCTACATGGAGACCAACAGGTGAGTTTTCTACCTGTTCTTTCTAATGTCCTTCCATTATAGTAAATCCCACACATTATGAGGAAGAAACGGTTATGAGAGCTTTTCCTTGCAGTCAAAAAACTTGCATTCATTTCAAGTACCTGGTGATCATAGGGTACAGACAGGGAAGGTGCCATCCTCCTTGGGGGGAGGGGCGGTGGATGGGCTCCCGCACCCATGCACCTCCTGATGCACAGATTCTGGAGAAACAAAGGGCAGTCACACCGCAGTCAGCCTGTCAGGCTGTCGGGCCACTGGGCAACCCGACCAGCATGGAAGTGCCCCATCAGTTTGCTGAAAGCAAAACACTGTCCCCCCTGTTAGGCCAGGCAATTTGGGTCAGAGAGTCAGAGGAGACCGGTAATCAACTCCTCCTCTCTGCTCACCTCCTTGGGGTTACAGCAACCCCATCTCCAAACCCAAATCTGACCCTGGAGTGCCAAACTGGGAGTGGCAGGTGGGCTCTGCCGGTGCTTCAGCGCCCTCTGGAGGTTGTCTGCTCTAATGGCAACTCTCAGCCCTTCCTCCTCCTCCTTCCCTAGTCCTGGGGGCTGCCTTGGCCACCTGCAGCTGCTGGCCTGAATTCATTCTTCTTTTTTCTCCCATTACAATGAAGTGTCTTACAGAGGTTTGGAATCTCTTGAAGAAGGAAGATCTTTTAGCCAATACACCTTAACCGTGAGAAGTTGGTTTCAAGAATGAACCTGAAATACTGTATTTTTCTCCTGATGATTCCAAGAAGAGACAGCTCAAGTTTTCTAAATCATAAGAAAAACCAAGGTAAATATGATATTCTGAGCCAGAGATGAAAAAGCAGTTTTTAGCACCCCCTCCTCATGTCATATGACCGGGATTTAAATCAATCAACTGCCACTGGTTTTTAAATCAAGTGACCCAACTTTAAATCCATCAGCTGCTTCCCTGTAACTCACGTGACTTGGCTTTGAATAGTAAGAAATGCAGAGGTATAAAAATGATGTTCTGAACAATAAATGGAAAGACAACATTTTAGAAAATTTTTTCCTTTTCAAATGGACCATTCATTGCCTACAGAATAAAGGATTCCCTTGTGGATTTCTTGAACAGTAAACACATACATTGTCTCCGTTGGCTTGATTGACTTAGATTTTGGGTTTTTTGTTTTTGTTGTTGTTGTTAACATCTTTATTGGAGTATAATTGCTTTACCTTGTTGTGTTAGCTTCTGCTGTATAACAAAGTGAATCAACTATTCGTATACATATATCCCCATATCCTCTCCCTCTTGTGTCTCCCTCCCACCTTCCCTATCCCACCCCTCTAGGTGGTCACAAAGCACTGAGCTGATCTCCCTGTGCTATATGCAGCTGCTTCCCAATAGCTATCTATTTCACCTTTGGTAGTGTATATATGTCCATGCCACTCTCTCACTTCATCCCAGCATACCCTTCCCCCTCCCTGTGTCCTCAGGTCCGTTCTCTACATCTACGTCTTTATTCCTCGGCAGCGACTCCTGCTAGGGACGGATACTTCCTTTTATGCTCAGGGAAATCCCCTAGTTTGAATATGATTTGACTTTGATCCTGTGAAACCATCAGAACTTCCCACCAGAGATAAATGAGGAGATTCTGGCCTTTATTAGTATGCATGATGAACACGGGTGTCCTGGCTGTACTTGCCAACCCTCCTATTTTACCCACCTATTTTTATCCACCTTCCTCCCTGTGAGTACCTTTGACCAACCCTGAGTTCAGACTCCTGACCTATTACAGTGACTTTGTCAGCCTTTCTTTAAAAATGGACAGGTAATAAAACGAATTTAACCTAGAAGCAGCAGCTCAGTAAGGGAAATAAAATCATCAGAAGTTATCTAATCACAGCCACAGCCATCCAGGGCTCTGTCTTACCTGCTGGGTCATAAGAATGGGACCTTCCTAAACTTGAAGGGCATCCAATCAAATAAGTAAAGGTCTGCTCACCTCTGGCTCTTGGAGGGATTGCTAGGTACTCTACCCAGTGTATACTAACTGCAAAACACTCTCATGGTTGTGAAACACCTATGTTCCAGGAAAGCTTTTTGGAGTGCATGGGGAAGGTTTCTTTTTGACATCAAGCAAAAAATAAATCACCAAGCTCTTTGAGCACAGGGGTTCTTAAGAGGGCAGTAGAAGGAAGGAATGGGCAGAAAAGACGATCTCCAGTGAAGTGAAGGCCGTTTTTCCAAAAGAGTAGGCTTTAGTCTCAGTTTAAGGAGAACACTTTTAAATAGCTGGGACAGCTCCAAACTGCAGTTTAGGGAACGAGTGCTTCAAAAGAACAGTGCTTTAAAAGTCCTGGCAAGGCAGCAAGAGGATGAAGAGTTGGTTTTGCATAGTTTTGAACACAGGAGTAAAGAAGCAGAGGCATCTCTGACTAAAAGGCCCTGAGATCCTATGGCATCAATGGGTCAGTTGCAGGGGCAGGGGGTGTGGGGGGCGATATTTCTCTCTCAACGTCTCCCAGGGCAGCCACCCTTCCCGACCCCACCCCCCCACTCCCTTCACCCTTCCTCCCTACACTGTTGGGTCCCCAGGGACAGCACTTTTCAAGCTGGAGCCCTCAGGCACCATCTCTGCTGTCTGGATTCTTCCTGGAGCCTGGCAAGTTCTGGGACAGGAAGGCGGGTCTGCAAGGCCGCTGTGGTGCAGTCGGACCTGGAGGCCTGGAGGGGAACTGGAGCCCTGAAGCCCACCCACGTCCTTGAAGCCGAGGGAGCAACACATCCTCCTTACAGTATTTCTCAGGGGTCAGCGTGCTCCCCACCCGACGGTGATCCATACTCACTTGAGGCAGCAAGGACTGCCTCTAACTGGCCCCCTCGATTCCGCCTTAAGGGTCCTCGCACATGTGTGATAACGCAGGCCCAGATCTCTTTAGTCAGCTGAGGCCAGTGCTGCCGGCATCCCTCCAGTCCCATCCCCCAGCCCCTCCCTCTGGGACTGTATCTAATAGAAGAAAGAGCACAGAGGAATTGGCTGAATCAAGGGACCTGGGAGCCTGGGGATGAGGTTGAAGACTGAGAACCTAAGGCGCAATTACATATTATTGGAAACTCTTGTGGAGTGTGTGGGGGGGGGGAGGTTAGGAGGCTGAGAGGTTGAGTCGACCTGCTGAGTCCAGCCCCAGGACACCACACAGCCCTGTCCCCCTTTCCCTGCCATCAGACAAGAGGTGCCGCAACTCCAGCCGGGACTCTGCACTTCCCCCTCCCTGATTCTCCAGAAGAGCAGGTGGCCCCCCTCTGAGGGCAGGGGCAAGACAACGGACCAAGTCCCCCTGCACTAAGGCGCTACTGGAATCTCTTCCTGAACAGCAGTGCTGGCTTGGAGCGAACCTGTGCACCGCCAAAATTGGTCTCGTCCTGCAGCTGAGGGACGCAGGCTTTAAGTCAGCTGCCTTGGCTTTAAATCAATCAGTCCCCCCTTTAAGTCAGGTGACCCGACTTTAAATCACTGTGTGCCCCTCAAGCCTGCCACTTCAAAAGTTGGGAACTTCACTTTGATCCCAGCACCTCACACAGCTGAATGCACACTGTAGTCACCCCCAAGCCTGGCTTAGAGGCAGGATATAAGGTAAGGGGATGGGCTGCACACATGGTGAGGAGGGTGCACTTCATGTACCAGAAGGGTCCAGGTACTCTGGGTACAGCAAGCAGTGCACGATACAGCAGCTCCCTGGCAAAGCTGGTGATGCACAGGGGGAGCAGGCACACCCAGGCACGCAGAGGTTCCAGGCCGGGAGCTGGGGCACAGCCAGCCGGGAGGGTGTGAAAGCCGAGGATCTGAGCCTTCTTGAGAAAGGCAGACACAGAGAGAGGATGGATGAGAAACAAAGACCAGATGAAACATGGATTTGAAAAGCACACCCTGCTCTTGAAATTGGGGTTGGGTCACCACAGATTTGAATCTTCTTACGCCCCAGTACCTAGTGCTTTGGCATTTGCCCAATTACTTATAAAATGTGACTGATAATATCTAAACCATAGAATACTGCATTTGGAGTGGTTTTGCGTGTTTATGTTTCTATAGTGGAATAATCTTTTCTACAAGAAAAATGTACACAATCTGAAATAAATTCAAACCCCTCTTTAAAAAGTACTATATCGGACTTCCCTGGTGGCGCAGTGGTTAAGAATCTGCCTGCCAAGGCAGGGGACATGGGTTCGAGCTCTGGTCAGGGAAGATCCCACATGCCGCGCAGCAGCTAAGCCCATGGGCCACAACTACTGAGCCTGCAGACCACAACTACTGAAGCCCGTGTGCCTCGAACTGGTGCTCCACAACAAGCCCAGCAAGAGAATCCACCGCAATGAGAACCCCGCGCACCGCAACAAAGAGTAGCCCCCGCTTGCCGCAACTAGAGAAAGCCTGGGCATAGTAACGAAGACCCAACGCAGCCAAAAACAAATTAATTAATTAATTAGTTAACTATTTTAAAAAGGTACTATACCTTCAGTACAGCTTCTCTGGGAAGAACAGAGAGATGGCGTAGGAGAGTGAGAAAGACCAATATTTAGTGCACATCTCTCATGCAGCTGCTCTGCTGGCTCAGATAGATTTATCCCCACTTTACAAAGGAGGAAATAATCTCAGAGAGGTTTAGTAATTTTCCCAAAGCCAAACAGCTATGGAGTGGCAGAACCAAGATCTGAACCAAGTCTGTTACCTTCAAAGCCTAAGTCCTCATCACAACAAAACTCAATTAATATTTACATTTATCGAATTACATTGCAAGCTGGGGAGTTCTTGGCACAATCCTGAATAAGAGTGAGAAAGAAAGAAATAGCATTGTTCCTACAGTCAACCCAAATTTTTGGAGCAGCTGCTAGATGCCTGGCCCTTTTTGGGGTTCAGCAGTGATAAAGACAGGAAGAGTCCTGCTTTCATGAACCACGTAGTGGGGAGGAGAGACGGGTGCAACTTGGGTGAGGGATTTCACGTTGCTGGACCTCTGTTTTCTCATCTGGAAAATGGGATGGGTGTTCCTCATTTTCTGGGATTGTCCAGCCCTCACATTCTCTAATTCCATAAGAAGCATTTGTTTTCCTATTTCTTTAAAATTCATTCAGGCCGTGAGCTGTGATAAATGTTGTTAGCTGCCCCCCAAAGCACTCTTTTCCCACCCTTTTCCTGTGATGAATGTTGTTAGCTGCTCCCCAAAGAACTCTTTTCCCACCCTTTTCCTGTGATCAGGTCTTTCCCGAAACATGACTCACAGTCAGTCAAGTCACAGAACCTAAGGGGCACCCAGCAGAAAAATTCCAACCCTTGCTTCCCAGGAGCTCTGCGGTCTACCTGCCAGGTAAACTTAACTCACCTGGCACAAGGTGGCCATCCCTGGTTTCACATCAACATGATCTCAGGCACAAACCTCCTTCTTTTTCCATTTTGTCTTTAAGTTACTTGTTGAAACAACTGCACAAATATGACACAGATATAAAATCAGGCATCTTCTGCCCCCAGTGCCTACTAATAAATGATTTTCTGCCACTTTAATGATAAAGATAGAACATTTCAACATTCTGCTACCCTTATTATTTGTCATTTTTGTTGATATTTCTATTGACTACATCTTTCAATATTTTAACAATGGAACATTTATTTAGGGTGTTCCAGACCCAGCCTTTAGTGGTAAAGGTTTCGTTGTTATATTTCTATTATGTTTCCTTTCAAAATCATTATCCTATTTAAATGGATTAAGTCAATTCTATAGGCATTTATCTTAGGATATTGATGAAATTGATACATAGAGGGCAGTAGTACAAGTTGATTGGACTTGAGAACCTCTATTAGCACAGTTAAGTATAAATATTATCTATATGTAAACCAAAGTACAGGCCGAGTGAGATTCTCTGACTTTTTTCCACTGTCTGCCCCTCAAGCCTGTGAGAAATGGAATAGTTCTTGCCCTATCAGTAAACAAAGGATGTCACAGTCTTCAGCACTTGCGGCCCTCCAATGTGAGCCGGCGGGCCCTGAGGCACTCAGGATATGCAAATACAGAATGCAGGCCCCAGAGAGCTGAGGTGCATATCAAAGGAAGGAATTCAGTGAGCCCAGGCAAAGAAAAGCGCCGCATTCCTCACCTTGGGAGAGCTGGTTTTCCTTAGTTAACAATCACCTTTGGATGTTCCCCATTACCTGCGCCAGTTCCCTGCCCTGTCCCCTCCCCCCGGTACTTTAGCTCAGGGAGGAAGGAGCGCAGAGGGACTCGGCTGAATAAGAGGCCTGCCCGCCTCGGGAGGAGTTTTCATCCGCTTTTCCCGCAGTCGGGAAGAGGGGCGCTGACGCTGCAGCCGGACCCTGCGCCTCCCTTGCCCCGTTTCCCCTCAGGACGCTCAGGCCGACCCCCTCCTCACGCCCACCAGGTCTCGCGAGCCAGGACGAGGGCAGGGGCGAGAGGACGGACCGAAGTTCCCGGGGACCAGACGCTGGAGGCCGCTCTTTCTGCACAGCAGCGGCGGGTGGCAGCGAACCCCTGCCCCTCAGAAGCTGGTCTTGTGCTGCCGCCCGGGCACCGGACCAGGCGGAGGGTCGGCGCCCACTTACCCGGCCCGCCGTCCCCGCGACTGTCATGGCTTCGGCCGCCGGGGCACCTCCAGAGCCGGCAGCCTCAGTGAGGTCGCCCTCCCCTCGGGCTCCGGGGCAGTTCCGTGAAGGCGGAGGGAAGAGACCCCGCCTGAGCCGGGAGTTCCAGCTCTGAGGAAACGCGGGCTCTGTTCAGCGCGCAGTGGGTGGGACCGCTCTGCCCCGAGGCCTTCCGGGAGGGAGCGGGGCGGCGGGGGAGGGAGCCGCCAGGAGCGCAGGGCCCCGTCGGGGGTCCTGGAGGGGCGGCCCGGCCTGGGGGCCACGCCCATTGTGGCCGCAGCCCAGGCCTTTTTCCTGGAATCCTACACAAAAAAATTAGAAAGATACACAGTCTATAGTAAATAGTGACAAATGATTGTTGCTGTTGTGCTCACTATTCTATTAAAGGTGTAAAATCCATAAAACACTTTAAGTTCAAAATTAAATGTGAATTTTTACCTTTCTAATTATGTCTCTGATATTCACAGTTGTGGTTAATGAATCAGAGACTGTGGCATCACTAGTTAAAAATGAGCTTGTTAAAAAAATAGAACTCAGGCCAACCGGACCTACTGAATCACAATCTGCACTTTTACAATCTCCCCAGTGTACTCGTGTACCCATGAAGAGTTGAAAGGTACATTTCTACCTGGACAGGTCTTTTCTCTATGAGAAATACACACATTTTATCCAGTTTGATATAAATAAAACACTCAAAAATGCATATGCCTGTGTTGAAACCATCATTTTATCATTTCTTTTCCAGACAAGTATTGTCTCTATACTGGTTTTGTGGATCACATGCCATACTCTTTTCTTGTAGTTAGAAATAAGGTAGAGAAAGTTACTTTGTAAAAAAATATATATATATATGTATTAGTGGATAATTGAAGACACTCTTCTAAATTAAAACCTTCTCTTAACTTGCTGTTTTCTTCTTGGGTCATATTATGAACTCTTCCCGTGGCCACATGGCATGTGTACGTTTAATTTCAGGTACTGCTGACATTCCAGGATGTGGCCATAGATTTCTGTCAAGAGGAGTGAGAATGCCTGGACCAAGATCAATGGGAATTGTACAGGGATGTGATGTTAGAGAAGTATAGGAACCTGCTCTCCTTGGGTGAGGATACCTTCCTTCCAGAATTCCTTATCCAACCACAGGGTTTGCAGTCCTTCATTTGTACAATGTCTCCAGGAATCTTCTGCTTCCTACAATAGGGTTTCAGAGTGCAACGTTTCAGGAAAGACTGGGAGTTTGTGGGTATACTTTTTCTTATTCTTTTAAAATTGCAGCCTCCTTTTAATATACTTTGTAACTGCTTGGGATGTGTCTATATGAACTGTGTACTATATGCTTCTGTTATAGTCCTTACAATATTTTATTGCCTTATTTTCTCTAACAATTTTCCATGGATTCTTTGGGCTTAAGGTATATTAAAAGGGAGACTGCGAATCTGGGACTTCCCTGGTGATGCAGTGATTAAGAATTCGCCTGCCAATGCAGGGGACCCGGTTCGATCCCCGGTCCGGGAAGATCTCACGTGCCACGGAACAACTAAGCCATTGGGCCACAACTACTGAGTCTGCACGCCACAACTACTGAAGCCGGTGTGTCTTGAGCCAGTGCGCCATTTATTTTTTGGAGAATAAAACCAATTCTGAGTGATTAAAATTTAGGCCAGCTAGTCAAAATGCTTTATCACCTGTTCTTCTAAAACACTGGTCAATGAAACAAGTTTTACTAGGGATAACAGTGTAATTGTATTCTGGCGTTCATATGGGCAATATGGTTTATGACCTTGATGCTGGATCACGACATTTCAACGATATAACTGCTATTAATTGTCTGTTTGTTCAATGATTAAAGTCTCACGTGATCTGAGTTCAGAGTGGAGTCATCCTGGTTGGTTTCTGTCTATTGCAGATTTCTTCCAGTATGAAAGGACAAGAGCAATACGGCTTCCTTTACAAAATGTCTTCAAACTAAATGATGATATAATCTACATTCAATTAATTTATACATACCCTACTGTAGAACAGGGTTCGTTACGGTGGCAGACCCCGGTAATTATGTAAAAGTGAACCTTTTTCTGCACTGGTTCAAGTCCTCTTCCTAAGAATATGTTTATAATCAACATTCTTTCACAAATTACCCAATTTAATTCACCATAGCATTCCTCATATTAACTAAATGGAAAATCCTAGGCTATATACAAATCCAGAAAGGGTCAAAAATCATCAGCTCCCGTGGATGATTACAACCCAATGCTGAGGCATTCAAATTACTTATTAAAGACCCACTATGTCCATCAACATCATCAATTTATATATTATTGCCCCAATGCTAGCCTTAACCCTGGCTCTCACAACATGAATTCCTCTTCCCATATCTTATCCACTAATTAGTATAAATGTAGGCATATTATTTCTATTAGCCATATCACACCTAGCCATTTATTCCATCCTCAGATCTGGATGAACTTCACATTCAAAATACTCACTCACTGGAGCTCTAGGAACAATAGCACAGACAATCATCTCATATGAAGTAATGTAGCAGTTATTCTATTCTCAGTCTTACTGGTAAATGGATCATTTACACTTTCAACAGTAATTATTACACAAGAACACCTATGACTAATTTTCTCCTGAACCCTACCCAGAATTTGATTATCTCCTCATTAGCAGAAATCCAATGAAGCCCCACTTGATTTCACGGAAGTAGCATCAAAACCTGTATATGTCTTCAATGTAGCAGGCCCATTCACCCCGTCCCTCCTAGAGAATATGTCAATTTCCCTATAATAAACATTTCCACAGCAATCTATTTTTAGGAGCATTCGACAATCCCTAGGTGCCAGAATTATATACAGCCCAAGTCATCATTAAAACACATCTAACAATCTCCTTTCTATGAATTTGAGCCTCCTACCTACAATTTTAATATGATCAACGCATACATCTCTTATGAAAAGTTTTTTTACGACTAACATTAACCTTATGTATATGAGAGTTTTCACTACTTGTCATCATACCAGGCAACCCACCACAAATTTAAGAAATATGTCTGACAAAAGAGTTACTTTGATAGAGTAAATCATAGAGGTTTCAATGCTCTGATTCCTGGAATTGAATTCTTCCTAATAATTTTACATTCTCCATGCTACCTACCACATTACACCACATGCTATATAGTAAAGTTCTCTAAGTAAGCTTCAGGCCCATACCCCCAAAATATTTTTGTATATCCTTCCTGTGCTAATAAACTCTCATTGTTTTTACCATCATTCTACTGACCATTTTCTCAGGAAATATAATTGTATAACAAGCTCACACTGGTTAATGGTATCCCCATTCTAATAAAAAACATGAACCCATAAGCTACAGAAGCATCCAACAAATATTTCCTAAAACAGTCCACCACATCAATACTACTTATAATGGCTATTATCATTAATCTAATATACTCTGGTCAAAGAGCACAATGAATAACAAGAATCTTTAATCCAGCAGCATCCACCCTCATGACAATCGCCCTTGTCACAAAAGTAGGACTTTCCCCATTTCAATTCTGAGTGCCTGAAGTCACACGAGGCATCCCATGAACAGCAGACCTGATGCTATCAACATGACAAAATTGCACCCCTATCAGTTTTATACCACGTGTCACCATCCATCAACCTAAATATACTATTAATCATAGTGATATTATAAATCATAGCTGGAAGCTGAGGCAGACTTCGCCATACTCACCTGGAAAATATTACACCCTCCTCATCAATTGCCCTTATAGGATGAATAACAGCTATTATAATGTATATTCAGATTATAACAATCCTAAACATACTAATTTATATCATAACAACACTATCTTCTTCTTATTTATGCCCAGATCATGTACTACAAGAGTATCATTATCACACACATGAGATAAAACACCTCCCATCACAATCATTTTCCTCACCATTATAGTATCATTAGGACATCGCCCATCACTATCAGGCTTTCTACCCAAATGAATAATTATCCAAGAGATAACAAAAACGACAACATCATTCTACCAACACTAATAGCCATCATAGCAGTCCTCAGCATATATTTCTACTTGCAGCTAACATGCTCCACATCACTAACTATATTCCCTTCATTAAACAACACAAACACAAAACAATTTGAACATACAAAGAAATAACCTTCCTATCATTACCAATCATAATACCCACACGGTTACTACACACAACACCCATTCTATCGGTGCTGGACTAGGAATTTAGGTTAGTTCAGACCAAGAGCTTTCAAAACACTAAACAAGTGAAATTTACTTAATTCCTAAAAATAAGGATTGCAAGACTTTATTCTACATCAATTGAATGTAAAGCAAACACTGTATTGAAGCCAAATCTTTACGAGATTGATGAGTTTTAACCCCAGGAAACTTTAGTTAACAGGCAAATCCTCTAGTCAACTGACTTCAGTCTACTTCTCCTTCATTTGAGAAAGAAAAAAAGAAAAAAAAAAAAGGCAGGATAATCACTGGCAGAATTGAAGCTGCTTCTCTGAAGTTACAATTCAATTTGTTGATTCACCACAGGGTTTGCCAGAAAGAGGGCTCAATCTCTGTCTTTAGATTTACAGTCTATTGCTAACTCAGTCATTTTACCTCTGTTCATACACTGCTGATTATTTTCAACATATCACAAAGATATCGGCATTTTATATTTACTATTTGGTGCTTGAGCTGGAGTAGCAGGCAGCACCTTATTTATATTAATCCAGGTTGAGCTATGCTGACCTGGACCGCTACTTGGAGATGCCCAAATCTGTAAGGTTGTCATAACAGTCCCTGCACTTGTAATAATTTTCTTTATAGCTGTACCCGTTATGATTTCAGGCTTTGAAAACTGGCTTGGGCCACTAAGAACTCGGACACCTGAAGTAGCATTTCCCCCAATAAATCATATAAACTTTTGACTACTTCCCCCATCATTCTTACTCCTACTCATATCACCAATAGTAGAAGCTGGTTCTGGTACCAGTGGGACGGTGTATTCAGCTCTAGCCTGCAATCTGGCCCATGCAGGAGCCTCTGTCGACCTAACTGTTTTCTCCTTACATTTAGCAGGTGTCTCCTCAATTCTTGGTATTATTACTTTTATTACTATAGTCTTTAATACAAAACCAGCAGTCATATCCCAATACCAAACACCATTATTTGTTTAATCTTCCCCAACTATAGCCATATTACTATAATTACCAATCTCAGTCCAAGCAGCCAGAATTGCCATGCTGTTAAGAGATAGAAATCTAAACACTACTTTCTTTGACCCTGCAGGAGGAGACTGAATCCTATACCAACACCTATTCTGACTCTTTGGTCACCCTGAAGTCTGTATTCATGGCCTAACAGGGTTTGCTATAAACTCACATAGCATTACCTACTATTTAGGACAAAAATTGCCTTTCAGCTATCTGGGAATAGTATGAGTCATGTCCACTGGTTTTTTAGGAGTTCTCTTGTGGGCCCATCATATGTTTACCATAGGGATAGCTGTGGACTCAGGAGCATACTTTGCATCAGCTACCGTAATTACTTCTATCCCTACAGGAGTAAAAGTATCTAGCTGATTAGCAACTCTTTATTTAATTTTTCTTTTTCTTTTCTTTTTTTTTTTTGGCTGAGTTGGGTCTTGGTTGCTGCGCATGGGCTTTCTCTGGTTGCGGTGAGCGGCAGCTACTCTTCGTTGCGGTGTGCGGCCCTTTCATTGCAGTGGCTTCTCTTGTTGCAGAGCACGGCCTCTAGGCGCGTGGGCTTCAGTAGTTGTGGCTTGCGGGCTCTAGAGGGCAGGCTCAGTAGTTGTGGCACACGGGCTTTTTGCTCCGCGGCATGTGGAATCTTCCCAGACAAGGGCTCGAACCCGTGTTCCCTGCATTGGCAGACGAATTCTTAACCACTGCGTCTCCAGGGAAGTCCCTGGTTAGCAACTGTTCACGGAGGTAATACTATATGACCTCCCACTATATTATGAGTTTTAGGCTTTACTTTTTCTTTTTACAGTAGGTGGTTTGACAGGAATCATCTTAGTCAACTCATCCCCAGACATTGTCCTCCAGGATACATACTATGTAGTAGCACACTTCCATGACCTAATGTCCATGGGAGCAGTCTTCACTATTATAGGAGGCTTTCTACACTGATTCCCACTATTCTCAGGTTATACAGTTAACTCAGCATGAGCAAAAATTCACTTCACAAGTATATTTGTAGTAGTAAATATGACTTCCTGCAGCACTTTCGTGGCCTCTCAGGGATGTCACTACGTTAGTCTGAGTACCCTGAGGCACACACAACATGAAATATTTTGTCTTTAGGCTCATTCATCTCAGTAGCAGCAGTAATGCTAATCATCTTCATACTTTGAAAAGCATTTGTGTCTAAACAAGAAGTCTTAGCAGTGGAAATTGCTACTCCTAACCTAGAATGGTTACACGGATGTCCTCCACCATATCCTACGTTTCAAGATCCTACCTATGTAAATGTAAAATAAGGAAGGACTCAAGTCCTTTTCAACCAGTTTCAAGCCAACACCATAACAATTCTGTCTTCCTCAATAAATGAGATAAAAGTAAAAAGTGATGTAGCTTTGTCAAAGTTAAATGATAGGCTAAAATCCTGTATATGACTAAGGCATATCAATTTCATCTAGGCTCTCAAGATACAACATCACCGATTATGGAAGAACTTTTACATTTTCTTCATCACACATTAATAGTGATTTTTAAAATAAGTTCTCTAGTCCTCTATATCATTTCACTAATATTGACATCTAAACTCATATGCATACAATAGATGCACAGGTAGAGAAAATGTGAACAATTTACTAGCTATTATTGTAATCTTAATTGCCCTATCATCATTGTGAATCCTTTACATGATACATGAAATCAATAACTCTTCCCAAACCATAAAAAAACTATGGGTCAGTAACGATACTGAAGCTACAAATACACAGATTACGAAGATTTAAATGTTGACTCCTCTGTAATCCCCACATCAGAGCTAAAACCAGGAGAATAATGCCTAATAGAAGTCAACAACCGAGTAGTTAGGGATAGTCATTGAATATTAGCTTCATCTGAAATTGTTGTACACTCCGGGGCTGTTCCTTCTCAGGCCTAAAAGGAGCTGCTATCCCAGGACGCCTAACTTAAAGAATCCTAATATCAACAGGACCAGGCCTATGTTGTGGACAAGAGAGCTCGTTTTCCTGAGTTGAAAGACAGGACAGAGGGATATGTCTGAGATATGGGGTGAATCTGCAGCCCATGGGGATTCACTCTCCAAGCTCCAGTATAGGAATGGGGCCTCTAGGGTCCCAGGCCACCCACTACGCCCTCTGGAGCAGGATCTGGGCAACATTCCCTGTCAGTGATGAGGCAGCCCTAGCACTTGTCACGGCCCGATGTCGTGTCCTATGTGGGCCCCATGCTCTTGGGACCACACCCCACACTCTGCAGGCCCATGCTACAGGGTCCTTCATGCCTCAGGAGTAGAGACCACACAGCAAGCAGTTCCCTCCCCAACCAGCAGGAGGAGGGGAGGAGAGCAGGGGCACCAGGGGACTCTCACTCAGACAACAACACCCCAGCGGTGCCAGCGGGGACAGTGATGATGCAGATGAGGCACAGACCAAGAGATGGGACCAGAGGACCCAAAAGGCAGCTGGTCAGGTCCTGGCTCACCTGCAACCCGGACACCTTTGTCCCGCATACACCCCCTTCCTCATACACCCTCTCCTTAAATGCAGATTCTTCAGATGCGAACAGGCAGAGCTTCAGACTGAAAGTCAGCTCTTCCAAAATGACCCGTCAGCAAACACTGCAGGATTCCACTCCAGTGGGTGCCCTGCAGTCGACAACTCAGGGACTGAAGTGGATATCGGTGCCAGGGGCAGTGGGAGGGAATGGGGAATGAGACTTTCATGGTTGTGGAATTTTGGTTTTGCAGGACGAAAAGTTCTAGTGATGGTGGTGATGGCTCCACGAGAAAGTGAATCTATCTGATGCCTCAGAAACGTGCACTTAAAATGGTGATGATGGTAAAGGGTATGTGACGTGTGTTTTATTTCACTTAAAATAAATTCTTAAAATAATGTCTTGTTAATTGAGATTCCATTTCGACTCCCCTTCATCACAAATGTCGGAGGCCCAGACACAGTCCCCTACCTTAGGGGCCATCACGGTACCCTCACAGAGCACGTGGGAGACCATTCTTAGGGGGGGCTAGTCTGTGCTCACCTGACCTCTGTCCAGGGGGACCCAGGCAGTGGTGACCCCCATAGATTAGACATATGATATGCTATAGTATTAATACGATACCACCAAGTGTTGTCACTCACCGGAACACAGAGCAGCAACCCACTCAAACATGCCTGACCTCATATGATTGTGACAAGATGAAGAGAAGAAAAGGAACCACAGGTTAATCAGGACAACACCCTTAATGCAGAGGTTGGAAATCTCAAAGGGGACAGGACACACTGCAGGCAAAGAGCGCATATGCGGTCTCCCCATCCATGTGATCCTGACCCATGCAGGTATGGTGAGACCCACACAGTCCCCGCACCCTATACCTGGGGCCACACATCCACACTCACCAGGGTGACCCACCTCCCCAGACCCCTCCACCTGGGTCACATGTCCACAGTCCCAGGGTGACCTCACCTCCCCAGACCCTGCACCTGGGGTCACACGTCCCCTTGGTCAGGACACCATGGCTCTGCAGGGGGCTCCCCCAATGTGGAAACAAGCTGGGTCCCTGGGACCTCCTGGGATGGGAAAAAGTGTCAGGTGGGTCTCCTTTCCCCACACTTGGCCCAGAGGAGTCCTCCTCTTCTCACTTTGGTTCTGTTTGATTTGAACTGTTTGTACAGCTTTCATACTAAAGTTGAACACACGACCCTGATGCTGGCATGCTCATTCCTTTCTCATCTCACTTACATGTTGAGAAAACTCACAGGACAGCAGGGCTGAAAGCCGAGGTGCAGCTCTGGATTCTGCTGAGTAGGGACGGAAGACTGGAGGGAGAGCTCAGCAGCAGCCTCAGCTGTCACCCATCGGCCTTTTGCCCGATCTGCGTGCCCTGCAATCAATTCAGCAGCTAAACCTGCTTCCCTATGCACCATGCACGTGCTGGTAAATTGGAATTATTGCCAGGTAGTCCTCCTGAGGATTCTCCATGAGCCCCAGGGAAGGTGAACCTTGCAGGGATTAAGACTAAGGCCCCGACCATAGCACTGACCCTTGGGAGGACCAGGTCACCACACTCAGAAGAGAGGCTGTTACGTAGACAAGCCCACCTCAGCTCCAGACCACAGACATCTAAGCACTGACATTCAGATGCAGGCACGGAGCTTCCCAGTACTGAGGCCAGGCCGGGTCTCTACCCAGGTCCCCATAGTCCTAGCGTACACAGAACATGGTCAGGTCTAAATCTTCTTATTATAGACAACACATGGTCAGCTCTAAACATAATCAGTAGACAGGACATGCAGAGGTCTAAATCTACCATGTAGACACAACTTGATCATGTTTAAACTAGCTTAGGGCTGATCTCATAGGGGGTACAGATCACACACATGGGTCTCTCATCTTTGGACACCCACGTCAGGAAACTGAACAAAATCTTTGTCATTAAACATTTCAACAGGTAAAACAGAAATGTTCCCAATTTCTCTGGCCACCTGATGGTCAGGATCCACGGGCGAGCCACGAACTTCTTAGAGTGCAGCCCAGTCTGCTGCCAGGACAGACAAGAAGTGGCCTGATTCCAGCCTCCCAGGCTTCCAGAAGGAGGCGGCCACACTGCAAGCCAGGTCAGGAGAGTCCTGCATGGTCCGGGCCGGGAGATCCGGTCTGTCCATTCGGCTGGCCGATTCCGGGCGGGGCGCTCAGGGCCGCTGAGAACCCTGCACTCAGGTCCTGCTTCCCTGCAGCGTGTGCGTGTGCGTGTGCGTGTGCGTGTGTGTGTGTGTGTAGAGGGGGCGGTGGCTGACGGCTCCCATGGTTCCCAACCCGGGCACCGCGCTGTCTTCGAGGGGAGGCACGGGGAGAGGTAGGGGCACAGAAGCCGTTGGAGAGGAGAACCCACCGCGGAACTCCTTGCACACTGGCTCGCCCCACCCGGAGACACGCCTGCCTATCGAGGGCCGCATGTCGTCCCCCAGTCCCCCGCCCCCGAGGGCAGGGTGCCTGCTCTTTCAACAGCACAGGGTCTCACATGAAGGAGACCCAGTGTGGACTGTCAGCCCCTGACTCCTGATGCTGTGTTTGGGGAGAATGAACCCCCTTGACTGGGTGATGAGACCCTGTGAGGAAAGAGGTGGCGGCCCGATCCAAGTCAGGGCCTGGCTGAGATATGAGAAAACAGGAGCCAAGGGCAGGGCCTGGAGGCCAGGCAAACAGGAGGGGCACCCCCAGCCTTGGCCGGGCTCTCCAACGGTGACATTGTTGCTTTAGGGGACCTAGGACAGGTGACTGAATGTAATGGGAGTCTAAACTGGACCCTGAATGCGGCTTAAAGAAGGTGTGAAGGATGTTACTGAGACAGTGACAGTCATTGGAAGACAAACTCTGTGTCAGGATATCCTGCTCCATCCATTTAAATCCCTGAGATCTGTGACCTTTACGTGGCTACGCAGGATTGTTAGAGCAGCTGCGTGCGGATATATCTGGGGCACAATTCAGTCTGCAGCCAACTTGCAAGTGGTTCCAGCAAACACACAGGTGTGCGCACAGGCAGGCACAGCACACACACAAACATATGCACGTGCACAGCACAAATATATTCACACACTAGCATGTGAACACACATGCATCCATATGCCCATGCACACACTAATGTGTGCAAGTTCACATACCTATCCACATGCACAGCATATTTATGCAAACAGGCACATGCACACGCATAGCACACACACAAGGAATAAAGTGAATCCGTAAAGCATTAATTCCTGAACACAAGTGAAGCTGACATGTATTTTTCCCTTTTCTTAGCCTTGATGTTTTCCACAACAAAAAGTTTAAGAAAAAAGTTAATGGCAAATGACTTTTGATTCATAGGACTTTCTGATTTTATTCCACAAATATTATGACAGCAGAAATTAATGTAGATATTACATGTGTCCACTAATGGAAGAATGGAGAAGAAAAACACGGTTTATCAATACAAGGGAATGCTATTCAGCCTAAAAAGGAAGTCAATTCTGACACAGGATGCAGCAGGGATGAACCTTGAGGGCATTATGCTCAGTGATGTAAGCTAGACACAAAAAAACAAACAGTGCTTGATCCACTCATACAAGGCCCCTAGAGCAGTCGGAAATATAGAGACATAAAGTAGGATGTTGAGGGCCAGAGGCTGAGGGAGGGACAATGGGGAGTGAGTGTTTAATGGGGACTGTTTCAATATTGCAAGATGAAAAAGTTCTGGAGGATGATGGTGGTCAGGTTTGCACAACAGTGTGAATTAATTCCTGACCCTGAAATGTGCACTTAAAAATGGTTAAGATAGTACATTTTATGTTATGTGTACCAGACCACAATTTTTAAAACTTTTCCAAAAACAACAGGAAATAGTCCATGAATACCACAAGATGCACAACTTCACTAACAAGAGAGGGATTAAAGCCATAAGAAAAATACTGTGCATACACCTACCAGAATGGCAGACATGAAAGACATAGTATCAAATATCAGCAGGATGTGGAGCAATGGAAAGCCTGGTACGCAACGGGGGGATGCAACCACTTCTGAAGCAATCGGGCCTCAGATAGCGAAGTCCGTGCACAGAGACCCACAGTGCTCCTCCCAGTTGAACACAAACCCACCAGCCCTGCACCAGGACACACGGACATGGACTGGCAGCCACAGGAGCCAAACCTGAAGGAACCTGAAGGCCATCACAGACGGATGCAGAAATGAACCATGCACGCTCCTATGAAGGAATATTCCACAGCAATGGAGTACATTTTGTTTAAAGGTAGTAAAACTATAAACATTATTTTTTAAAGAAAACTATATTTACAAGATGAAAGAATCTATAATTCTGGCACCTAGGGATTGTCGAATGCTCCTAAAAATAGATTGCTGTGGAAACGTTTATTATAGGGAAATTGACATATTCTCTAGGAAGGACGGGGTGAATGGGCCTGCTACATTTTCTACATTGAAGACATGTACAGGTTTTGATTCTACTTCTGTTAAATAAAGTGGGGCTTCACTGGATTTCTGCTACTGCGGAGATAATCAAATTCTGGGTAGGAATCAGGAGAAAATTAGTCATAGGTGTTCTTGTGTAATAATTACTGTTGAAAGTGTAAATGATCCATTTACCAGTAAGACTGAGAATAGAATAACTGCTACATTACTTCATATGAGATGATCCTCTGTGCTATTGTTCCTGGAGCTCCAGTGAGTGAGTATTTTGAATGTGAAGTTCATCCAGATCTGAGGATGGAATAAATGGCTAGGTGTGATATGGCTAATAGAAATAATATGCCTACATTTATACTAATTAGTGGATAAGATATGGGAAGAGGAATTCATGTTGTGAGAGCCAGGGTTAAGGCTAGCATTGGGGCAATAATATATAAATTGATGATGTTGATGGACATAGTGGTTCTTTAATAAGTAATTTGAATGCCTCAGCAATGGGTTGTAATCATCCATGGGGGTGATGATTTTTGGCCCTTTCTGGATTTGTATATAGCCTAGGATTTTCCATTTAGTTAATATGAGGAATGCTATGGTGAATTAAATTGGGTAATTTGTGAAAGAATGTTGATTATAAACATATTCTTAGGAAGAGGACTTGAACCAGTGCAGAAAAAGTTTCAGTTTTACGTAATTACCGGGCTCTGCCAGCGTAACAAACCCTGTTCTACAGTAGGGTATGTATAAATTAATTGAATGTAGATTATATCATCATTTAGTTTGAAGACATTTTGTAAAGGAAGCCGTATTGCTCTTGTCCTTTCATACTGGAAAAAATCTGCAATAGACAGAAACCAACCAGGATGACTCCAGTCTGAACTCAGATCACGTGAGACTTTAATCGTTGAACAAACAGACAATTAATAGCAGTTATACCGTTGAAATGTCGTGATCCAGCATCAAGGTCATAAACCATATTGCCCATATGAAATCCAGAATACAATTACACTGTTATCCTTAGTAAAACTTGTTCCATTGACCAGTGTTTTAGAAGAACAGGTGATAAAGCATTTTGACTAGCTGGCATAAATTTTAATCACTCAGAAGCGGTTTTATTCTCCCAAAAATAAGTGGCGCATGGGCTCAAGACACACCTGCTTAAGTAGTTGTGGCGTGCAGACTCAGTAGTTGTGGCCCAATGGCTAAGCTGTTCCGTGGCACGTGAGATCTTCCCGGACCGGGGATCGAACCGGGTCCCCTGCATTGGCAGGCGAATTCTTAATCACTGCATCACCAAGGAAGTCCCAGATTCGCAGTCTCCCTTTTAATATACCTTAAGCCCAAAGAATCCATGGAAAATTGTTAGAGAAAATAAGGCAATAAAATATTGTAAGGACTATAACAGAAGCATATAGTACACAGTTCATATAGACACATCCCAAGCAGTTACAAAGTATATTAAAAGGGAGGCTGCAATTTTAAAAGAATAAGAAAAATTATACCCACAAACTCCCAATCTTTCCTGAAACGTTGCAATCTGAAACCCTATTGTAGGAAGCAGAAGATTCCAGGAGATATTCTACAAATGAAGGACTGCAAACCCTGTGGTTGGATAAGGAATTCTGGAAGGAAGGTATCCTCACCAAGGAGAGCAGGTTCCTATACTTCTCTAACATCACATCCCTGTACAATTCCCATTGATCTTGGTCCAGGCATTCTCACTCCTCTTGACAGAAATCTATGGCCACATCCTGGAATGTCAGCAGTCCCTGAAATTAAACGTACACATGCCATGTGGCCACGGGAAGAGTTCATAATATGACCCAAGAAGAAAACAGCAAGTTAAGAGAAGGTTTTAATTTAGAAGAGTCTCTTCAATTATCCACTAATACATATATATATATATATATATATATATATATATATATATATATATAATTTTTTTTTTACAAAGTAACGTTCTCTACCTTATTTCTAACTACAAGAAAAGAGTATGGCATGTGATCCACAAAACCAGTATAGAGACTATACTTGTCTGGAAAAGAAATGATAAAATGATGGTTTCAAAACAGGCATATGCATTTTTGAGTGTTTTATTTATATCAAACTGGATAAAATGTGTGTATTTCTCATAGAGAAAAGACCTGTCGAGGTAGAAATGTACCTTTCAACTATTCATGGGTACACGAGTACACTGGGGAGATTGTAAAAGTGCAGATTGTGATTCAGTAGGTCCGGTGGGCCTGAGTTCTATTTTTTTAACAAGCTCATTTTTAACTAGTGATGCCACAGTCTCTGATTCATTAACCACAACTGTGAATATCAGAGACATAATTAGAAAGGTAAAGATTCACATTTAATTTTGAACTTAAAGTGTTTTATGGATTTTACACCTTTAATAGAATAGTGAGCACAGCAGCAACAATCATTTGTGAGTATTTACTATAGACTGTGTATCTTTCTAAGTTTTTTGTGTAGGATTCCAGGAAAAAGGCCTGGGCTGCGGCCACAATGGGCGTGGCCCCAGGCCTGGCCGCCCCTCCAGGACCCCGGACGGGGCCCTGCGCTCCTGGCGGCTCCCTCCCCCGCCGTTCCGCTCCCTCCCGGAAGGCCTCGGGGCAGAGCGGTCCCACCCACTGCGCTCTGAACAGAGCCCGCGTTTCCTCAGAGCTGGAACTCCCGGCTCAGGCGGGGTCTCTTCCCTCCGCCTTCACGGAACTGCCCCGGAGCCCGAGGGGAGGGCGACCTCACTGAGGCTGCCGGCTCTGGAGGTGCCCCGGCGGCCGAAGCCATGACAGACGCGGGGACGGCGGGCCGGGTAAGTGGGCGCCTACCCTCCGCCTGGTCCGGTGCCCGGGCGGCAGCACAAGACCAGCTTCTGAGGGGCAGGGGTTCGCTGCCACCCGCCGCTGCTGTGCAGAAAGAGCGGCCTCCAGCGTCTGGTCCCCGGGAACTTCGGTCCGTCCTCTCGCCCCTGCCCTCGTCCTGGCTCGCGAGGCCTGGTGGGCGTGAGGAGGGGGTCGGCCTGAGCGTCCTGAGGGGAAACGGGGCAAGGGAGGCGCAGGGTCCGGCTGCAGCGTCAGCGCCCCTCTTCCCGACTGCGGAGAAAGCGGCTGAAAACTCCTCCCGAGGCGCGCAGGCCCCTTATTCAGCCGAGTCCCTCTGCGCTCCTTCCTCCCTGAGCTAAAGTACCGGGGGGAGGGGACAGGGCAGGGAACTGGCGCAGGTAATGGGGAACATCCAAAGGTGATTGTTAACTAAGGAAAACCAGCTCTCCCAAGGTGAGGAATGCGGCGCTTTTCTTTGCCTGGGCTCACTGAATTCCTTCCTTTGATATGCACCTCAGCTCTCTGGGGCCTGCATTCTGTATTTGCATATCCTGAGTGCCTCAGGGCCCGCCGGCTCACATTGGAGGGCTGCAAGTGCTGAAGACTGTGACATCCTTTGTTTACTGATAGGGCAAGAGCTATTCCATTTCTCACAGGCCTGAGGGGCAGACAGTGGAAAAAAGTCAGAGAATCTCACTCGGCCTGTACTTTGGTTTACATATAGATAATATTTATACTTAACTGTGCTAATAGAGGTTCTCAAGTCCAATCAACTTGTACTACTGCCCTCTATGTATCAATTTCATCAATATCCTAAGATAAATGCCTATAGAATTGACTTAATCCATTTAAATAGGATAATGATTTTGAAAGGAAACATAATAGAAATATAACAACGAAACCTTAACCACTAAAGGCTGGGTCTGGAACACCCTAAATAAATGTTCCATTGTTAAAATTTTGAAAGATGTAGTCAATAGAAATATCAACAAAAATGACAAATAATAAGGGTAGCAGAATGTTGAAATGTTCTATCTTTATCATTAAAGTGGCAGAAAATCATTTATTAGTAGGCACTGGGGGCAGAAGATGCCTGATTTTATATCTGTGTCATATTTGTGCAGTTGTTTCAACAAGTAACTTAAAGACAAAATGGAAAAACAAGGAGGTTTGTGCCTGAGATCATGTTGATGTGAAACCAGGGATGGCCACCTTGTGCCAGGTGAGTTAAGTTTACCTGGCAGGTAGACCGCAGAGCTCCTGGGAAGCAAGGGTTGGAATTTTTCTGCTGGGTGCCCCTTAGGTTCTGTGACTTGACTGACTGTGAGTCATGTTTCTGGAAAGACCTGATCACAGGAAAAGGGTGGGAATAGAGTGATTTGGGGAGCAGCTAACAACATTCATCACAGCTCACGGCCTGAATGAATTTTAAAGAAACAGGAAAACAAATGCTTCTTATGGAATCAGAGAATGTGAGGGCTGGACAATCCCAGAAAATGAGGAACACCCATCCCATTTTCCAGATGACAAAACAGAGGTCCAGCAAGGTGAAATCCCTCACCCAAGTTGCACCCGTCTCTCCTCCCCACTACGTGGTTCATGAAAGCAGGACTCTTCCTGTCTTGATCACTGCTGAACCCCAAAAAGGGCCAGGCATCTAGCAGCTGCTCCAAAAATTTGGGTTGACTGTAGGAACAATGCTATTTCTTTCTTTCTCACTCTTATTCAGGATTGTGCCAAGAACTCCCCAGCTTGCAATGTAATTCGATAAATGTAAATATTAATTGAGTTTTGTTGTGATGAGGACTTAGGCTTTGAAGGTAACAGACTTGGTTCAGATCTTGGTTCTGCCACTCCATAGCTGTTTGGCTTTGGGAAAATTACTAAACCTCTCTGAGATTATTTCCTCCTTTGTAAAGTGGGGATAAATCTATCTGAGCCAGCAGAGCAGCTGCATGAGAGATGTGCACTAAATATTGGTCTTTCTCACTCTCCTACGCCATCTCTCTGTTCTTCCCAGAGAAGCTGTACAGAAGGATATAGTACTTTTGTTTAAAATAGTTAACTAATTAATTAATTAATTTGTTTTTGGCTGCGTTGGGTCTTCGTTGCTATGCGCAGGCTTTGCCTAGTTGCGGCAAGCGGGGGCTACTCTTTGTTGCGGTGGGCGGGCTTCTCATTGCGGTGGCTTCTCTTGCTAGCCTTAACCCCAATGCTAGCCTTAACCCTGGCTCTCACAACATGAATTCCTCTTCCCATATCTTATCCACTAATTAATATAAATGTAGGCATATTATTTCTATTAGCCATATCACACCTAGCCATTTACTCCATCCTCAGATCTGGATGAACTTCACATTCAAAATACTCACTCACTGGAGCTCTAGGAGCAATAGCACAGACAATCATCTCATATGAAGTAATGTAGCAGTTATTCTATTCTCAGTCTTACTGATAAATGGATCATTTACACTTTCAACAGTAATTATTACACAAGAACACCTATGACTAATTTTCTCCTGACCCCTACCCAGAATTTGATTATCTCCTCAGTAGCCGAAATCCAACGAAGCCCCACTTGATTAAACGGAAGTAGCATCAAAACCTGTATATGTCTTCAATGTAGAAAATGTAGCAGGCCCATTCACCCCGTCCCTCCTAGAGAATATGTCAATTTCCCTATAATAAACATTTCCACAGCAATCTATTTTTAGGAGCATTCGACAATCCCTAGGTGCCAGAATTATATACAGCGCAAGTCATCATTAAACACATCTAACAATCTCCTTCCTATGAATTTGAGCCTCCTACCTACAATTATGATATGATCAACGCATACATCTCTTATAAAAAGTTTTTTTACGACTAACATTAACCCTATGTATATGAGAGATTTCACTAATTGTCATCATACCAGGCAACCCACCACAAATTTAAGAAATATGTCTGACAAAAGAGTTACCTTGATAGAGTAAATCACAGAGGTTTCAATGCTCTTATTCCTGGAATTGAATTATTCCTAATAATTTTACATTCTCCATGCTACCTACCACATTACACCACATGCTATATAGTAAAGTTCTCTAAGTAAGCTTCAGGCCCATACCCCCAAAATATTTTTATATATCCTTCCTGTGCTAATAAACTCTCATTGTTTTTACCATCATTCTACTGACCATTTTCTCAGGAAATATAATTGTATAACAAGCTCACACTGGTTAATGGTATCCCCATTCTAATAAAAAACATGAACCCATAAGCTACAGAAGCATCCAACAAATATTTCCTAAAACAGTCCACCACATCAATACTACATATAATGGCTATTATCATTAATCTAATATACTCTGGTCAAAGAGCACAATGAATAACAAGAATCTTTAATCCAGCAGCATCCACCCTCATGACAATCGCCCTTGTCACAAAAGTAGGACTTTCCCCATTTCACTTCTGAGTGCCTGAAGTCACACGAGGCATCCCATGAACAGCAGACCTGATGCTATCAACATGACAAAATTGCACCCCTATCAGTTTTATACCACGTGTCACCATCCATCAACCTAAATATACTATTAATCATAGTGATATTATAAATCATAGCTGGAAGCTGAGGCAGACTTCGCCATACTCACCTGGAAAATATTACACCCTCCTCATCAATTGCCCATATAGGATGAATAACAGCTCTTATAATGTATATTCAGATTATAACAATCCTAAACATACTAATTTATATCATAACAACACTATCTTCTTCTTATTTATGCCCAGATCATGTACTACAAGAGTATCATTATCACACACATGAGATAAAACACCTCCCATCACAATCATTTTCCTCACCCTTATAGTATCATTAGGACATCGCCCATCACTATCAGGCTTTCTACCCAAATGAATAATTATCCAAGAGATAACAAAAACGACAACATCATTCTACCAACACTAATAGCCATCATAGCAGTCCTCAGCATATATTTCTACTTGCAGCTAACATACTCCACATCACTAACTATATTCCCTTCATTAAACAACACAAACACAAAACAATTTGAACATACAAAGAAATAACCTTCCTATCATTACCAATCATAATACCCACACGGTTACTACACACAACACCCATTCTATCGGTGCTGGACTAGGAATTTAGGTTAGTTCAGACCAAGAGCTTTCAAAACACTAAACAAGTGAAATTTACTTAATTCCTAAAAATAAGGATTGCAAGACTTTATTCTACATCAATTGTATGTAAAGCAAACACTGTATTGAAGCCAAATCTTTACGAGATTGATGAGTTTTAACCCCAGGAAACTTTAGTTAACAGGCAAATCCTCTAGTCAACTGACTTCAGTCTACTTCTCCTTCATTTGAGAAAGAAAAAAAGAAAAAAAAAAAAAGGCAGGATAATCACTGGCAGAATTGAAGCTGCTTCTCTGAACTTACAATTCAATTTGTTGATTCACCACAGGGTTTGCCAGAAAGAGGGCTCAATCTCTGTCTTTAGATTTACAGTCTATTGCTAACTCAGTCATTTTACCTCTGTTCATACACTGCTGATTATTTTCAACATATCACAAAGATATCGGCATTTTATATTTACTATTTGGTGCTTGAGCTGGAGTAGCAGGCAGCACCTTATTTATATTAATCCAGGTTGAGCTATGCTGACCTGGACCGCTACTTGGAGATGCCCAAATCTGTAAGGTTGTCATAACAGTCCCTGCACTTGTAATAATTTTCTTTATAGCTGTACCCGTTATGATTTCAGGCTTTGAAAACTGGCTTGGGCCACTAAGAACTCGGACACCTGAAGTAGCATTTCCCCCAATAAATCATATAAACTTTTGACTACTTCCCCCATCATTCTTACTCCTACTCATATCACCAATAGTAGAAGCTGGTTCTGGTACCAGTGGGACGGTGTATTCAGCTCTAGCCTGCAATCTGGCCCATGCAGGAGCCTCTGTCGACCTAACTGTTTTCTCCTTACATTTAGCAGGTGTCTCCTCAATTCTTGGTATTATTACTTTTATTACTATAGTCTTTAATACAAAACCAGCAGTCATATCCCAATACCAAACACCATTATTTGTTTAATCTTCCCCAACTATAGCCATATTACTATAATTACCAATCTCAGTCCAAGCAGCCAGAATTGCCATGCTGTTAAGAGATAGAAATCTAAACACTACTTTCTTTGACCCTGCAGGAGGAGACTGAATCCTATACCAACACCTATTCTGACTCTTTGGTCACCCTGAAGTCTGTATTCATGGCCTAACAGGGTTTGCTATAAACTCACATAGCATTACCTACTATTTAGGACAAAAATTGCCTTTCAGCTATCTGGGAATAGTATGAGTCATGTCCACTGGTTTTTTAGGAGTTCTCTTGTGGGCCCATCATATGTTTACCATAGGGATAGCTGTGGACTCAGGAGCATACTTTGCATCAGCTACCGTAATTACTTCTATCCCTACAGGAGTAAAAGTATCTAGCTGATTAGCAACTCTTTATTTAATTTTTCTTTTTCTTTTCTTTTTTTTTTTGGCTGAGTTGGGTCTTGGTTGCTGCGCATGGGCTTTCTCTGGTTGCGGTGAGCGGCAGCTACTCTTCGTTGCGGTGTGCGGCCCTTTCATTGCAGTGGCTTCTCTTGTTGCAGAGCACGGCCTCTAGGCGCGTGGGCTTCAGTAGTTGTGGCTTGCGGGCTCTAGAGGGCAGGCTCAGTAGTTGTGGCACACGGGCTTTTTGATCCGCGGCATGTGGAATCTTCCCAGACAAGGGCTCGAACCCGTGTTCCCTGCTTTGGCAGACGAATTCTTAACCCCTGCGTCACCAGGGAAGTCCCTGGTTAGCAACTGTTCACGGAGGTAATACTATATGACCTCCCACTATATTATGAGTTTTAGGCTTTACTTTTTCTTTTTACAGTAGGTGGTTTGACAGGAATCATCTTAGTCAACTCATCCCCAGACATTGTCCTCCAGGATACATACTATGTAGTAGCACACTTCCATGACCTAATGTCCATGGGAGCAGTCTTCACTATTATAGGAGGCTTTCTACACTGATTCCCACTATTCTCAGGTTATACAGTTAACTCAGCATGAGCAAAAATTCACTTCACAAGTATATTTGTAGTAGTAAATATGACTTCCTGCAGCACTTTCGTGGCCTCTCAGGGATGTCACTACGTTAGTCTGAGTACCCTGAGGCACACACAACATGAAATATTTTGTCTTTAGGCTCATTCATCTCAGTAGCAGCAGTAATGCTAATCATCTTCATACTTTGAAAAGCATTTGTGTCTAAACAAAAAGTCTTAGCAGTGGAAATTGCTACTCCTAACCTAGAATGGTTACACGGATGTCCTCCACAATATCCTACGTTTCAAGATCCTACCTATGTAAATGTAAAATAAGGAAGGACTCAAGTCCTTTTCAACCAGTTTCAAGCCAACACCATAACAATTCTGTCTTCCTCAATAAATGAGATAAAAGTAAAAAGTGATGTAGTTTTGTCAAAGTTAAATGATAGGCTAAAATCCTGTATATGACTAAGGCATATCAATTTCATCTAGGCTCTCAAGATACAACATCACCGATTATGGAAGAACTTTTACATTTTCTTCATCACACATTAATAGTGATTTTTAAAATAAGTTCTCTAGTCCTCTATATCATTTCACTAATATTGACATCTAAACTCATATGCATACAATAGATGCACAGGTAGAGAAAATGTGAACAATTTACTAGCTATTATTGTAATCTTAATTGCCCTATCATCATTGTGAATCCTTTACATGATACATGAAATCAATAACTCTTCCCAAACCATAAAAAAACTATGGGTCAGTAACGATACTGAAGCTACAAATACACAGATTACGAAGATTTAAATGTTGACTCCTCTGTAATCCCCACATCAGAGCTAAAACCAGGAGAATAATGCCTAATAGAAGTCAACAACCGAGTAGTTAGGGATAGTCATTAAATATTAGCTTCATCTGAAATTGTTGTACACTCCGGGGTTGTTCCTTCTCAGGCCTAAAAGGAGCTGCTATCCCAGGACGCCTAACTTAAAGAATCCTAATATCAACAGGACCAGGCCTATGTTGTGGACAAGAGAGCTCGTTTTCCTGAGTTGAAAGACAGGACAGAGGGATATGTCTGAGATATGGGGTGAATCTGCAGCCCATGGGGATTCACTCTCCAAGCTCCAGTATAGGAATGGGGCCTCTAGGGTCCCAGGCCACCCACTACGCCCTCTGGAGCAGGATCTGGGCAACATTCCCTGTCAGTGATGAGGCAGCCCTAGCACTTGTCACGGCCCGATGTCGTGTCCTATGTGGGCCCCATGCTCTTGGGACCACACCCCACACTCTGCAGGCCCATGCTACAGGGTCCTTCATGCCTCAGGAGTAGAGACCACACAGCAAGCAGTTCCCTCCCCAACCAGCAGGAGGAGGGGAGGAGAGCAGGGGCACCAGGGGACTCTCACTCAGACAACAACACCCCAGCGGTGCCAGCGGGGACAGTGATGATGCAGATGAGGCACAGACCAAGAGATGGGACCAGAGGACCCAAAAGGCAGCTGGTCAGGTCCTGGCTCACCTGCACCCCGGACACCTTTGTCCCGCATACACCCCCTTCCTCATACACCCTCTCCTTAAATGCAGATTCTTCAGATGCGAACAGGCAGAGCTTCAGACTGAAAGTCAGCTCTTCCAAAATGACCCGTCAGCAAACACTGCAGGATTCCACTCCAGTGGGTGCCCTGCAGTCGACAACTCAGGGACTGAAGTGGATATCGGTGCCAGGGGCAGTGGGAGGGAATGGGGAATGAGACTTTCATGGTTGTGGAATTTTGGTTTTGCAGGACGAAAAGTTCTAGTGATGGTGGTGATGGCTCCACGAGAAAGTGAATCTATCTGATGCCTCAGAAACGTGCACTTAAAATGGTGATGATGGTAAAGGGTATGTGACGTGTGTTTTATTTCACTTAAAATAAATTCTTAAAATAATGTCTTGTTAATTGAGATTCCATTTCGACTCCCCTTCATCACAAATGTCGGAGGCCCAGACACAGTCCCCTACCTTAGGGGCCATCACGGTACCCTCACAGAGCACGTGGGAGACCATTCTTAGGGGGGGCTAGTCTGTGCTCACCTGACCTCTGTCCAGGGGGACCCAGGCAGTGGTGACCCCCATAGATTAGACATATGATATGCTATAGTATTAATACGATACCACCAAGTGTTGTCACTCACCGGAACACAGAGCAGCAACCCACTCAAACATGCCTGACCTCATATGATTGTGACAAGATGAAGAGAAGAAAAGGAACCACAGGTTAATCAGGACAACACCCTTAATGCAGAGGTTGGAAATCTCAAAGGGGACAGGACACACTGCAGGCAAAGAGCGCATATGCGGTCTCCCCATCCATGTGATCCTGACCCATGCAGGTATGGTGAGACCCACACAGTCCCCGCACCCTATACCTGGGGCCACACATCCACACTCAACAGGGTGACCCACCTCCCCAGACCCCTCCACCTGGGTCACATGTCCACAGTCCCAGGGTGACCTCACCTCCCCAGACCCTGCACCTGGGGTCACACGTCCCCTTGGTCAGGACACCATGGCTCTGCAGGGGGCTCCCCCAATGTGGAAACAAGCTGGGTCCCTGGGACCTCCTGGGATGGGAAAAAGTGTCAGGTGGGTCTCCTTTCCCCACACTTGGCCCAGAGGAGTCCTCCTCTTCTCACTTTGGTTCTGTGTGATTTGAACTGTTTGTACAGCTTTCATACTAAACTTGAACACACGACCCTGATGCTGGCATGCTCATTCCTTTCTCATCTCACTTACATGTTGAGAAAACTCACAGGACAGCAGGGCTGAAAGCCGAGGTGCAGCTCTGGATTCTGCTGAGTAGGGACGGAAGACTGGAGGGAGAGCTCAGCAGCAGCCTCAGCTGTCACCCATCGGCCTTTTGCCCGATCTGCGTGCCCTGCAATCAATTCAGCAGCTAAACCTGCTTCCCTATGCACCATGCACGTGCTGGTAAATTGGAATTATTGCCAGGTAGTCCTCCTGAGGATTCTCCATGAGCCCCAGGGAAGGTGAACCTTGCAGGGATTAAGACTAAGGCCCCGACCATAGCACTGACCTTTGGGAGGACCAGGTCACCACACTCAGAAGAGAGGCTGTTACGTAGACAAGCCCACCTCAGCTCCAGACCACAGACATCTAAGCACTGACATTCAGATGCAGGCACGGAGCTTCCCAGTACTGAGGCCAGGCCGGGTCTCTACCCAGGTCCCCATAGTCCTAGCGTACACAGAACATGGTCAGGTCTAAATCTTCTTATTATAGACAACACATGGTCAGCTCTAAACATAATCAGTAGACAGGACATGCAGAGGTCTAAATCTACCATGTAGACACAACTTGATCATGTTTAAACTAGCTTAGGGCTGATCTCATAGGGGGTACAGATCACACACATGGGTCTCTCATCTTTGGACACCCACGTCAGGAAACTGAACAAAATCTTTGTCATTAAACATTTCAACAGGTAAAACAGAAATGTTCCCAATTTCTCTGGCCACCTGATGGTCAGGATCCACGGGCGAGCCACGAACTTCTTAGAGTGCAGCCCAGTCTGCTGCCAGGACAGACAAGAAGTGGCCTGATTCCAGCCTCCCAGGCTTCCAGAAGGAGGCGGCCACACTGCAAGCCAGGTCAGGAGAGTCCTGCATGGTCCGGGCCGGGAGATCCGGTCTGTCCATTCGGCTGGCCGATTCCGGGCGGGGCGCTCAGGGCCGCTGAGAACCCTGCACTCAGGTCCTGCTTCCCTGCAGCGTGTGCGTGTGCGTGTGCGTGTGCGTGTGTGTGTGTGTGTAGAGGGGGCGGTGGCTGACGGCTCCCATGGTTCCCAACCCGGGCACCGCGCTGTCTTCGAGGGGAGGCACGGGGAGAGGTAGGGGCACAGAAGCCGTTGGAGAGGAGAACCCACCGCGGAACTCCTTGCACACTGGCTCGCCCCACCCGGAGACACGCCTGCCTATCGAGGGCCGCATGTCGTCCCCCAGTCCCCCGCCCCCGAGGGCAGGGTGCCTGCTCTTTCAACAGCACAGGGTCTCACATGAAGGAGACCCAGTGTGGACTGTCAGCCCCTGACTCCTGATGCTGTGTTTGGGGAGAATGAACCCCCTTGACTGGGTGATGAGACCCTGTGAGGAAAGAGGTGGCAGCCCGATCCAAGTCGGGGCCTGGCTGAGATATGAGAAAACAGGAGCCAAGGGCAGGGCCTGGAGGCCAGGCAAACAGGAGGGGCACCCCCAGCCTTGGCCGGGCTCTCCAACGGTGACATTGTTGCTTTAGGGGACCTAGGACAGGTGACTGAATGTAATGGGAGTCTAAACTGGACCCTGAATGCGGCTTAAAGAAGGTGTGAAGGATGTTACTGAGACAGTGACAGTCATTGGAAGACAAACTCTGTGTCAGGATATCCTGCTCCATCCATTTAAATCCCTGAGATCTGTGACCTTTACGTGGCTACGCAGGATTGTTAGAGCAGCTGCGTGCGGATATATCTGGGGCACAATTCAGTCTGCAGCCAACTTGCAAGTGGTTCCAGCAAACACACAGGTGTGCGCACAGGCAGGCACAGCACACACACAAACATATGCACGTGCACAGCACAAATATATTCACACACTAGCATGTGAACACACATGCATCCATATGCCCATGCACACACTAATGTGTGCAAGTTCACATACCTATCCACATGCACAGCATATTTATGCAAACAGGCACATGCACACGCATAGCACACACACAAGGAATAAAGTGAATCCGTAAAGCATTAATTCCTGAACACAAGTGAAGCTGACATGTATTTTTCCCTTTTCTTAGCCTTGATGTTTTCCACAACAAAAAGTTTAAGAAAAAAGTTAATGGCAAATGACTTTTGATTCATAGGACTTTCTGATTTTATTCCACAAATATTATGACAGCAGAAATTAATGTAGATATTACATGTGTCCACTAATGGAAGAATGGAGAAGAAAAACACGGTTTATCAATACAAGGGAATGCTATTCAGCCTAAAAAGGAAGTCAATTCTGACACAGGATGCAGCAGGGATGAACCTTGAGGGCATTATGCTCAGTGATGTAAACTAGACACAAAAAAACAAACAGTGCTTGATCCACTCATACAAGGCCCCTAGAGCAGTCGGAAATATAGAGACATAAAGTAGGATGTTGAGGGCCGGAGGCTGAGGGAGGGACAATGGGGAGTGAGTGTTTAATGGGGACTGTTTCAATTTTGCAAGATGAAAAAGTTCTGGAGGATGATGGTGGTCAGGTTTGCACAACAGTGTGAATTACTTCCTGACCCTGAAATGTGCACTTAAAAATGATTAAGATAGTACATTTTATGTTATGTGTACCAGACCACAATTTTTAAAACTTTTCCAAAAACAACAGGAAATAGTCCATGAATACCACAAGATGCACAACTTCACTAACAAGAGAGGGATTAAAGCCATAAGAAAAATACTGTGCATACACCTACCAGAATGGCAGACATGAAAGACATAGTATCAAATATCAGCAGGATGTGGAGCAATGGAAAGCCTGGTACGCAACGGGGGGATGCAACCACTTCTGAAGCAATCGGGCCTCAGATAGCGAAGTCCGTGCACAGAGACCCACAGTGCTCCTCCCAGTTGAACACAAACCCACCAGCCCTGCACCAGGACACACGGACATGGACTGGCAGCCACAGGAGCCAAACCTGAAGGAACCTGAAGGCCATCACAGACGGATGCAGAAATGAACCATGCACGCTCCTATGAAGGAATATTCCACAGCAATGGAGTACATTTTGTTTAAAGGTAGTAAAACTATAAACATTATTTTTTAAAGAAAACTATATTTACAAGATGAAAGAATCTATAATTCTGGCACCTAGGGATTGTCGAATGCTCCTAAAAATAGATTGCTGTGGAAACGTTTATTATAGGGAAATTGACATATTCTCTAGGAAGGACGGGGTGAATGGGCCTGCTACATTTTCTACATTGAAGACATGTACAGGTTTTGATTCTACTTCTGTTAAATAAAGTGGGGCTTCACTGGATTTCTGCTACTGCGGAGATAATCAAATTCTGGGTAGGAATCAGGAGAAAATTAGTCATAGGTGTTCTTGTGTAATAATTACTGTTGAAAGTGTAAATGATCCATTTACCAGTAAGACTGAGAATAGAATAACTGCTACATTACTTCATATGAGATGATCCTCTGTGCTATTGTTCCTGGAGCTCCAGTGAGTGAGTATTTTGAATGTGAAGTTCATCCAGATCTGAGGATGGAATAAATGGCTAGGTGTGATATGGCTAATAGAAATAATATGCCTACATTTATACTAATTAGTGGATAAGATATGGGAAGAGGAATTCATGTTGTGAGAGCCAGGGTTAAGGCTAGCATTGGGGCAATAATATATAAATTGATGATGTTGATGGACATAGTGGTTCTTTAATAAGTAATTTGAATGCCTCAGCAATGGGTTGTAATCATCCATGGGGGTGATGATTTTTGGCCCTTTCTGGATTTGTATATAGCCTAGGATTTTCCATTTAGTTAATATGAGGAATGCTATGGTGAATTAAATTGGGTAATTTGTGAAAGAATGTTGATTATAAACATATTCTTAGGAAGAGGACTTGAACCAGTGCAGAAAAAGTTTCAGTTTTACGTAATTACCGGGCTCTGCCAGCGTAACAAACCCTGTTCTACAGTAGGGTATGTATAAATTAATTGAATGTAGATTATATCATCATTTAGTTTGAAGACATTTTGTAAAGGAAGCCTTATTGCTCTTGTCCTTTCATACTGGAAGAAATCTGCAATAGACAGAAACCAACTAGGATGACTCCAGTCTGAACTCAGATCACGTGAGACTTTAATCGTTGAACAAACAGACAATTAATAGCAGTTATACCGTTGAAATGTCGTGATCCAGCATCAAGGTCATAAACCATATTGCCCATATGAAATCCAGAATACAATTACACTGTTATCCTTAGTAAAACTTGTTCCATTGACCAGTGTTTTAGAAGAACAGGTGATAAAGCATTTTGACTAGCTGGCATAAATTTTAATCACTCAGAAGCGGTTTTATTCTCCCAAAAATAAGTGGCGCATGGGCTCAAGACACACCTGCTTAAGTAGTTGTGGCGTGCAGACTCAGTAGTTGTGGCCCAATGGCTAAGCTGTTCCGTGGCACGTGAGATCTTCCCGGACCGGGGATCGAACCGGGTACCCTGCATTGGCAGGCGAATTCTTAATCACTGCATCACCAGGGAAGTCCCAGATTCGCAGTCTCCCTTTTAATATACCTTAAGCCCAAAGAATCCATGGAAAATTGTTAGAGAAAATAAGGCAATAAAATATTGTAAGGACTATAACAGAAGCATATAGTACACAGTTCATATAGACACATCCCAAGCAGTTACAAAGTATATTAAAAGGGAGGCTGCAATTTTAAAAGAATAAGAAAAATTATACCCACAAACTCCCAATCTTTCCTGAAACGTTGCAATCTGAAACCCTATTGTAGGAAGCAGAAGATTCCAGGAGATATTCTACAAATGAAGGACTGCAAACCCTGTGGTTGGATAAGGAATTCTGGAAGGAAGGTATCCTCACCAAGGAGAGCAGGTTCCTATACTTCTCTAACATCACATCCCTGTACAATTCCCATTGATCTTGGTCCAGGCATTCTCACTCCTCTTGACAGAAATCTATGGCCACATCCTGGAATGTCAGCAGTCCCTGAAATTAAACGTACACATGCCATGTGGCCACGGGAAGAGTTCATAATATGACCCAAGAAGAAAACAGCAAGTTAAGAGAAGGTTTTAATTTAGAAGAGTCTCTTCAATTATCCACTAATACATATATATATATATATATATATATATATATATATATATATATATATAATTTTTTTTTTACAAAGTAACGTTCTCTACCTTATTTCTAACTACAAGAAAAGAGTATGGCATGTGATCCACAAAACCAGTATAGAGACTATACTTGTCTGGAAAAGAAATGATAAAATGATGGTTTCAAAACAGGCATATGCATTTTTGAGTGTTTTATTTATATCAAACTGGATAAAATGTGTGTATTTCTCATAGAGAAAAGACCTGTCGAGGTAGAAATGTACCTTTCAACTATTCATGGGTACACGAGTACACTGGGGAGATTGTAAAAGTGCAGATTGTGATTCAGTAGGTCCGGTGGGCCTGAGTTCTATTTTTTTAACAAGCTCATTTTTAACTAGTGATGCCACAGTCTCTGATTCATTAACCACAACTGTGAATATCAGAGACATAATTAGAAAGGTAAAGATTCACATTTAATTTTGAACTTAAAGTGTTTTATGGATTTTACACCTTTAATAGAATAGTGAGCACAGCAGCAACAATCATTTGTGAGTATTTACTATAGACTGTGTATCTTTCTAAGTTTTTTGTGTAGGATTCCAGGAAAAAGGCCTGGGCTGCGGCCACAATGGGCGTGGCCCCAGGCCTGGCCGCCCCTCCAGGACCCCGGACGGGGCCCTGCGCTCCTGGCGGCTCCCTCCCCCGCCGTTCCGCTCCCTCCCGGAAGGCCTCGGGGCAGAGCGGTCCCACCCACTGCGCTCTGAACAGAGCCCGCGTTTCCTCAGAGCTGGAACTCCCGGCTCAGGCGGGGTCTCTTCCCTCCGCCTTCACGGAACTGCCCCGGAGCCCGAGGGGAGGGCGACCTCACTGAGGCTGCCGGCTCTGGAGGTGCCCCGGCGGCCGAAGCCATGACAGACGCGGGGACGGCGGGCCGGGTAAGTGGGCGCCTACCCTCCGCCTGGTCCGGTGCCCGGGCGGCAGCACAAGACCAGCTTCTGAGGGGCAGGGGTTCGCTGCCACCCGCCGCTGCTGTGCAGAAAGAGCGGCCTCCAGCGTCTGGTCCCCGGGAACTTCGGTCCGTCCTCTCGCCCCTGCCCTCGTCCTGGCTCGCGAGGCCTGGTGGGCGTGAGGAGGGGGTCGGCCTGAGCGTCCTGAGGGGAAACGGGGCAAGGGAGGCGCAGGGTCCGGCTGCAGCGTCAGCGCCCCTCTTCCCGACTGCGGAGAAAGCGGCTGAAAACTCCTCCCGAGGCGCGCAGGCCCCTTATTCAGCCGAGTCCCTCTGCGCTCCTTCCTCCCTGAGCTAAAGTACCGGGGGGAGGGGACAGGGCAGGGAACTGGCGCAGGTAATGGGGAACATCCAAAGGTGATTGTTAACTAAGGAAAACCAGCTCTCCCAAGGTGAGGAATGCGGCGCTTTTCTTTGCCTGGGCTCACTGAATTCCTTCCTTTGATATGCACCTCAGCTCTCTGGGGCCTGCATTCTGTATTTGCATATCCTGAGTGCCTCAGGGCCCGCCGGCTCACATTGGAGGGCTGCAAGTGCTGAAGACTGTGACATCCTTTGTTTACTGATAGGGCAAGAGCTATTCCATTTCTCACAGGCCTGAGGGGCAGACAGTGGAAAAAAGTCAGAGAATCTCACTCGGCCTGTACTTTGGTTTACATATAGATAATATTTATACTTAACTGTGCTAATAGAGGTTCTCAAGTCCAATCAACTTGTACTACTGCCCTCTATGTATCAATTTCATCAATATCCTAAGATAAATGCCTATAGAATTGACTTAATCCATTTAAATAGGATAATGATTTTGAAAGGAAACATAATAGAAATATAACAACGAAACCTTAACCACTAAAGGCTGGGTCTGGAACACCCTAAATAAATGTTCCATTGTTAAAATTTTGAAAGATGTAGTCAATAGAAATATCAACAAAAATGACAAATAATAAGGGTAGCAGAATGTTGAAATGTTCTATCTTTATCATTAAAGTGGCAGAAAATCATTTATTAGTAGGCACTGGGGGCAGAAGATGCCTGATTTTATATCTGTGTCATATTTGTGCAGTTGTTTCAACAAGTAACTTAAAGACAAAATGGAAAAACAAGGAGGTTTGTGCCTGAGATCATGTTGATGTGAAACCAGGGATGGCCACCTTGTGCCAGGTGAGTTAAGTTTACCTGGCAGGTAGACCGCAGAGCTCCTGGGAAGCAAGGGTTGGAATTTTTCTGCTGGGTGCCCCTTAGGTTCTGTGACTTGACTGACTGTGAGTCATGTTTCTGGAAAGACCTGATCACAGGAAAAGGGTGGGAATAGAGTGATTTGGGGAGCAGCTAACAACATTCATCACAGCTCACGGCCTGAATGAATTTTAAAGAAACAGGAAAACAAATGCTTCTTATGGAATCAGAGAATGTGAGGGCTGGACAATCCCAGAAAATGAGGAACACCCATCCCATTTTCCAGATGACAAAACAGAGGTCCAGCAAGGTGAAATCCCTCACCCAAGTTGCACCCGTCTCTCCTCCCCACTACGTGGTTCATGAAAGCAGGACTCTTCCTGTCTTGATCACTGCTGAACCCCAAAAAGGGCCAGGCATCTAGCAGCTGCTCCAAAAATTTGGGTTGACTGTAGGAACAATGCTATTTCTTTCTTTCTCACTCTTATTCAGGATTGTGCCAAGAACTCGCCAGGTTGCAATGTAATTCGATAAATGTAAATATTAATTGAGTTTTGTTGTGATGAGGACTTAGGCTTTGAAGGTAACAGACTTGGTTCAGATCTTGGTTCTGCCACTCCATAGCTGTTTGGCTTTGGGAAAATTACTAAACCTCTCTGAGATTATTTCCTCCTTTGTAAAGTGGGGATAAATCTATCTGAGCCAGCAGAGCAGCTGCATGAGAGATGTGCACTAAATATTGGTCTTTCTCACTCTCCTACGCCATCTCTCTGTTCTTCCCAGAGAAGCTGTACAGAAGGATATAGTACTTTTGTTTAAAATAGTTAACTAATTAATTAATTAATTTGTTTTTGGCTGCGTTGGGTCTTCGTTGCTATGCGCAGGCTTTGCCTAGTTGCGGCAAGCGGGGGCTACTCTTTGTTGCGGTGGGCGGGCTTCTCATTGCGGTGGCTTCTCTTGCTAGCCTTAACCCCAATGCTAGCCTTAACCCTGGCTCTCACAACATGAATTCCTCTTCCCATATCTTATCCACTAATTAATATAAATGTAGGCATATTATTTCTATTAGCCATATCACACCTAGCCATTTACTCCATCCTCAGATCTGGATGAACTTCACATTCAAAATACTCACTCACTGGAGCTCTAGGAGCAATAGCACAGACAATCATCTCATATGAAGTAATGTAGCAGTTATTCTATTCTCAGTCTTACTGATAAATGGATCATTTACACTTTCAACAGTAATTATTACACAAGAACACCTATGACTAATTTTCTCCTGACCCCTACCCAGAATTTGATTATCTCCTCAGTAGCCGAAATCCAACGAAGCCCCACTTGATTAAACGGAAGTAGCATCAAAACCTGTATATGTCTTCAATGTAGAAAATGTAGCAGGCCCATTCACCCCGTCCCTCCTAGAGAATATGTCAATTTCCCTATAATAAACATTTCCACAGCAATCTATTTTTAGGAGCATTCGACAATCCCTAGGTGCCAGAATTATATACAGCGCAAGTCATCATTAAACACATCTAACAATCTCCTTCCTATGAATTTGAGCCTCCTACCTACAATTATGATATGATCAACGCATACATCTCTTATAAAAAGTTTTTTTACGACTAACATTAACCCTATGTATATGAGAGATTTCACTAATTGTCATCATACCAGGCAACCCACCACAAATTTAAGAAATATGTCTGACAAAAGAGTTACCTTGATAGAGTAAATCACAGAGGTTTCAATGCTCTTATTCCTGGAATTGAATTATTCCTAATAATTTTACATTCTCCATGCTACCTACCACATTACACCACATGCTATATAGTAAAGTTCTCTAAGTAAGCTTCAGGCCCATACCCCCAAAATATTTTTATATATCCTTCCTGTGCTAATAAACTCTCATTGTTTTTACCATCATTCTACTGACCATTTTCTCAGGAAATATAATTGTATAACAAGCTCACACTGGTTAATGGTATCCCCATTCTAATAAAAAACATGAACCCATAAGCTACAGAAGCATCCAACAAATATTTCCTAAAACAGTCCACCACATCAATACTACATATAATGGCTATTATCATTAATCTAATATACTCTGGTCAAAGAGCACAATGAATAACAAGAATCTTTAATCCAGCAGCATCCACCCTCATGACAATCGCCCTTGTCACAAAAGTAGGACTTTCCCCATTTCACTTCTGAGTGCCTGAAGTCACACGAGGCATCCCATGAACAGCAGACCTGATGCTATCAACATGACAAAATTGCACCCCTATCAGTTTTATACCACGTGTCACCATCCATCAACCTAAATATACTATTAATCATAGTGATATTATAAATCATAGCTGGAAGCTGAGGCAGACTTCGCCATACTCACCTGGAAAATATTACACCCTCCTCATCAATTGCCCATATAGGATGAATAACAGCTCTTATAATGTATATTCAGATTATAACAATCCTAAACATACTAATTTATATCATAACAACACTATCTTCTTCTTATTTATGCCCAGATCATGTACTACAAGAGTATCATTATCACACACATGAGATAAAACACCTCCCATCACAATCATTTTCCTCACCCTTATAGTATCATTAGGACATCGCCCATCACTATCAGGCTTTCTACCCAAATGAATAATTATCCAAGAGATAACAAAAACGACAACATCATTCTACCAACACTAATAGCCATCATAGCAGTCCTCAGCATATATTTCTACTTGCAGCTAACATACTCCACATCACTAACTATATTCCCTTCATTAAACAACACAAACACAAAACAATTTGAACATACAAAGAAATAACCTTCCTATCATTACCAATCATAATACCCACACGGTTACTACACACAACACCCATTCTATCGGTGCTGGACTAGGAATTTAGGTTAGTTCAGACCAAGAGCTTTCAAAACACTAAACAAGTGAAATTTACTTAATTCCTAAAAATAAGGATTGCAAGACTTTATTCTACATCAATTGTATGTAAAGCAAACACTGTATTGAAGCCAAATCTTTACGAGATTGATGAGTTTTAACCCCAGGAAACTTTAGTTAACAGGCAAATCCTCTAGTCAACTGACTTCAGTCTACTTCTCCTTCATTTGAGAAAGAAAAAAAGAAAAAAAAAAAAAGGCAGGATAATCACTGGCAGAATTGAAGCTGCTTCTCTGAACTTACAATTCAATTTGTTGATTCACCACAGGGTTTGCCAGAAAGAGGGCTCAATCTCTGTCTTTAGATTTACAGTCTATTGCTAACTCAGTCATTTTACCTCTGTTCATACACTGCTGATTATTTTCAACATATCACAAAGATATCGGCATTTTATATTTACTATTTGGTGCTTGAGCTGGAGTAGCAGGCAGCACCTTATTTATATTAATCCAGGTTGAGCTATGCTGACCTGGACCGCTACTTGGAGATGCCCAAATCTGTAAGGTTGTCATAACAGTCCCTGCACTTGTAATAATTTTCTTTATAGCTGTACCCGTTATGATTTCAGGCTTTGAAAACTGGCTTGGGCCACTAAGAACTCGGACACCTGAAGTAGCATTTCCCCCAATAAATCATATAAACTTTTGACTACTTCCCCCATCATTCTTACTCCTACTCATATCACCAATAGTAGAAGCTGGTTCTGGTACCAGTGGGACGGTGTATTCAGCTCTAGCCTGCAATCTGGCCCATGCAGGAGCCTCTGTCGACCTAACTGTTTTCTCCTTACATTTAGCAGGTGTCTCCTCAATTCTTGGTATTATTACTTTTATTACTATAGTCTTTAATACAAAACCAGCAGTCATATCCCAATACCAAACACCATTATTTGTTTAATCTTCCCCAACTATAGCCATATTACTATAATTACCAATCTCAGTCCAAGCAGCCAGAATTGCCATGCTGTTAAGAGATAGAAATCTAAACACTACTTTCTTTGACCCTGCAGGAGGAGACTGAATCCTATACCAACACCTATTCTGACTCTTTGGTCACCCTGAAGTCTGTATTCATGGCCTAACAGGGTTTGCTATAAACTCACATAGCATTACCTACTATTTAGGACAAAAATTGCCTTTCAGCTATCTGGGAATAGTATGAGTCATGTCCACTGGTTTTTTAGGAGTTCTCTTGTGGGCCCATCATATGTTTACCATAGGGATAGCTGTGGACTCAGGAGCATACTTTGCATCAGCTACCGTAATTACTTCTATCCCTACAGGAGTAAAAGTATCTAGCTGATTAGCAACTCTTTATTTAATTTTTCTTTTTCTTTTCTTTTTTTTTTTGGCTGAGTTGGGTCTTGGTTGCTGCGCATGGGCTTTCTCTGGTTGCGGTGAGCGGCAGCTACTCTTCGTTGCGGTGTGCGGCCCTTTCATTGCAGTGGCTTCTCTTGTTGCAGAGCACGGCCTCTAGGCGCGTGGGCTTCAGTAGTTGTGGCTTGCGGGCTCTAGAGGGCAGGCTCAGTAGTTGTGGCACACGGGCTTTTTGATCCGCGGCATGTGGAATCTTCCCAGACAAGGGCTCGAACCCGTGTTCCCTGCTTTGGCAGACGAATTCTTAACCCCTGCGTCACCAGGGAAGTCCCTGGTTAGCAACTGTTCACGGAGGTAATACTATATGACCTCCCACTATATTATGAGTTTTAGGCTTTACTTTTTCTTTTTACAGTAGGTGGTTTGACAGGAATCATCTTAGTCAACTCATCCCCAGACATTGTCCTCCAGGATACATACTATGTAGTAGCACACTTCCATGACCTAATGTCCATGGGAGCAGTCTTCACTATTATAGGAGGCTTTCTACACTGATTCCCACTATTCTCAGGTTATACAGTTAACTCAGCATGAGCAAAAATTCACTTCACAAGTATATTTGTAGTAGTAAATATGACTTCCTGCAGCACTTTCGTGGCCTCTCAGGGATGTCACTACGTTAGTCTGAGTACCCTGAGGCACACACAACATGAAATATTTTGTCTTTAGGCTCATTCATCTCAGTAGCAGCAGTAATGCTAATCATCTTCATACTTTGAAAAGCATTTGTGTCTAAACAAAAAGTCTTAGCAGTGGAAATTGCTACTCCTAACCTAGAATGGTTACACGGATGTCCTCCACAATATCCTACGTTTCAAGATCCTACCTATGTAAATGTAAAATAAGGAAGGACTCAAGTCCTTTTCAACCAGTTTCAAGCCAACACCATAACAATTCTGTCTTCCTCAATAAATGAGATAAAAGTAAAAAGTGATGTAGTTTTGTCAAAGTTAAATGATAGGCTAAAATCCTGTATATGACTAAGGCATATCAATTTCATCTAGGCTCTCAAGATACAACATCACCGATTATGGAAGAACTTTTACATTTTCTTCATCACACATTAATAGTGATTTTTAAAATAAGTTCTCTAGTCCTCTATATCATTTCACTAATATTGACATCTAAACTCATATGCATACAATAGATGCACAGGTAGAGAAAATGTGAACAATTTACTAGCTATTATTGTAATCTTAATTGCCCTATCATCATTGTGAATCCTTTACATGATACATGAAATCAATAACTCTTCCCAAACCATAAAAAAACTATGGGTCAGTAACGATACTGAAGCTACAAATACACAGATTACGAAGATTTAAATGTTGACTCCTCTGTAATCCCCACATCAGAGCTAAAACCAGGAGAATAATGCCTAATAGAAGTCAACAACCGAGTAGTTAGGGATAGTCATTAAATATTAGCTTCATCTGAAATTGTTGTACACTCCGGGGTTGTTCCTTCTCAGGCCTAAAAGGAGCTGCTATCCCAGGACGCCTAACTTAAAGAATCCTAATATCAACAGGACCAGGCCTATGTTGTGGACAAGAGAGCTCGTTTTCCTGAGTTGAAAGACAGGACAGAGGGATATGTCTGAGATATGGGGTGAATCTGCAGCCCATGGGGATTCACTCTCCAAGCTCCAGTATAGGAATGGGGCCTCTAGGGTCCCAGGCCACCCACTACGCCCTCTGGAGCAGGATCTGGGCAACATTCCCTGTCAGTGATGAGGCAGCCCTAGCACTTGTCACGGCCCGATGTCGTGTCCTATGTGGGCCCCATGCTCTTGGGACCACACCCCACACTCTGCAGGCCCATGCTACAGGGTCCTTCATGCCTCAGGAGTAGAGACCACACAGCAAGCAGTTCCCTCCCCAACCAGCAGGAGGAGGGGAGGAGAGCAGGGGCACCAGGGGACTCTCACTCAGACAACAACACCCCAGCGGTGCCAGCGGGGACAGTGATGATGCAGATGAGGCACAGACCAAGAGATGGGACCAGAGGACCCAAAAGGCAGCTGGTCAGGTCCTGGCTCACCTGCACCCCGGACACCTTTGTCCCGCATACACCCCCTTCCTCATACACCCTCTCCTTAAATGCAGATTCTTCAGATGCGAACAGGCAGAGCTTCAGACTGAAAGTCAGCTCTTCCAAAATGACCCGTCAGCAAACACTGCAGGATTCCACTCCAGTGGGTGCCCTGCAGTCGACAACTCAGGGACTGAAGTGGATATCGGTGCCAGGGGCAGTGGGAGGGAATGGGGAATGAGACTTTCATGGTTGTGGAATTTTGGTTTTGCAGGACGAAAAGTTCTAGTGATGGTGGTGATGGCTCCACGAGAAAGTGAATCTATCTGATGCCTCAGAAACGTGCACTTAAAATGGTGATGATGGTAAAGGGTATGTGACGTGTGTTTTATTTCACTTAAAATAAATTCTTAAAATAATGTCTTGTTAATTGAGATTCCATTTCGACTCCCCTTCATCACAAATGTCGGAGGCCCAGACACAGTCCCCTACCTTAGGGGCCATCACGGTACCCTCACAGAGCACGTGGGAGACCATTCTTAGGGGGGGCTAGTCTGTGCTCACCTGACCTCTGTCCAGGGGGACCCAGGCAGTGGTGACCCCCATAGATTAGACATATGATATGCTATAGTATTAATACGATACCACCAAGTGTTGTCACTCACCGGAACACAGAGCAGCAACCCACTCAAACATGCCTGACCTCATATGATTGTGACAAGATGAAGAGAAGAAAAGGAACCACAGGTTAATCAGGACAACACCCTTAATGCAGAGGTTGGAAATCTCAAAGGGGACAGGACACACTGCAGGCAAAGAGCGCATATGCGGTCTCCCCATCCATGTGATCCTGACCCATGCAGGTATGGTGAGACCCACACAGTCCCCGCACCCTATACCTGGGGCCACACATCCACACTCAACAGGGTGACCCACCTCCCCAGACCCCTCCACCTGGGTCACATGTCCACAGTCCCAGGGTGACCTCACCTCCCCAGACCCTGCACCTGGGGTCACACGTCCCCTTGGTCAGGACACCATGGCTCTGCAGGGGGCTCCCCCAATGTGGAAACAAGCTGGGTCCCTGGGACCTCCTGGGATGGGAAAAAGTGTCAGGTGGGTCTCCTTTCCCCACACTTGGCCCAGAGGAGTCCTCCTCTTCTCACTTTGGTTCTGTGTGATTTGAACTGTTTGTACAGCTTTCATACTAAAGTTGAACACACGACCCTGATGCTGGCATGCTCATTCCTTTCTCATCTCACTTACATGTTGAGAAAACTCACAGGACAGCAGGGCTGAAAGCCGAGGTGCAGCTCTGGATTCTGCTGAGTAGGGACGGAAGACTGGAGGGAGAGCTCAGCAGCAGCCTCAGCTGTCACCCATCGGCCTTTTGCCCGATCTGCGTGCCCTGCAATCAATTCAGCAGCTAAACCTGCTTCCCTATGCACCATGCACGTGCTGGTAAATTGGAATTATTGCCAGGTAGTCCTCCTGAGGATTCTCCATGAGCCCCAGGGAAGGTGAACCTTGCAGGGATTAAGACTAAGGCCCCGACCATAGCACTGACCTTTGGGAGGACCAGGTCACCACACTCAGAAGAGAGGCTGTTACGTAGACAAGCCCACCTCAGCTCCAGACCACAGACATCTAAGCACTGACATTCAGATGCAGGCACGGAGCTTCCCAGTACTGAGGCCAGGCCGGGTCTCTACCCAGGTCCCCATAGTCCTAGCGTACACAGAACATGGTCAGGTCTAAATCTTCTTATTATAGACAACACATGGTCAGCTCTAAACATAATCAGTAGACAGGACATGCAGAGGTCTAAATCTACCATGTAGACACAACTTGATCATGTTTAAACTAGCTTAGGGCTGATCTCATAGGGGGTACAGATCACACACATGGGTCTCTCATCTTTGGACACCCACGTCAGGAAACTGAACAAAATCTTTGTCATTAAACATTTCAACAGGTAAAACAGAAATGTTCCCAATTTCTCTGGCCACCTGATGGTCAGGATCCACGGGCGAGCCACGAACTTCTTAGAGTGCAGCCCAGTCTGCTGCCAGGACAGACAAGAAGTGGCCTGATTCCAGCCTCCCAGGCTTCCAGAAGGAGGCGGCCACACTGCAAGCCAGGTCAGGAGAGTCCTGCATGGTCCGGGCCGGGAGATCCGGTCTGTCCATTCGGCTGGCCGATTCCGGGCGGGGCGCTCAGGGCCGCTGAGAACCCTGCACTCAGGTCCTGCTTCCCTGCAGCGTGTGCGTGTGCGTGTGCGTGTGCGTGTGTGTGTGTGTGTAGAGGGGGCGGTGGCTGACGGCTCCCATGGTTCCCAACCCGGGCACCGCGCTGTCTTCGAGGGGAGGCACGGGGAGAGGTAGGGGCACAGAAGCCGTTGGAGAGGAGAACCCACCGCGGAACTCCTTGCACACTGGCTCGCCCCACCCGGAGACACGCCTGCCTATCGAGGGCCGCATGTCGTCCCCCAGTCCCCCGCCCCCGAGGGCAGGGTGCCTGCTCTTTCAACAGCACAGGGTCTCACATGAAGGAGACCCAGTGTGGACTGTCAGCCCCTGACTCCTGATGCTGTGTTTGGGGAGAATGAACCCCCTTGACTGGGTGATGAGACCCTGTGAGGAAAGAGGTGGCAGCCCGATCCAAGTCGGGGCCTGGCTGAGATATGAGAAAACAGGAGCCAAGGGCAGGGCCTGGAGGCCAGGCAAACAGGAGGGGCACCCCCAGCCTTGGCCGGGCTCTCCAACGGTGACATTGTTGCTTTAGGGGACCTAGGACAGGTGACTGAATGTAATGGGAGTCTAAACTGGACCCTGAATGCGGCTTAAAGAAGGTGTGAAGGATGTTACTGAGACAGTGACAGTCATTGGAAGACAAACTCTGTGTCAGGATATCCTGCTCCATCCATTTAAATCCCTGAGATCTGTGACCTTTACGTGGCTACGCAGGATTGTTAGAGCAGCTGCGTGCGGATATATCTGGGGCACAATTCAGTCTGCAGCCAACTTGCAAGTGGTTCCAGCAAACACACAGGTGTGCGCACAGGCAGGCACAGCACACACACAAACATATGCACGTGCACAGCACAAATATATTCACACACTAGCATGTGAACACACATGCATCCATATGCCCATGCACACACTAATGTGTGCAAGTTCACATACCTATCCACATGCACAGCATATTTATGCAAACAGGCACATGCACACGCATAGCACACACACAAGGAATAAAGTGAATCCGTAAAGCATTAATTCCTGAACACAAGTGAAGCTGACATGTATTTTTCCCTTTTCTTAGCCTTGATGTTTTCCACAACAAAAAGTTTAAGAAAAAAGTTAATGGCAAATGACTTTTGATTCATAGGACTTTCTGATTTTATTCCACAAATATTATGACAGCAGAAATTAATGTAGATATTACATGTGTCCACTAATGGAAGAATGGAGAAGAAAAACACGGTTTATCAATACAAGGGAATGCTATTCAGCCTAAAAAGGAAGTCAATTCTGACACAGGATGCAGCAGGGATGAACCTTGAGGGCATTATGCTCAGTGATGTAAACTAGACACAAAAAAACAAACAGTGCTTGATCCACTCATACAAGGCCCCTAGAGCAGTCGGAAATATAGAGACATAAAGTAGGATGTTGAGGGCCGGAGGCTGAGGGAGGGACAATGGGGAGTGAGTGTTTAATGGGGACTGTTTCAATTTTGCAAGATGAAAAAGTTCTGGAGGATGATGGTGGTCAGGTTTGCACAACAGTGTGAATTACTTCCTGACCCTGAAATGTGCACTTAAAAATGATTAAGATAGTACATTTTATGTTATGTGTACCAGACCACAATTTTTAAAACTTTTCCAAAAACAACAGGAAATAGTCCATGAATACCACAAGATGCACAACTTCACTAACAAGAGAGGGATTAAAGCCATAAGAAAAATACTGTGCATACACCTACCAGAATGGCAGACATGAAAGACATAGTATCAAATATCAGCAGGATGTGGAGCAATGGAAAGCCTGGTACGCAACGGGGGGATGCAACCACTTCTGAAGCAATCGGGCCTCAGATAGCGAAGTCCGTGCACAGAGACCCACAGTGCTCCTCCCAGTTGAACACAAACCCACCAGCCCTGCACCAGGACACACGGACATGGACTGGCAGCCACAGGAGCCAAACCTGAAGGAACCTGAAGGCCATCACAGACGGATGCAGAAATGAACCATGCACGCTCCTATGAAGGAATATTCCACAGCAATGGAGTACATTTTGTTTAAAGGTAGTAAAACTATAAACATTATTTTTTAAAGAAAACTATATTTACAAGATGAAAGAATCTATAATTCTGGCACCTAGGGATTGTCGAATGCTCCTAAAAATAGATTGCTGTGGAAACGTTTATTATAGGGAAATTGACATATTCTCTAGGAAGGACGGGGTGAATGGGCCTGCTACATTTTCTACATTGAAGACATGTACAGGTTTTGATTCTACTTCTGTTAAATAAAGTGGGGCTTCACTGGATTTCTGCTACTGCGGAGATAATCAAATTCTGGGTAGGAATCAGGAGAAAATTAGTCATAGGTGTTCTTGTGTAATAATTACTGTTGAAAGTGTAAATGATCCATTTACCAGTAAGACTGAGAATAGAATAACTGCTACATTACTTCATATGAGATGATCCTCTGTGCTATTGTTCCTGGAGCTCCAGTGAGTGAGTATTTTGAATGTGAAGTTCATCCAGATCTGAGGATGGAATAAATGGCTAGGTGTGATATGGCTAATAGAAATAATATGCCTACATTTATACTAATTAGTGGATAAGATATGGGAAGAGGAATTCATGTTGTGAGAGCCAGGGTTAAGGCTAGCATTGGGGCAATAATATATAAATTGATGATGTTGATGGACATAGTGGTTCTTTAATAAGTAATTTGAATGCCTCAGCAATGGGTTGTAATCATCCATGGGGGTGATGATTTTTGGCCCTTTCTGGATTTGTATATAGCCTAGGATTTTCCATTTAGTTAATATGAGGAATGCTATGGTGAATTAAATTGGGTAATTTGTGAAAGAATGTTGATTATAAACATATTCTTAGGAAGAGGACTTGAACCAGTGCAGAAAAAGTTTCAGTTTTACGTAATTACCGGGCTCTGCCAGCGTAACAAACCCTGTTCTACAGTAGGGTATGTATAAATTAATTGAATGTAGATTATATCATCATTTAGTTTGAAGACATTTTGTAAAGGAAGCCTTATTGCTCTTGTCCTTTCATACTGGAAGAAATCTGCAATAGACAGAAACCAACTAGGATGACTCCAGTCTGAACTCAGATCACGTGAGACTTTAATCGTTGAACAAACAGACAATTAATAGCAGTTATACCGTTGAAATGTCGTGATCCAGCATCAAGGTCATAAACCATATTGCCCATATGAAATCCAGAATACAATTACACTGTTATCCTTAGTAAAACTTGTTCCATTGACCAGTGTTTTAGAAGAACAGGTGATAAAGCATTTTGACTAGCTGGCATAAATTTTAATCACTCAGAAGCGGTTTTATTCTCCCAAAAATAAGTGGCGCATGGGCTCAAGACACACCTGCTTAAGTAGTTGTGGCGTGCAGACTCAGTAGTTGTGGCCCAATGGCTAAGCTGTTCCGTGGCACGTGAGATCTTCCCGGACCGGGGATCGAACCGGGTACCCTGCATTGGCAGGCGAATTCTTAATCACTGCATCACCAGGGAAGTCCCAGATTCGCAGTCTCCCTTTTAATATACCTTAAGCCCAAAGAATCCATGGAAAATTGTTAGAGAAAATAAGGCAATAAAATATTGTAAGGACTATAACAGAAGCATATAGTACACAGTTCATATAGACACATCCCAAGCAGTTACAAAGTATATTAAAAGGGAGGCTGCAATTTTAAAAGAATAAGAAAAATTATACCCACAAACTCCCAATCTTTCCTGAAACGTTGCAATCTGAAACCCTATTGTAGGAAGCAGAAGATTCCAGGAGATATTCTACAAATGAAGGACTGCAAACCCTGTGGTTGGATAAGGAATTCTGGAAGGAAGGTATCCTCACCAAGGAGAGCAGGTTCCTATACTTCTCTAACATCACATCCCTGTACAATTCCCATTGATCTTGGTCCAGGCATTCTCACTCCTCTTGACAGAAATCTATGGCCACATCCTGGAATGTCAGCAGTCCCTGAAATTAAACGTACACATGCCATGTGGCCACGGGAAGAGTTCATAATATGACCCAAGAAGAAAACAGCAAGTTAAGAGAAGGTTTTAATTTAGAAGAGTCTCTTCAATTATCCACTAATACATATATATATATATATATATATATATATATATATATATATATATATAATTTTTTTTTTACAAAGTAACGTTCTCTACCTTATTTCTAACTACAAGAAAAGAGTATGGCATGTGATCCACAAAACCAGTATAGAGACTATACTTGTCTGGAAAAGAAATGATAAAATGATGGTTTCAAAACAGGCATATGCATTTTTGAGTGTTTTATTTATATCAAACTGGATAAAATGTGTGTATTTCTCATAGAGAAAAGACCTGTCGAGGTAGAAATGTACCTTTCAACTATTCATGGGTACACGAGTACACTGGGGAGATTGTAAAAGTGCAGATTGTGATTCAGTAGGTCCGGTGGGCCTGAGTTCTATTTTTTTAACAAGCTCATTTTTAACTAGTGATGCCACAGTCTCTGATTCATTAACCACAACTGTGAATATCAGAGACATAATTAGAAAGGTAAAGATTCACATTTAATTTTGAACTTAAAGTGTTTTATGGATTTTACACCTTTAATAGAATAGTGAGCACAGCAGCAACAATCATTTGTGAGTATTTACTATAGACTGTGTATCTTTCTAAGTTTTTTGTGTAGGATTCCAGGAAAAAGGCCTGGGCTGCGGCCACAATGGGCGTGGCCCCAGGCCTGGCCGCCCCTCCAGGACCCCGGACGGGGCCCTGCGCTCCTGGCGGCTCCCTCCCCCGCCGTTCCGCTCCCTCCCGGAAGGCCTCGGGGCAGAGCGGTCCCACCCACTGCGCTCTGAACAGAGCCCGCGTTTCCTCAGAGCTGGAACTCCCGGCTCAGGCGGGGTCTCTTCCCTCCGCCTTCACGGAACTGCCCCGGAGCCCGAGGGGAGGGCGACCTCACTGAGGCTGCCGGCTCTGGAGGTGCCCCGGCGGCCGAAGCCATGACAGACGCGGGGACGGCGGGCCGGGTAAGTGGGCGCCTACCCTCCGCCTGGTCCGGTGCCCGGGCGGCAGCACAAGACCAGCTTCTGAGGGGCAGGGGTTCGCTGCCACCCGCCGCTGCTGTGCAGAAAGAGCGGCCTCCAGCGTCTGGTCCCCGGGAACTTCGGTCCGTCCTCTCGCCCCTGCCCTCGTCCTGGCTCGCGAGGCCTGGTGGGCGTGAGGAGGGGGTCGGCCTGAGCGTCCTGAGGGGAAACGGGGCAAGGGAGGCGCAGGGTCCGGCTGCAGCGTCAGCGCCCCTCTTCCCGACTGCGGAGAAAGCGGCTGAAAACTCCTCCCGAGGCGCGCAGGCCCCTTATTCAGCCGAGTCCCTCTGCGCTCCTTCCTCCCTGAGCTAAAGTACCGGGGGGAGGGGACAGGGCAGGGAACTGGCGCAGGTAATGGGGAACATCCAAAGGTGATTGTTAACTAAGGAAAACCAGCTCTCCCAAGGTGAGGAATGCGGCGCTTTTCTTTGCCTGGGCTCACTGAATTCCTTCCTTTGATATGCACCTCAGCTCTCTGGGGCCTGCATTCTGTATTTGCATATCCTGAGTGCCTCAGGGCCCGCCGGCTCACATTGGAGGGCTGCAAGTGCTGAAGACTGTGACATCCTTTGTTTACTGATAGGGCAAGAGCTATTCCATTTCTCACAGGCCTGAGGGGCAGACAGTGGAAAAAAGTCAGAGAATCTCACTCGGCCTGTACTTTGGTTTACATATAGATAATATTTATACTTAACTGTGCTAATAGAGGTTCTCAAGTCCAATCAACTTGTACTACTGCCCTCTATGTATCAATTTCATCAATATCCTAAGATAAATGCCTATAGAATTGACTTAATCCATTTAAATAGGATAATGATTTTGAAAGGAAACATAATAGAAATATAACAACGAAACCTTAACCACTAAAGGCTGGGTCTGGAACACCCTAAATAAATGTTCCATTGTTAAAATTTTGAAAGATGTAGTCAATAGAAATATCAACAAAAATGACAAATAATAAGGGTAGCAGAATGTTGAAATGTTCTATCTTTATCATTAAAGTGGCAGAAAATCATTTATTAGTAGGCACTGGGGGCAGAAGATGCCTGATTTTATATCTGTGTCATATTTGTGCAGTTGTTTCAACAAGTAACTTAAAGACAAAATGGAAAAACAAGGAGGTTTGTGCCTGAGATCATGTTGATGTGAAACCAGGGATGGCCACCTTGTGCCAGGTGAGTTAAGTTTACCTGGCAGGTAGACCGCAGAGCTCCTGGGAAGCAAGGGTTGGAATTTTTCTGCTGGGTGCCCCTTAGGTTCTGTGACTTGACTGACTGTGAGTCATGTTTCTGGAAAGACCTGATCACAGGAAAAGGGTGGGAATAGAGTGATTTGGGGAGCAGCTAACAACATTCATCACAGCTCACGGCCTGAATGAATTTTAAAGAAACAGGAAAACAAATGCTTCTTATGGAATCAGAGAATGTGAGGGCTGGACAATCCCAGAAAATGAGGAACACCCATCCCATTTTCCAGATGACAAAACAGAGGTCCAGCAAGGTGAAATCCCTCACCCAAGTTGCACCCGTCTCTCCTCCCCACTACGTGGTTCATGAAAGCAGGACTCTTCCTGTCTTGATCACTGCTGAACCCCAAAAAGGGCCAGGCATCTAGCAGCTGCTCCAAAAATTTGGGTTGACTGTAGGAACAATGCTATTTCTTTCTTTCTCACTCTTATTCAGGATTGTGCCAAGAACTCCCCAGCTTGCAATGTAATTCGATAAATGTAAATATTAATTGAGTTTTGTTGTGATGAGGACTTAGGCTTTGAAGGTAACAGACTTGGTTCAGATCTTGGTTCTGCCACTCCATAGCTGTTTGGCTTTGGGAAAATTACTAAACCTCTCTGAGATTATTTCCTCCTTTGTAAAGTGGGGATAAATCTATCTGAGCCAGCAGAGCAGCTGCATGAGAGATGTGCACTAAATATTGGTCTTTCTCACTCTCCTACGCCATCTCTCTGTTCTTCCCAGAGAAGCTGTACAGAAGGATATAGTACTTTTGTTTAAAATAGTTAACTAATTAATTAATTAATTTGTTTTTGGCTGCGTTGGGTCTTCGTTGCTATGCGCAGGCTTTGCCTAGTTGCGGCAAGCGGGGGCTACTCTTTGTTGCGGTGGGCGGGCTTCTCATTGCGGTGGCTTCTCTTGCTAGCCTTAACCCCAATGCTAGCCTTAACCCTGGCTCTCACAACATGAATTCCTCTTCCCATATCTTATCCACTAATTAATATAAATGTAGGCATATTATTTCTATTAGCCATATCACACCTAGCCATTTACTCCATCCTCAGATCTGGATGAACTTCACATTCAAAATACTCACTCACTGGAGCTCTAGGAGCAATAGCACAGACAATCATCTCATATGAAGTAATGTAGCAGTTATTCTATTCTCAGTCTTACTGATAAATGGATCATTTACACTTTCAACAGTAATTATTACACAAGAACACCTATGACTAATTTTCTCCTGACCCCTACCCAGAATTTGATTATCTCCTCAGTAGCCGAAATCCAACGAAGCCCCACTTGATTAAACGGAAGTAGCATCAAAACCTGTATATGTCTTCAATGTAGAAAATGTAGCAGGCCCATTCACCCCGTCCCTCCTAGAGAATATGTCAATTTCCCTATAATAAACATTTCCACAGCAATCTATTTTTAGGAGCATTCGACAATCCCTAGGTGCCAGAATTATATACAGCGCAAGTCATCATTAAACACATCTAACAATCTCCTTCCTATGAATTTGAGCCTCCTACCTACAATTATGATATGATCAACGCATACATCTCTTATAAAAAGTTTTTTTACGACTAACATTAACCCTATGTATATGAGAGATTTCACTAATTGTCATCATACCAGGCAACCCACCACAAATTTAAGAAATATGTCTGACAAAAGAGTTACCTTGATAGAGTAAATCACAGAGGTTTCAATGCTCTTATTCCTGGAATTGAATTATTCCTAATAATTTTACATTCTCCATGCTACCTACCACATTACACCACATGCTATATAGTAAAGTTCTCTAAGTAAGCTTCAGGCCCATACCCCCAAAATATTTTTATATATCCTTCCTGTGCTAATAAACTCTCATTGTTTTTACCATCATTCTACTGACCATTTTCTCAGGAAATATAATTGTATAACAAGCTCACACTGGTTAATGGTATCCCCATTCTAATAAAAAACATGAACCCATAAGCTACAGAAGCATCCAACAAATATTTCCTAAAACAGTCCACCACATCAATACTACATATAATGGCTATTATCATTAATCTAATATACTCTGGTCAAAGAGCACAATGAATAACAAGAATCTTTAATCCAGCAGCATCCACCCTCATGACAATCGCCCTTGTCACAAAAGTAGGACTTTCCCCATTTCACTTCTGAGTGCCTGAAGTCACACGAGGCATCCCATGAACAGCAGACCTGATGCTATCAACATGACAAAATTGCACCCCTATCAGTTTTATACCACGTGTCACCATCCATCAACCTAAATATACTATTAATCATAGTGATATTATAAATCATAGCTGGAAGCTGAGGCAGACTTCGCCATACTCACCTGGAAAATATTACACCCTCCTCATCAATTGCCCATATAGGATGAATAACAGCTCTTATAATGTATATTCAGATTATAACAATCCTAAACATACTAATTTATATCATAACAACACTATCTTCTTCTTATTTATGCCCAGATCATGTACTACAAGAGTATCATTATCACACACATGAGATAAAACACCTCCCATCACAATCATTTTCCTCACCCTTATAGTATCATTAGGACATCGCCCATCACTATCAGGCTTTCTACCCAAATGAATAATTATCCAAGAGATAACAAAAACGACAACATCATTCTACCAACACTAATAGCCATCATAGCAGTCCTCAGCATATATTTCTACTTGCAGCTAACATACTCCACATCACTAACTATATTCCCTTCATTAAACAACACAAACACAAAACAATTTGAACATACAAAGAAATAACCTTCCTATCATTACCAATCATAATACCCACACGGTTACTACACACAACACCCATTCTATCGGTGCTGGACTAGGAATTTAGGTTAGTTCAGACCAAGAGCTTTCAAAACACTAAACAAGTGAAATTTACTTAATTCCTAAAAATAAGGATTGCAAGACTTTATTCTACATCAATTGTATGTAAAGCAAACACTGTATTGAAGCCAAATCTTTACGAGATTGATGAGTTTTAACCCCAGGAAACTTTAGTTAACAGGCAAATCCTCTAGTCAACTGACTTCAGTCTACTTCTCCTTCATTTGAGAAAGAAAAAAAGAAAAAAAAAAAAAGGCAGGATAATCACTGGCAGAATTGAAGCTGCTTCTCTGAACTTACAATTCAATTTGTTGATTCACCACAGGGTTTGCCAGAAAGAGGGCTCAATCTCTGTCTTTAGATTTACAGTCTATTGCTAACTCAGTCATTTTACCTCTGTTCATACACTGCTGATTATTTTCAACATATCACAAAGATATCGGCATTTTATATTTACTATTTGGTGCTTGAGCTGGAGTAGCAGGCAGCACCTTATTTATATTAATCCAGGTTGAGCTATGCTGACCTGGACCGCTACTTGGAGATGCCCAAATCTGTAAGGTTGTCATAACAGTCCCTGCACTTGTAATAATTTTCTTTATAGCTGTACCCGTTATGATTTCAGGCTTTGAAAACTGGCTTGGGCCACTAAGAACTCGGACACCTGAAGTAGCATTTCCCCCAATAAATCATATAAACTTTTGACTACTTCCCCCATCATTCTTACTCCTACTCATATCACCAATAGTAGAAGCTGGTTCTGGTACCAGTGGGACGGTGTATTCAGCTCTAGCCTGCAATCTGGCCCATGCAGGAGCCTCTGTCGACCTAACTGTTTTCTCCTTACATTTAGCAGGTGTCTCCTCAATTCTTGGTATTATTACTTTTATTACTATAGTCTTTAATACAAAACCAGCAGTCATATCCCAATACCAAACACCATTATTTGTTTAATCTTCCCCAACTATAGCCATATTACTATAATTACCAATCTCAGTCCAAGCAGCCAGAATTGCCATGCTGTTAAGAGATAGAAATCTAAACACTACTTTCTTTGACCCTGCAGGAGGAGACTGAATCCTATACCAACACCTATTCTGACTCTTTGGTCACCCTGAAGTCTGTATTCATGGCCTAACAGGGTTTGCTATAAACTCACATAGCATTACCTACTATTTAGGACAAAAATTGCCTTTCAGCTATCTGGGAATAGTATGAGTCATGTCCACTGGTTTTTTAGGAGTTCTCTTGTGGGCCCATCATATGTTTACCATAGGGATAGCTGTGGACTCAGGAGCATACTTTGCATCAGCTACCGTAATTACTTCTATCCCTACAGGAGTAAAAGTATCTAGCTGATTAGCAACTCTTTATTTAATTTTTCTTTTTCTTTTCTTTTTTTTTTTGGCTGAGTTGGGTCTTGGTTGCTGCGCATGGGCTTTCTCTGGTTGCGGTGAGCGGCAGCTACTCTTCGTTGCGGTGTGCGGCCCTTTCATTGCAGTGGCTTCTCTTGTTGCAGAGCACGGCCTCTAGGCGCGTGGGCTTCAGTAGTTGTGGCTTGCGGGCTCTAGAGGGCAGGCTCAGTAGTTGTGGCACACGGGCTTTTTGATCCGCGGCATGTGGAATCTTCCCAGACAAGGGCTCGAACCCGTGTTCCCTGCTTTGGCAGACGAATTCTTAACCCCTGCGTCACCAGGGAAGTCCCTGGTTAGCAACTGTTCACGGAGGTAATACTATATGACCTCCCACTATATTATGAGTTTTAGGCTTTACTTTTTCTTTTTACAGTAGGTGGTTTGACAGGAATCATCTTAGTCAACTCATCCCCAGACATTGTCCTCCAGGATACATACTATGTAGTAGCACACTTCCATGACCTAATGTCCATGGGAGCAGTCTTCACTATTATAGGAGGCTTTCTACACTGATTCCCACTATTCTCAGGTTATACAGTTAACTCAGCATGAGCAAAAATTCACTTCACAAGTATATTTGTAGTAGTAAATATGACTTCCTGCAGCACTTTCGTGGCCTCTCAGGGATGTCACTACGTTAGTCTGAGTACCCTGAGGCACACACAACATGAAATATTTTGTCTTTAGGCTCATTCATCTCAGTAGCAGCAGTAATGCTAATCATCTTCATACTTTGAAAAGCATTTGTGTCTAAACAAAAAGTCTTAGCAGTGGAAATTGCTACTCCTAACCTAGAATGGTTACACGGATGTCCTCCACAATATCCTACGTTTCAAGATCCTACCTATGTAAATGTAAAATAAGGAAGGACTCAAGTCCTTTTCAACCAGTTTCAAGCCAACACCATAACAATTCTGTCTTCCTCAATAAATGAGATAAAAGTAAAAAGTGATGTAGTTTTGTCAAAGTTAAATGATAGGCTAAAATCCTGTATATGACTAAGGCATATCAATTTCATCTAGGCTCTCAAGATACAACATCACCGATTATGGAAGAACTTTTACATTTTCTTCATCACACATTAATAGTGATTTTTAAAATAAGTTCTCTAGTCCTCTATATCATTTCACTAATATTGACATCTAAACTCATATGCATACAATAGATGCACAGGTAGAGAAAATGTGAACAATTTACTAGCTATTATTGTAATCTTAATTGCCCTATCATCATTGTGAATCCTTTACATGATACATGAAATCAATAACTCTTCCCAAACCATAAAAAAACTATGGGTCAGTAACGATACTGAAGCTACAAATACACAGATTACGAAGATTTAAATGTTGACTCCTCTGTAATCCCCACATCAGAGCTAAAACCAGGAGAATAATGCCTAATAGAAGTCAACAACCGAGTAGTTAGGGATAGTCATTAAATATTAGCTTCATCTGAAATTGTTGTACACTCCGGGGTTGTTCCTTCTCAGGCCTAAAAGGAGCTGCTATCCCAGGACGCCTAACTTAAAGAATCCTAATATCAACAGGACCAGGCCTATGTTGTGGACAAGAGAGCTCGTTTTCCTGAGTTGAAAGACAGGACAGAGGGATATGTCTGAGATATGGGGTGAATCTGCAGCCCATGGGGATTCACTCTCCAAGCTCCAGTATAGGAATGGGGCCTCTAGGGTCCCAGGCCACCCACTACGCCCTCTGGAGCAGGATCTGGGCAACATTCCCTGTCAGTGATGAGGCAGCCCTAGCACTTGTCACGGCCCGATGTCGTGTCCTATGTGGGCCCCATGCTCTTGGGACCACACCCCACACTCTGCAGGCCCATGCTACAGGGTCCTTCATGCCTCAGGAGTAGAGACCACACAGCAAGCAGTTCCCTCCCCAACCAGCAGGAGGAGGGGAGGAGAGCAGGGGCACCAGGGGACTCTCACTCAGACAACAACACCCCAGCGGTGCCAGCGGGGACAGTGATGATGCAGATGAGGCACAGACCAAGAGATGGGACCAGAGGACCCAAAAGGCAGCTGGTCAGGTCCTGGCTCACCTGCACCCCGGACACCTTTGTCCCGCATACACCCCCTTCCTCATACACCCTCTCCTTAAATGCAGATTCTTCAGATGCGAACAGGCAGAGCTTCAGACTGAAAGTCAGCTCTTCCAAAATGACCCGTCAGCAAACACTGCAGGATTCCACTCCAGTGGGTGCCCTGCAGTCGACAACTCAGGGACTGAAGTGGATATCGGTGCCAGGGGCAGTGGGAGGGAATGGGGAATGAGACTTTCATGGTTGTGGAATTTTGGTTTTGCAGGACGAAAAGTTCTAGTGATGGTGGTGATGGCTCCACGAGAAAGTGAATCTATCTGATGCCTCAGAAACGTGCACTTAAAATGGTGATGATGGTAAAGGGTATGTGACGTGTGTTTTATTTCACTTAAAATAAATTCTTAAAATAATGTCTTGTTAATTGAGATTCCATTTCGACTCCCCTTCATCACAAATGTCGGAGGCCCAGACACAGTCCCCTACCTTAGGGGCCATCACGGTACCCTCACAGAGCACGTGGGAGACCATTCTTAGGGGGGGCTAGTCTGTGCTCACCTGACCTCTGTCCAGGGGGACCCAGGCAGTGGTGACCCCCATAGATTAGACATATGATATGCTATAGTATTAATACGATACCACCAAGTGTTGTCACTCACCGGAACACAGAGCAGCAACCCACTCAAACATGCCTGACCTCATATGATTGTGACAAGATGAAGAGAAGAAAAGGAACCACAGGTTAATCAGGACAACACCCTTAATGCAGAGGTTGGAAATCTCAAAGGGGACAGGACACACTGCAGGCAAAGAGCGCATATGCGGTCTCCCCATCCATGTGATCCTGACCCATGCAGGTATGGTGAGACCCACACAGTCCCCGCACCCTATACCTGGGGCCACACATCCACACTCAACAGGGTGACCCACCTCCCCAGACCCCTCCACCTGGGTCACATGTCCACAGTCCCAGGGTGACCTCACCTCCCCAGACCCTGCACCTGGGGTCACACGTCCCCTTGGTCAGGACACCATGGCTCTGCAGGGGGCTCCCCCAATGTGGAAACAAGCTGGGTCCCTGGGACCTCCTGGGATGGGAAAAAGTGTCAGGTGGGTCTCCTTTCCCCACACTTGGCCCAGAGGAGTCCTCCTCTTCTCACTTTGGTTCTGTGTGATTTGAACTGTTTGTACAGCTTTCATACTAAAGTTGAACACACGACCCTGATGCTGGCATGCTCATTCCTTTCTCATCTCACTTACATGTTGAGAAAACTCACAGGACAGCAGGGCTGAAAGCCGAGGTGCAGCTCTGGATTCTGCTGAGTAGGGACGGAAGACTGGAGGGAGAGCTCAGCAGCAGCCTCAGCTGTCACCCATCGGCCTTTTGCCCGATCTGCGTGCCCTGCAATCAATTCAGCAGCTAAACCTGCTTCCCTATGCACCATGCACGTGCTGGTAAATTGGAATTATTGCCAGGTAGTCCTCCTGAGGATTCTCCATGAGCCCCAGGGAAGGTGAACCTTGCAGGGATTAAGACTAAGGCCCCGACCATAGCACTGACCTTTGGGAGGACCAGGTCACCACACTCAGAAGAGAGGCTGTTACGTAGACAAGCCCACCTCAGCTCCAGACCACAGACATCTAAGCACTGACATTCAGATGCAGGCACGGAGCTTCCCAGTACTGAGGCCAGGCCGGGTCTCTACCCAGGTCCCCATAGTCCTAGCGTACACAGAACATGGTCAGGTCTAAATCTTCTTATTATAGACAACACATGGTCAGCTCTAAACATAATCAGTAGACAGGACATGCAGAGGTCTAAATCTACCATGTAGACACAACTTGATCATGTTTAAACTAGCTTAGGGCTGATCTCATAGGGGGTACAGATCACACACATGGGTCTCTCATCTTTGGACACCCACGTCAGGAAACTGAACAAAATCTTTGTCATTAAACATTTCAACAGGTAAAACAGAAATGTTCCCAATTTCTCTGGCCACCTGATGGTCAGGATCCACGGGCGAGCCACGAACTTCTTAGAGTGCAGCCCAGTCTGCTGCCAGGACAGACAAGAAGTGGCCTGATTCCAGCCTCCCAGGCTTCCAGAAGGAGGCGGCCACACTGCAAGCCAGGTCAGGAGAGTCCTGCATGGTCCGGGCCGGGAGATCCGGTCTGTCCATTCGGCTGGCCGATTCCGGGCGGGGCGCTCAGGGCCGCTGAGAACCCTGCACTCAGGTCCTGCTTCCCTGCAGCGTGTGCGTGTGCGTGTGCGTGTGCGTGTGTGTGTGTGTGTAGAGGGGGCGGTGGCTGACGGCTCCCATGGTTCCCAACCCGGGCACCGCGCTGTCTTCGAGGGGAGGCACGGGGAGAGGTAGGGGCACAGAAGCCGTTGGAGAGGAGAACCCACCGCGGAACTCCTTGCACACTGGCTCGCCCCACCCGGAGACACGCCTGCCTATCGAGGGCCGCATGTCGTCCCCCAGTCCCCCGCCCCCGAGGGCAGGGTGCCTGCTCTTTCAACAGCACAGGGTCTCACATGAAGGAGACCCAGTGTGGACTGTCAGCCCCTGACTCCTGATGCTGTGTTTGGGGAGAATGAACCCCCTTGACTGGGTGATGAGACCCTGTGAGGAAAGAGGTGGCAGCCCGATCCAAGTCGGGGCCTGGCTGAGATATGAGAAAACAGGAGCCAAGGGCAGGGCCTGGAGGCCAGGCAAACAGGAGGGGCACCCCCAGCCTTGGCCGGGCTCTCCAACGGTGACATTGTTGCTTTAGGGGACCTAGGACAGGTGACTGAATGTAATGGGAGTCTAAACTGGACCCTGAATGCGGCTTAAAGAAGGTGTGAAGGATGTTACTGAGACAGTGACAGTCATTGGAAGACAAACTCTGTGTCAGGATATCCTGCTCCATCCATTTAAATCCCTGAGATCTGTGACCTTTACGTGGCTACGCAGGATTGTTAGAGCAGCTGCGTGCGGATATATCTGGGGCACAATTCAGTCTGCAGCCAACTTGCAAGTGGTTCCAGCAAACACACAGGTGTGCGCACAGGCAGGCACAGCACACACACAAACATATGCACGTGCACAGCACAAATATATTCACACACTAGCATGTGAACACACATGCATCCATATGCCCATGCACACACTAATGTGTGCAAGTTCACATACCTATCCACATGCACAGCATATTTATGCAAACAGGCACATGCACACGCATAGCACACACACAAGGAATAAAGTGAATCCGTAAAGCATTAATTCCTGAACACAAGTGAAGCTGACATGTATTTTTCCCTTTTCTTAGCCTTGATGTTTTCCACAACAAAAAGTTTAAGAAAAAAGTTAATGGCAAATGACTTTTGATTCATAGGACTTTCTGATTTTATTCCACAAATATTATGACAGCAGAAATTAATGTAGATATTACATGTGTCCACTAATGGAAGAATGGAGAAGAAAAACACGGTTTATCAATACAAGGGAATGCTATTCAGCCTAAAAAGGAAGTCAATTCTGACACAGGATGCAGCAGGGATGAACCTTGAGGGCATTATGCTCAGTGATGTAAACTAGACACAAAAAAACAAACAGTGCTTGATCCACTCATACAAGGCCCCTAGAGCAGTCGGAAATATAGAGACATAAAGTAGGATGTTGAGGGCCGGAGGCTGAGGGAGGGACAATGGGGAGTGAGTGTTTAATGGGGACTGTTTCAATTTTGCAAGATGAAAAAGTTCTGGAGGATGATGGTGGTCAGGTTTGCACAACAGTGTGAATTACTTCCTGACCCTGAAATGTGCACTTAAAAATGATTAAGATAGTACATTTTATGTTATGTGTACCAGACCACAATTTTTAAAACTTTTCCAAAAACAACAGGAAATAGTCCATGAATACCACAAGATGCACAACTTCACTAACAAGAGAGGGATTAAAGCCATAAGAAAAATACTGTGCATACACCTACCAGAATGGCAGACATGAAAGACATAGTATCAAATATCAGCAGGATGTGGAGCAATGGAAAGCCTGGTACGCAACGGGGGGATGCAACCACTTCTGAAGCAATCGGGCCTCAGATAGCGAAGTCCGTGCACAGAGACCCACAGTGCTCCTCCCAGTTGAACACAAACCCACCAGCCCTGCACCAGGACACACGGACATGGACTGGCAGCCACAGGAGCCAAACCTGAAGGAACCTGAAGGCCATCACAGACGGATGCAGAAATGAACCATGCACGCTCCTATGAAGGAATATTCCACAGCAATGGAGTACATTTTGTTTAAAGGTAGTAAAACTATAAACATTATTTTTTAAAGAAAACTATATTTACAAGATGAAAGAATCTATAATTCTGGCACCTAGGGATTGTCGAATGCTCCTAAAAATAGATTGCTGTGGAAACGTTTATTATAGGGAAATTGACATATTCTCTAGGAAGGACGGGGTGAATGGGCCTGCTACATTTTCTACATTGAAGACATGTACAGGTTTTGATTCTACTTCTGTTAAATAAAGTGGGGCTTCACTGGATTTCTGCTACTGCGGAGATAATCAAATTCTGGGTAGGAATCAGGAGAAAATTAGTCATAGGTGTTCTTGTGTAATAATTACTGTTGAAAGTGTAAATGATCCATTTACCAGTAAGACTGAGAATAGAATAACTGCTACATTACTTCATATGAGATGATCCTCTGTGCTATTGTTCCTGGAGCTCCAGTGAGTGAGTATTTTGAATGTGAAGTTCATCCAGATCTGAGGATGGAATAAATGGCTAGGTGTGATATGGCTAATAGAAATAATATGCCTACATTTATACTAATTAGTGGATAAGATATGGGAAGAGGAATTCATGTTGTGAGAGCCAGGGTTAAGGCTAGCATTGGGGCAATAATATATAAATTGATGATGTTGATGGACATAGTGGTTCTTTAATAAGTAATTTGAATGCCTCAGCAATGGGTTGTAATCATCCATGGGGGTGATGATTTTTGGCCCTTTCTGGATTTGTATATAGCCTAGGATTTTCCATTTAGTTAATATGAGGAATGCTATGGTGAATTAAATTGGGTAATTTGTGAAAGAATGTTGATTATAAACATATTCTTAGGAAGAGGACTTGAACCAGTGCAGAAAAAGTTTCAGTTTTACGTAATTACCGGGCTCTGCCAGCGTAACAAACCCTGTTCTACAGTAGGGTATGTATAAATTAATTGAATGTAGATTATATCATCATTTAGTTTGAAGACATTTTGTAAAGGAAGCCTTATTGCTCTTGTCCTTTCATACTGGAAGAAATCTGCAATAGACAGAAACCAACTAGGATGACTCCAGTCTGAACTCAGATCACGTGAGACTTTAATCGTTGAACAAACAGACAATTAATAGCAGTTATACCGTTGAAATGTCGTGATCCAGCATCAAGGTCATAAACCATATTGCCCATATGAAATCCAGAATACAATTACACTGTTATCCTTAGTAAAACTTGTTCCATTGACCAGTGTTTTAGAAGAACAGGTGATAAAGCATTTTGACTAGCTGGCATAAATTTTAATCACTCAGAAGCGGTTTTATTCTCCCAAAAATAAGTGGCGCATGGGCTCAAGACACACCTGCTTAAGTAGTTGTGGCGTGCAGACTCAGTAGTTGTGGCCCAATGGCTAAGCTGTTCCGTGGCACGTGAGATCTTCCCGGACCGGGGATCGAACCGGGTACCCTGCATTGGCAGGCGAATTCTTAATCACTGCATCACCAGGGAAGTCCCAGATTCGCAGTCTCCCTTTTAATATACCTTAAGCCCAAAGAATCCATGGAAAATTGTTAGAGAAAATAAGGCAATAAAATATTGTAAGGACTATAACAGAAGCATATAGTACACAGTTCATATAGACACATCCCAAGCAGTTACAAAGTATATTAAAAGGGAGGCTGCAATTTTAAAAGAATAAGAAAAATTATACCCACAAACTCCCAATCTTTCCTGAAACGTTGCAATCTGAAACCCTATTGTAGGAAGCAGAAGATTCCAGGAGATATTCTACAAATGAAGGACTGCAAACCCTGTGGTTGGATAAGGAATTCTGGAAGGAAGGTATCCTCACCAAGGAGAGCAGGTTCCTATACTTCTCTAACATCACATCCCTGTACAATTCCCATTGATCTTGGTCCAGGCATTCTCACTCCTCTTGACAGAAATCTATGGCCACATCCTGGAATGTCAGCAGTCCCTGAAATTAAACGTACACATGCCATGTGGCCACGGGAAGAGTTCATAATATGACCCAAGAAGAAAACAGCAAGTTAAGAGAAGGTTTTAATTTAGTAGAGTCTCTTCAATTATCCACTAATACATATATATATATATATATATATATATATATATATATATATATATATAATGTTTTTTTTACAAAGTAACGTTCTCTACCTTATTTCTAACTACAAGAAAAGAGTATGGCATGTGATCCACAAAAGCAGTATAGAGACTATACTTGTCTGGAAAAGAAATGATAAAATGATGGTTTCAACACAGGCATATGCATTTTTGAGTGTTTTATTTATATCAAACTGGATAAAATGTGTGTATTTCTCATAGAGAAAAGACCTGTCGAGGTAGAAATGTACCTTTCAACTATTCATGGGTACACGAGTACACTGGGGAGATTGTAAAAGTGCAGATTGTGATTCAGTAGGTCCGGTGGGCCTGAGTTCTATTTTTTTAACAAGCTCATTTTTAACTAGTGATGCCACAGTCTCTGATTCATTAACCACAACTGTGAATATCAGAGACATAATTAGAAAGGTAAAAATTCACATTTAATTTTGAACTTAAAGTGTTTTATGGATTTTACACCTTTAATAGAATAGTGAGCACAGCAGCAACAATCATTTGTGAGTATTTACTATAGACTGTGTATCTTTCTAAGTTTTTTGTGTAGGATTCCAGGAAAAAGGCCTGGACTGCGGCCACAATGGGCGTGGCCCCAGGCCTGGCCGCCCCTCCAGGACCCCGGACGGGGCCCTGCGCTCCTGGCGGCTCCCTCCCCCGCCGTTCCGCTCCCTCCCGGAAGGCCTCGGGGCAGAGCGGTCCCACCCACTGCGCTCTGAACAGAGCCCGCGTTTCCTCAGAGCTGGAACTCCCGGCTCAGGCGGGGTCTCTTCCCTCCGCCTTCACGGAACTGCCCCGGAGCCCGAGGGGAGGGCGACCTCACTGAGGCTGCCGGCTCTGGAGGTGCCCCGGCGGCCGAAGCCATGACAGACGCGGGGACGGCGGGCCGGGTAAGTGGGCGCCTACCCTCCGCCTGGTCCGGTGCCCGGGCGGCAGCACAAGACCAGCTTCTGAGGGGCAGGGGTTCGCTGCCACCCGCCGCTGCTGTGCAGAAAGAGCGGCCTCCAGCGTCTGGTCCCCGGGAACTTCGGTCCGTCCTCTCGCCCCTGCCCTCGTCCTGGCTCGCGAGGCCTGGTGGGCGTGAGGAGGGGGTCGGCCTGAGCGTCCTGAGGGGAAACGGGGCAAGGGAGGCGCAGGGTCCGGCTGCAGCGTCAGCGCCCCTCTTCCCGACTGCGGAGAAAGCGGCTGAAAACTCCTCCCGAGGCGCGCAGGCCCCTTATTCAGCCAAGTCCCTCTGCGCTCCTTCCTCCCTGAGCTAAAGTACCGGGGGGAGGGGACAGGGCAGGGAACTGGCGCAGGTAATGGGGAACATCCAAAGGTGATTGTTAACTAAGGAAAACCAGCTCTCCCAAGGTGAGGAATGCGGCGCTTTTCTTTGCCTGGGCTCACTGAATTCCTTCCTTTGATATGCACCTCAGCTCTCTGGGGCCTGCATTCTGTATTTGCATATCCTGAGTGCCTCAGGGCCCGCCGGCTCACATTGGAGGGCTGCAAGTGCTGAAGACTGTGACATCCTTTGTTTACTGATAGGGCAAGAGCTATTCCATTTCTCACAGGCCTGAGGGGCAGACAGTGGAAAAAAGTCAGAGAATCTCACTCGGCCTGTACTTTGGTTTACATATAGATAATATTTATACTTAACTGTGCTAATAGAGGTTCTCAAGTCCAATCAACTTGTACTACTGCCCTCTATGTATCAATTTCATCAATATCCTAAGATAAATGCCTATAGAATTGACTTAATCCATTTAAATAGGATAATGATTTTGAAAGGAAACATAATAGAAATATAACAACGAAACCTTAACCACTAAAGGCTGGGTCTGGAACACCCTAAATAAATGTTCCATTGTTAAAATTTTGAAAGATGTAGTCAATAGAAATATCAACAAAAATGACAAATAATAAGGGTAGCAGAATGTTGAAATGTTCTATCTTTATCATTAAAGTGGCAGAAAATCATTTATTAGTAGGCACTGGGGGCAGAAGATGCCTGATTTTATATCTGTGTCATATTTGTGCAGTTGTTTCAACAAGTAACTTAAAGACAAAATGGAAAAACAAGGAGGTTTGTGCCTGAGATCATGTTGATGTGAAACCAGGGATGGCCACCTTGTGCCAGGTAAGTTAAGTTTACCTGGCAGGTAGACCGCAGAGCTCCTGGGAAGCAAGGGTTGGAATTTTTCTGCTGGGTGCCCCTTAGGTTCTGTGACTTGACTGACTGTGAGTCATGTTTCTGGAAAGACCTGATCACAGGAAAAGGGTGGGAATAGAGTGATTTGGGGAGCAGCTAACAACATTCATCACAGCTCACGGCCTGAATGAATTTTAAAGAAACAGGAAAACAAATGCTTCTTATGGAATCAGAGAATGTGAGGGCTGGACAATCCCAGAAAATGAGGAACACCCATCCCATTTTCCAGATGACAAAACAGAGGTCCAGCAAGGTGAAATCCCTCACCCAAGTTGCACCCGTCTCTCCTCCCCACTACGTGGTTCATGAAAGCAGGACTCTTCCTGTCTTGATCACTGCTGAACCCCAAAAAGGGCCAGGCATCTAGCAGCTGCTCCAAAAATTTGGGTTGACTGTAGGAACAATGCTATTTCTTTCTTTCTCACTCTTATTCAGGATTGTGCCAAGAACTCGCCAGGTTGCAATGTAATTCGATAAATGTAAATATTAATTGAGTTTTGTTGTGATGAGGACTTAGGCTTTGAAGGTAACAGACTTGGTTCAGATCTTGGTTCTGCCACTCCATAGCTGTTTGGCTTTGGGAAAATTACTAAACCTCTCTGAGATTATTTCCTCCTTTGTAAAGTGGGGATAAATCTATCTGAGCCAGCAGAGCAGCTGCATGAGAGATGTGCACTAAATATTGGTCTTTCTCACTCTCCTACGCCATCTCTCTGTTCTTCCCAGAGAAGCTGTACAGAAGGATAGAGTACTTTTGTTTAAAATAGTTAACTAATTAATTAATTAATTTGTTTTTGGCTGCGTTGGGTCTTCGTTGCTATGCGCAGGCTTTGCCTAGTTGCGGCAAGCGGGGGCTACTCTTTGTTGCGGTGCGCGGGCTTCTCATTGCGGTGGCTTCTCTTGCTAGCCTTAACCCCAATGCTAGCCTTAACCCTGGCTCTCACAACATGAATTCCTCTTCCCATATCTTATCCACTAATTAATATAAATGTAGGCATATTATTTCTATTAGCCATATCACACCTAGCCATTTACTCCATCCTCAGATCTGGATGAACTTCACATTCAAAATACTCACTCACTGGAGCTCTAGGAGCAATAGCACAGACAATCATCTCATATGAAGTAATGTAGCAGTTATTCTATTCTCAGTCTTACTGATAAATGGATCATTTACACTTTCAACAGTAATTATTACACAAGAACATCTATGACTAATTTTCTCCTGACCCCTACCCAGAATTTGATTATCTCCTCAGTAGCCGAAATCCAACGAAGCCCCACTTGATTAAACGGAAGTAGCATCAAAACCTGTATATGTCTTCAATGTAGAAAATGTAGCAGGCCCATTCACCCCGTCCCTCCTAGAGAATATGTCAATTTCCCTATAATAAACATTTCCACAGCAATCTATTTTTAGGAGCATTCGACAATCCCTAGGTGCCAGAATTATATACAGCCCAAGTCATCATTAAACACATCTAACAATCTCCTTCCTATGAATTTGAGCCTCCTACCTACAATTATGATATGATCAACGCATACATCTCTTATAAAAAGTTTTTTTACGACTAACATTAACCCTATGTATATGAGAGTTTTCACTAATTGTCATCATACCAGGCAACCCACCACAAATTTAAGAAATATGTCTGACAAAAGAGTTACTTTGATAGAGTAAATCACAGAGGTTTCAATGCTCTTATTCCTGGAATTGAATTCTTCCTAATAATTTTACATTCTCCATGCTACCTACCACATTACACCACATGCTATATAGTAAAGTTCTCTAAGTAAGCTTCAGGCCCATACCCCCAAAATATTTTTATATATCCTTCCTGTGCTAATAAACTCTCATTGTTTTTACCATCATTCTACTGACCATTTTCTCAGGAAATATAATTGTATAACAAGCTCACACTGGTTAATGGTATCCCCATTCTAATAAAAAACATGAACCCATAAGCTACAGAAGCATCCAACAAATATTTCCTAAAACAGTCCACCACATCAATACTACATATAATGGCTATTATCATTAATCTAATATACTCTGGTCAAAGAGCACAATGAATAACAAGAATCTTTAATCCAGCAGCATCCACCCTCATGACAATCGCCCTTGTCACAAAAGTAGGACTTTCCCCATTTCAATTCTGAGTGCCTGAAGTCACACGAGGCATCCCATGAACAGCAGACCTGATGCTATCAACATGACAAAATTGCACCCCTATCAGTTTTATACCACGTGTCACCATCCATCAACCTAAATATACTATTAATCATAGTGATATTATAAATCATAGCTGGAAGCTGAGGCAGACTTCGCCATACTCACCTGGAAAATATTACACCCTCCTCATCAATTGCCCATATAGGATGAATAACAGCTCTTATAATGTATATTCAGATTATAACAATCCTAAACATACTAATTTATATCATAACAACACTATCTTCTTCTTATTTATGCCCAGATCATGTACTACAAGAGTATCATTATCACACACATGAGATAAAACACCTCCCATCACAATCATTTTCCTCACCCTTATAGTATCATTAGGACATCGCCCATCACTATCAGGCTTTCTACCCAAATGAATAATTATCCAAGAGATAACAAAAACGACAACATCATTCTACCAACACTAATAGCCATCATAGCAGTCCTCAGCATATATTTCTACTTGCAGCTAACATACTCCACATCACTAACTATATTCCCTTCATTAAACAACACAAACACAAAACAATTTGAACATACAAAGAAATAACCTTCCTATCATTACCAATCATAATACCCACACGGTTACTACACACAACACCCATTCTATCGGTGCTGGACTAGGAATTTAGGTTAGTTCAGACCAAGAGCTTTCAAAACACTAAACAAGTGAAATTTACTTAATTCCTAAAAATAAGGATTGCAAGACTTTATTCTACATCAATTGTATGTAAAGCAAACACTGTATTGAAGCCAAATCTTTACGAGATTGATGAGTTTTAACCCCAGGAAACTTTAGTTAACAGGCAAATCCTCTAGTCAACTGACTTCAGTCTACTTCTCCTTCATTTGAGAAAGAAAAAAAGAAAAAAAAAAAAGGCAGGATAATCACTGGCAGAATTGAAGCTGCTTCTCTGAACTTACAATTCAATTTGTTGATTCACCACAGGGTTTGCCAGAAAGAGGGCTCAATCTCTGTCTTTAGATTTACAGTCTATTGCTAACTCAGTCATTTTACCTCTGTTCATACACTGCTGATTATTTTCAACATATCACAAAGATATCGGCATTTTATATTTACTATTTGGTGCTTGAGCTGGAGTAGCAGGCAGCACCTTATTTATATTAATCCAGGTTGAGCTATGCTGACCTGGACCGCTACTTGGAGATGCCCAAATCTGTAAGGTTGTCATAACAGTCCCTGCACTTGTAATAATTTTCTTTATAGCTGTACCCGTTATGATTTCAGGCTTTGAAAACTGGCTTGGGCCACTAAGAACTCGGACACCTGAAGTAGCATTTCCCCCAATAAATCATATAAACTTTTGACTACTTCCCCCATCATTCTTACTCCTACTCATATCACCAATAGTAGAAGCTGGTTCTGGTACCAGTGGGACGGTGTATTCAGCTCTAGCCTGCAATCTGGCCCATGCAGGAGCCTCTGTCGACCTAACTGTTTTCTCCTTACATTTAGCAGGTGTCTCCTCAATTCTTGGTATTATTACTTTTATTACTATAGTCTTTAATACAAAACCAGCAGTCATATCCCAATACCAAACACCATTATTTGTTTAATCTTCCCCAACTATAGCCATATTACTATAATTACCAATCTCAGTCCAAGCAGCCAGAATTGCCATGCTGTTAAGAGATAGAAATCTAAACACTACTTTCTTTGACCCTGCAGGAGGAGACTGAATCCTATACCAACACCTATTCTGACTCTTTGGTCACCCTGAAGTCTGTATTCATGGCCTAACAGGGTTTGCTATAAACTCACATAGCATTACCTACTATTTAGGACAAAAATTGCCTTTCAGCTATCTGGGAATAGTATGAGTCATGTCCACTGGTTTTTTAGGAGTTCTCTTGTGGGCCCATCATATGTTTACCATAGGGATAGCTGTGGACTCAGGAGCATACTTTGCATCAGCTACCGTAATTACTTCTATCCCTACAGGAGTAAAAGTATCTAGCTGATTAGCAACTCTTTATTTAATTTTTCTTTTTCTTTTCTTTTTTTTTTTGGCTGAGTTGGGTCTTGGTTGCTGCGCATGGGCTTTCTCTGGTTGCGGTGAGCGGCAGCTACTCTTCGTTGCGGTGTGCGGCCCTTTCATTGCAGTGGCTTCTCTTGTTGCAGAGCACGGCCTCTAGGCGCGTGGGCTTCAGTAGTTGTGGCTTGCGGGCTCTAGAGGGCAGGCTCAGTAGTTGTGGCACACGGGCTTTTTGCTCCGCGGCATGTGGAATCTTCCCAGACAAGGGCTCGAACCCGTGTTCCCTGCTTTGGCAGACGAATTCTTAACCCCTGCGTCACCAGGGAAGTCCCTGGTTAGCAACTGTTCACGGAGGTAATAGTATATGACCTCCCACTATATTATGAGTTTTAGGCTTTACTTTTTCTTTTTACAGTAGGTGGTTTGACAGGAATCATCTTAGTCAACTCATCCCCAGACATTGTCCTCCAGGATACATACTATGTAGTAGCACACTTCCATGACCTAATGTCCATGGGAGCAGTCTTCACTATTATAGGAGGCTTTCTACACTGATTCCCACTATTCTCAGGTTATACAGTTAACTCAGCATGAGCAAAAATTCACTTCACAAGTATATTTGTAGTAGTAAATATGACTTCCTGCAGCACTTTCGTGGCCTCTCAGGGATGTCACTACGTTAGTCTGAGTACCCTGAGGCACACACAACATGAAATATTTTGTCTTTAGGCTCATTCATCTCAGTAGCAGCAGTAATGCTAATCATCTTCATACTTTGAAAAGCATTTGTGTCTAAACAAAAAGTCTTAGCAGTGGAAATTGCTACTCCTAACCTAGAATGGTTACACGGATGTCCTCCACAATATCCTACGTTTCAAGATCCTACCTATGTAAATGTAAAATAAGGAAGGACTCAAGTCCTTTTCAACCAGTTTCAAGCCAACACCATAACAATTCTGTCTTCCTCAATAAATGAGATAAAAGTAAAAAGTGATGTAGTTTTGTCAAAGTTAAATGATAGGCTAAAATCCTGTATATGACTAAGGCATATCAATTTCATCTAGGCTCTCAAGATACAACATCACCGATTATGGAAGAACTTTTACATTTTCTTCATCACACATTAATAGTGATTTTTAAAATAAGTTCTCTAGTCCTCTATATCATTTCACTAATATTGACATCTAAACTCATATGCATACAATAGATGCACAGGTAGAGAAAATGTGAACAATTTACTAGCTATTATTGTAATCTTAATTGCCCTATCATCATTGTGAATCCTTTACATGATACATGAAATCAATAACTCTTCCCAAACCATAAAAAAACTATGGGTCAGTAACGATACTGAAGCTACAAATACACAGATTACGAAGATTTAAATGTTGACTCCTCTGTAATCCCCACATCAGAGCTAAAACCAGGAGAATAATGCCTAATAGAAGTCAACAACCGAGTAGTTAGGGATAGTCATTGAATATTAGCTTCATCTGAAATTGTTGTACACTCCGGGGTTGTTCCTTCTCAGGCCTAAAAGGAGCTGCTATCCCAGGACGCCTAACTTAAAGAATCCTAATATCAACAGGACCAGGCCTATGTTGTGGACAAGAGAGCTCGTTTTCCTGAGTTGAAAGACAGGACAGAGGGATATGTCTGAGATATGGGGTGAATCTGCAGCCCATGGGGATTCACTCTCCAAGCTCCAGTATAGGAATGGGGCCTCTAGGGTCCCAGGCCACCCACTACGCCCTCTGGAGCAGGATCTGGGCAACATTCCCTGTCAGTGATGAGGCAGCCCTAGCACTTGTCACGGCCCGATGTCGTGTCCTATGTGGGCCCCATGCTCTTGGGACCACACCCCACACTCTGCAGGCCCATGCTACAGGGTCCTTCATGCCTCAGGAGTAGAGACCACACAGCAAGCAGTTCCCTCCCCAACCAGCAGGAGGAGGGGAGGAGAGCAGGGGCACCAGGGGACTCTCACTCAGACAACAACACCCCAGCGGTGCCAGCGGGGACAGTGATGATGCAGATGAGGCACAGACCAAGAGATGGGACCAGAGGACCCAAAAGGCAGCTGGTCAGGTCCTGGCTCACCTGCACCCCGGACACCTTTGTCCCGCATACACCCCCTTCCTCATACACCCTCTCCTTAAATGCAGATTCTTCAGATGCGAACAGGCAGAGCTTCAGACTGAAAGTCAGCTCTTCCAAAATGACCCGTCAGCAAACACTGCAGGATTCCACTCCAGTGGGTGCCCTGCAGTCGACAACTCAGGGACTGAAGTGGATATCGGTGCCAGGGGCAGTGGGAGGGAATGGGGAATGAGACTTTCATGGTTGTGGAATTTTGGTTTTGCAGGACGAAAAGTTCTAGTGATGGTGGTGATGGCTCCACGAGAAAGTGAATCTATCTGATGCCTCAGAAACGTGCACTTAAAATGGTGATGATGGTAAAGGGTATGTGACGTGTGTTTTATTTCACTTAAAATAAATTCTTAAAATAATGTCTTGTTAATTGAGATTCCATTTCGACTCCCCTTCATCACAAATGTCGGAGGCCCAGACACAGTCCCCTACCTTAGGGGCCATCACGGTACCCTCACAGAGCACGTGGGAGACCATTCTTAGGGGGGGCTAGTCTGTGCTCACCTGACCTCTGTCCAGGGGGACCCAGGCAGTGGTGACCCCCATAGATTAGACATATGATATGCTATAGTATTAATACGATACCACCAAGTGTTGTCACTCACCGGAACACAGAGCAGCAACCCACTCAAACATGCCTGACCTCATATGATTGTGACAAGATGAAGAGAAGAAAAGGAACCACAGGTTAATCAGGACAACACCCTTAATGCAGAGGTTGGAAATCTCAAAGGGGACAGGACACACTGCAGGCAAAGAGCGCATATGCGGTCTCCCCATCCATGTGATCCTGACCCATGCAGGTATGGTGAGACCCACACAGTCCCCGCACCCTATACCTGGGGCCACACATCCACACTCAACAGGGTGACCCACCTCCCCAGACCCCTCCACCTGGGTCACATGTCCACAGTCCCAGGGTGACCTCACCTCCCCAGACCCTGCACCTGGGGTCACACGTCCCCTTGGTCAGGACACCATGGCTCTGCAGGGGGCTCCCCCAATGTGGAAACAAGCTGGGTCCCTGGGACCTCCTGGGATGGGAAAAAGTGTCAGGTGGGTCTCCTTTCCCCACACTTGGCCCAGAGGAGTCCTCCTCTTCTCACTTTGGTTCTGTGTGATTTGAACTGTTTGTACAGCTTTCATACTAAAGTTGAACACACGACCCTGATGCTGGCATGCTCATTCCTTTCTCATCTCACTTACATGTTGAGAAAACTCACAGGACAGCAGGGCTGAAAGCCGAGGTGCAGCTCTGGATTCTCCTGAGTAGGGACGGAAGACTGGAGGGAGAGCTCAGCAGCAGCCTCAGCTGTCACCCATCGGCCTTTTGCCCGATCTGCGTGCCCTGCAATCAATTCAGCAGCTAAACCTGCTTCCCTATGCACCATGCACGTGCTGGTAAATTGGAATTATTGCCAGGTAGTCCTCCTGAGGATTCTCCATGAGCCCCAGGGAAGGTGAACCTTGCAGGGATTAAGACTAAGGCCCCGACCATAGCACTGACCCTTGGGAGGACCAGGTCACCACACTCAGAAGAGAGGCTGTTACGTAGACAAGCCCACCTCAGCTCCAGACCACAGACATCTAAGCACTGACATTCAGATGCAGGCACGGAGCTTCCCAGTACTGAGGCCAGGCCGGGTCTCTACCCAGGTCCCCATAGTCCTAGCGTACACAGAACATGGTCAGGTCTAAATCTTCTTATTATAGACAACACATGGTCAGCTCTAAACATAATCAGTAGACAGGACATGCAGAGGTCTAAATCTACCATGTAGACACAACTTGATCATGTTTAAACTAGCTTAGGGCTGATCTCATAGGGGGTACAGATCACACACATGGGTCTCTCATCTTTGGACACCCACGTCAGGAAACTGAACAAAATCTTTGTCATTAAACATTTCAACAGGTAAAACAGAAATGTTCCCAATTTCTCTGGCCACCTGATGGTCAGGATCCACGGGCGAGCCACGAACTTCTTAGAGTGCAGCCCAGTCTGCTGCCAGGACAGACAAGAAGTGGCCTGATTCCAGCCTCCCAGGCTTCCAGAAGGAGGCGGCCACACTGCAAGCCAGGTAAGGAGAGTCCTGCATGGTCCGGGCCGGGAGATCCGGTCTGTCCATTCGGCTGGCCGATTCCGGGCGGGGCGCTCAGGGCCGCTGAGAACCCTGCACTCAGGTCCTGCTTCCCTGCAGCGTGTGCGTGTGCGTGTGCGTGTGCGTGTGTGTGTGTGTGTAGAGGGGGCGGTGGCTGACGGCTCCCATGGTTCCCAACCCGGGCACCGCGCTGTCTTCGAGGGGAGGCACGGGGAGAGGTAGGGGCACAGAAGCCGTTGGAGAGGAGAACCCACCGCGGAACTCCTTGCACACTGGCTCGCCCCACCCGGAGACACGCCTGCCTATCGAGGGCCGCATGTCGTCCCCCAGTCCCCCGCCCCCGAGGGCAGGGTGCCTGCTCTTTCAACAGCACAGGGTCTCACATGAAGGAGACCCAGTGTGGACTGTCAGCCCCTGACTCCTGATGCTGTGTTTGGGGAGAATGAACCCCCTTGACTGGGTGATGAGACCCTGTGAGGAAAGAGGTGGCGGCCCGATCCAAGTCAGGGCCTGGCTGAGATATGAGAAAACAGGAGCCAAGGGCAGGACCTGGAGGCCAGGCAAACAGGAGAGGCACCCCCAGCCTTGGCCGGGCTCTCCAACGGTGACATTGTTGCTTTAGGGGACCTAGGACAGGTGACTGAATGTAATGGGAGTCTAAACTGGACCCTGAATGCGGCTTAAAGAAGGTGTGAAGGATGTTACTGAGACAGTGACAGTCATTGGAAGACAAACTCTGTGTCAGGATATCCTGCTCCATCCATTTAAATCCCTGAGATCTGTGACCTTTACGTGGCTACGCAGGATTGTTAGAGCAGCTGCGTGCGGATATATCTGGGGCACAATTCAGTCTGCAGCCAACTTGCAAGTGGTTCCAGCAAACACACAGGTGTGCGCACAGGCAGGCACAGCACACACACAAACATATGCACGTGCACAGCACAAATATATTCACACACTAGCATGTGAACACACATGCATCCATATGCCCATGCACACACTAATGTGTGCAAGTTCACATACCTATCCACATGCACAGCATATTTATGCAAACAGGCACATGCACACGCATAGCACACACACAAGGAATAAAGTGAATCCGTAAAGCATTAATTCCTGAACACAAGTGAAGCTGACATGTATTTTTCCCTTTTCTTAGCCTTGATGTTTTCCACAACAAAAAGTTTAAGAAAAAAGTTAATGGCAAATGACTTTTGATTCATAGGACTTTCTGATTTTATTCCACAAATATTATGACAGCAGAAATTAATGTAGATATTACATGTGTCCACTAATGGAAGAATGGAGAAGAAAAACACGGTTTATCAATACAAGGGAATGCTATTCAGCCTAAAAAGGAAGTCAATTCTGACACAGGATGCAGCAGGGATGAACCTTGAGGGCATTATGCTCAGTGATGTAAACTAGACACAAAAAAACAAACAGTGCTTGATCCACTCATACAAGGCCCCTAGAGCAGTCGGAAATATAGAGACATAAAGTAGGATGTTGAGGGCCGGAGGCTGAGGGAGGGACAATGGGGAGTGAGTGTTTAATGGGGACTGTTTCAATTTTGCAAGATGAAAAAGTTCTGGAGGATGATGGTGGTCAGGTTTGCACAACAGTGTGAATTACTTCCTGACCCTGAAATGTGCACTTAAAAATGGTTAAGATAGTACATTTTATGTTATGTGTACCAGACCACAATTTTTAAAACTTTTCCAAAAACAACAGGAAATAGTCCATGAATACCACAAGATGCACAACTTCACTAACAAGAGAGGGATTAAAGCCATAAGAAAAATACTGTGCATACACCTACCAGAATGGCAGACATGAAAGACATAGTATCAAATATCAGCAGGATGTGGAGCAATGGAAAGCCTGGTACGCAACGGGGGGATGCAACCACTTCTGAAGCAATCGGGCCTCAGATAGCGAAGTCCGTGCACAGAGACCCACAGTGCTCCTCCCAGTTGAACACAAACCCACCAGCCCTGCACCAGGACACACGGACATGGACTGGCAGCCACAGGAGCCAAACCTGAAGGAACCTGAAGGCCATCACAGACGGATGCAGAAATGAACCATGCACGCTCCTATGAAGGAATATTCCACAGCAATGGAGTACATTTTGTTTAAAGGTAGTAAAACTATAAACATTATTTTTTAAAGAAAACTATATTTACAAGATGAAAGAATCTATAATTCTGGCACCTAGGGATTGTCGAATGCTCCTAAAAATAGATTGCTGTGGAAACGTTTATTATAGGGAAATTGACATATTCTCTAGGAAGGACGGGGTGAATGGGCCTGCTACATTTTCTACATTGAAGACATGTACAGGTTTTGATTCTACTTCTGTTAAATAAAGTGGGGCTTCACTGGATTTCTGCTACTGCGGAGATAATCAAATTCTGGGTAGGAATCAGGAGAAAATTAGTCATAGGTGTTCTTGTGTAATAATTACTGTTGAAAGTGTAAATGATCCATTTACCAGTAAGACTGAGAATAGAATAACTGCTACATTACTTCATATGAGATGATCCTCTGTGCTATTGTTCCTGGAGCTCCAGTGAGTGAGTATTTTGAATGTGAAGTTCATCCAGATCTGAGGATGGAATAAATGGCTAGGTGTGATATGGCTAATAGAAATAATATGCCTACATTTATACTAATTAGTGGATAAGATATGGGAAGAGGAATTCATGTTGTGAGAGCCAGGGTTAAGGCTAGCATTGGGGCAATAATATATAAATTGATGATGTTGATGGACATAGTGGTTCTTTAATAAGTAATTTGAATGCCTCAGCAATGGGTTGTAATCATCCATGGGGGTGATGATTTTTGGCCCTTTCTGGATTTGTATATAGCCTAGGATTTTCCATTTAGTTAATATGAGGAATGCTATGGTGAATTAAATTGGGTAATTTGTGAAAGAATGTTGATTATAAACATATTCTTAGGAAGAGGACTTGAACCAGTGCAGAAAAAGTTTCAGTTTTACGTAATTACCGGGCTCTGCCAGCGTAACAAACCCTGTTCTACAGTAGGGTATGTATAAATTAATTGAATGTAGATTATATCATCATTTAGTTTGAAGACATTTTGTAAAGGAAGCCTTATTGCTCTTGTCCTTTCATACTGGAAGAAATCTGCAATAGACAGAAACCAACTAGGATGACTCCAGTCTGAACTCAGATCACGTGAGACTTTAATCGTTGAACAAACAGACAATTAATAGCAGTTATACCGTTGAAATGTCGTGATCCAGCATCAAGGTCATAAACCATATTGCCCATATGAAATCCAGAATACAATTACACTGTTATCCTTAGTAAAACTTGTTCCATTGACCAGTGTTTTAGAAGAACAGGTGATAAAGCATTTTGACTAGCTGGCATAAATTTTAATCACTCAGAAGCGGTTTTATTCTCCCAAAAATAAGTGGCGCATGGGCTCAAGACACACCTGCTTAAGTAGTTGTGGCGTGCAGACTCAGTAGTTGTGGCCCAATGGCTAAGCTGTTCCGTGGCACGTGAGATCTTCCCGGACCGGGGATCGAACCGGGTACCCTGCATTGGCAGGCGAATTCTTAATCACTGCATCACCAGGGAAGTCCCAGATTCGCAGTCTCCCTTTTAATATACCTTAAGCCCAAAGAATCCATGGAAAATTGTTAGAGAAAATAAGGCAATAAAATATTGTAAGGACTATAACAGAAGCATATAGTACACAGTTCATATAGACACATCCCAAGCAGTTACAAAGTATATTAAAAGGGAGGCTGCAATTTTAAAAGAATAAGAAAAATTATACCCACAAACTCCCAATCTTTCCTGAAACGTTGCAATCTGAAACCCTATTGTAGGAAGCAGAAGATTCCAGGAGATATTCTACAAATGAAGGACTGCAAACCCTGTGGTTGGATAAGGAATTCTGGAAGGAAGGTATCCTCACCAAGGAGAGCAGGTTCCTATACTTCTCTAACATCACATCCCTGTACAATTCCCATTGATCTTGGTCCAGGCATTCTCACTCCTCTTGACAGAAATCTATGGCCACATCCTGGAATGTCAGCAGTCCCTGAAATTAAACGTACACATGCCATGTGGCCACGGGAAGAGTTCATAATATGACCCAAGAAGAAAACAGCAAGTTAAGAGAAGGTTTTAATTTAGTAGAGTCTCTTCAATTATCCACTAATACATATATATATATATATATATATATATATATATATATATATATAATGTTTTTTTTACAAAGTAACGTTCTCTACCTTATTTCTAACTACAAGAAAAGAGTATGGCATGTGATCCACAAAAGCAGTATAGAGACTATACTTGTCTGGAAAAGAAATGATAAAATGATGGTTTCAACACAGGCATATGCATTTTTGAGTGTTTTATTTATATCAAACTGGATAAAATGTGTGTATTTCTCATAGAGAAAAGACCTGTCGAGGTAGAAATGTACCTTTCAACTATTCATGGGTACACGAGTACACTGGGGAGATTGTAAAAGTGCAGATTGTGATTCAGTAGGTCCGGTGGGCCTGAGTTCTATTTTTTTAACAAGCTCATTTTTAACTAGTGATGCCACAGTCTCTGATTCATTAACCACAACTGTGAATATCAGAGACATAATTAGAAAGGTAAAAATTCACATTTAATTTTGAACTTAAAGTGTTTTATGGATTTTACACCTTTAATAGAATAGTGAGCACAGCAGCAACAATCATTTGTGAGTATTTACTATAGACTGTGTATCTTTCTAAGTTTTTTGTGTAGGATTCCAGGAAAAAGGCCTGGACTGCGGCCACAATGGGCGTGGCCCCAGGCCTGGCCGCCCCTCCAGGACCCCGGACGGGGCCCTGCGCTCCTGGCGGCTCCCTCCCCCGCCGTTCCGCTCCCTCCCGGAAGGCCTCGGGGCAGAGCGGTCCCACCCACTGCGCTCTGAACAGAGCCCGCGTTTCCTCAGAGCTGGAACTCCCGGCTCAGGCGGGGTCTCTTCCCTCCGCCTTCACGGAACTGCCCCGGAGCCCGAGGGGAGGGCGACCTCACTGAGGCTGCCGGCTCTGGAGGTGCCCCGGCGGCCGAAGCCATGACAGACGCGGGGACGGCGGGCCGGGTAAGTGGGCGCCTACCCTCCGCCTGGTCCGGTGCCCGGGCGGCAGCACAAGACCAGCTTCTGAGGGGCAGGGGTTCGCTGCCACCCGCCGCTGCTGTGCAGAAAGAGCGGCCTCCAGCGTCTGGTCCCCGGGAACTTCGGTCCGTCCTCTCGCCCCTGCCCTCGTCCTGGCTCGCGAGGCCTTGTGGGCGTGAGGAGGGGCTCGGCCTGAGCGTCCTGAGGGGAAACGGGGCAAGGGAGGCGCAGGGTCCGGCTGCAGCGTCAGCGCCCCTCTTCCCGACTGCGGAGAAAGCGGCTGAAAACTCCTCCCGAGGCGCGCAGGCCCCTTATTCAGCCAAGTCCCTCTGCGCTCCTTCCTCCCTGAGCTAAAGTACCGGGGGGAGGGGACAGGGCAGGGAACTGGCGCAGGTAATGGGGAACATCCAAAGGTGATTGTTAACTAAGGAAAACCAGCTCTCCCAAGGTGAGGAATGCGGCGCTTTTCTTTGCCTGGGCTCACTGAATTCCTTCCTTTGATATGCACCTCAGCTCTCTGGGGCCTGCATTCTGTATTTGCATATCCTGAGTGCCTCAGGGCCCGCCGGCTCACATTGGAGGGCTGCAAGTGCTGAAGACTGTGACATCCTTTGTTTACTGATAGGGCAAGAGCTATTCCATTTCTCACAGGCCTGAGGGGCAGACAGTGGAAAAAAGTCAGAGAATCTCACTCGGCCTGTACTTTGGTTTACATATAGATAATATTTATACTTAACTGTGCTAATAGAGGTTCTCAAGTCCAATCAACTTGTACTACTGCCCTCTATGTATCAATTTCATCAATATCCTAAGATAAATGCCTATAGAATTGACTTAATCCATTTAAATAGGATAATGATTTTGAAAGGAAACATAATAGAAATATAACAACGAAACCTTAACCACTAAAGGCTGGGTCTGGAACACCCTAAATAAATGTTCCATTGTTAAAATTTTGAAAGATGTAGTCAATAGAAATATCAACAAAAATGACAAATAATAAGGGTAGCAGAATGTTGAAATGTTCTATCTTTATCATTAAAGTGGCAGAAAATCATTTATTAGTAGGCACTGGGGGCAGAAGATGCCTGATTTTATATCTGTGTCATATTTGTGCAGTTGTTTCAACAAGTAACTTAAAGACAAAATGGAAAAACAAGGAGGTTTGTGCCTGAGATCATGTTGATGTGAAACCAGGGATGGCCACCTTGTGCCAGGTAAGTTAAGTTTACCTGGCAGGTAGACCGCAGAGCTCCTGGGAAGCAAGGGTTGGAATTTTTCTGCTGGGTGCCCCTTAGGTTCTGTGACTTGACTGACTGTGAGTCATGTTTCTGGAAAGACCTGATCACAGGAAAAGGGTGGGAATAGAGTGATTTGGGGAGCAGCTAACAACATTCATCACAGCTCACGGCCTGAATGAATTTTAAAGAAACAGGAAAACAAATGCTTCTTATGGAATCAGAGAATGTGAGGGCTGGACAATCCCAGAAAATGAGGAACACCCATCCCATTTTCCAGATGACAAAACAGAGGTCCAGCAAGGTGAAATCCCTCACCCAAGTTGCACCCGTCTCTCCTCCCCACTACGTGGTTCATGAAAGCAGGACTCTTCCTGTCTTGATCACTGCTGAACCCCAAAAAGGGCCAGGCATCTAGCAGCTGCTCCAAAAATTTGGGTTGACTGTAGGAACAATGCTATTTCTTTCTTTCTCACTCTTATTCAGGATTGTGCCAAGAACTCGCCAGGTTGCAATGTAATTCGATAAATGTAAATATTAATTGAGTTTTGTTGTGATGAGGACTTAGGCTTTGAAGGTAACAGACTTGGTTCAGATCTTGGTTCTGCCACTCCATAGCTGTTTGGCTTTGGGAAAATTACTAAACCTCTCTGAGATTATTTCCTCCTTTGTAAAGTGGGGATAAATCTATCTGAGCCAGCAGAGCAGCTGCATGAGAGATGTGCACTAAATATTGGTCTTTCTCACTCTCCTACGCCATCTCTCTGTTCTTCCCAGAGAAGCTGTACAGAAGGATAGAGTACTTTTGTTTAAAATAGTTAACTAATTAATTAATTAATTTGTTTTTGGCTGCGTTGGGTCTTCGTTGCTATGCGCAGGCTTTGCCTAGTTGCGGCAAGCGGGGGCTACTCTTTGTTGCGGTGCGCGGGCTTCTCATTGCGGTGGCTTCTCTTGCTAGCCTTAACCCCAATGCTAGCCTTAACCCTGGCTCTCACAACATGAATTCCTCTTCCCATATCTTATCCACTAATTAATATAAATGTAGGCATATTATTTCTATTAGCCATATCACACCTAGCCATTTACTCCATCCTCAGATCTGGATGAACTTCACATTCAAAATACTCACTCACTGGAGCTCTAGGAGCAATAGCACAGACAATCATCTCATATGAAGTAATGTAGCAGTTATTCTATTCTCAGTCTTACTGATAAATGGATCATTTACACTTTCAACAGTAATTATTACACAAGAACATCTATGACTAATTTTCTCCTGACCCCTACCCAGAATTTGATTATCTCCTCAGTAGCCGAAATCCAACGAAGCCCCACTTGATTAAACGGAAGTAGCATCAAAACCTGTATATGTCTTCAATGTAGAAAATGTAGCAGGCCCATTCACCCCGTCCCTCCTAGAGAATATGTCAATTTCCCTATAATAAACATTTCCACAGCAATCTATTTTTAGGAGCATTCGACAATCCCTAGGTGCCAGAATTATATACAGCCCAAGTCATCATTAAACACATCTAACAATCTCCTTCCTATGAATTTGAGCCTCCTACCTACAATTATGATATGATCAACGCATACATCTCTTATAAAAAGTTTTTTTACGACTAACATTAACCCTATGTATATGAGAGTTTTCACTAATTGTCATCATACCAGGCAACCCACCACAAATTTAAGAAATATGTCTGACAAAAGAGTTACTTTGATAGAGTAAATCACAGAGGTTTCAATGCTCTTATTCCTGGAATTGAATTCTTCCTAATAATTTTACATTCTCCATGCTACCTACCACATTACACCACATGCTATATAGTAAAGTTCTCTAAGTAAGCTTCAGGCCCATACCCCCAAAATATTTTTATATATCCTTCCTGTGCTAATAAACTCTCATTGTTTTTACCATCATTCTACTGACCATTTTCTCAGGAAATATAATTGTATAACAAGCTCACACTGGTTAATGGTATCCCCATTCTAATAAAAAACATGAACCCATAAGCTACAGAAGCATCCAACAAATATTTCCTAAAACAGTCCACCACATCAATACTACTTATAATGGTTATTATCATTAATCTAATATATTCTGGTCAAAGAGCACAATGAATAACAAGAATCTTTAATCCAGCAGCATCTACCCTCATGACAATCGCCCTTGTCACAAAAGTAGGACTTTCCCCATTTCACTTCTGAGTGCCTGAAGTCACACGAGGCATCCCATGAACAGCAGACCTGATGCTATCAACATGACAAAATTGCACCCCTATCAGTTTTATACCACGTGTCACCATCCATCAACCTAAATATACTATTAATCATAGTGATATTATAAATCATAGCTGGAGGCTGAGGCAGACTTCGCCATACTCACCTGGAAAATATTACACCCTCCTCATCAATTGCCCATATAGGATGAATAACAGCTATTATAATGTATATTCAGATTATAACAATCCTAAACATACTAATTTATATCATAACAACACTATCTTCTTCTTATTTATGCCCAGATCATGTACTACAAGAGTATCATTATCACACACATGAGATAAAACACCTCCCATCACAATCATTTTCCTCACCATTATAGTATCATTAGGACATCGCCCATCACTATCAGGCTTTCTACCCAAATGAATAATTATCCAAGAGATAACAAAAACGACAACATCATTCTACCAACACTAATAGCCATCATAGCAGTCCTCAGCATATATTTCTACTTGCAGCTAACATGCTCCACATCACTAACTATATTCCCTTCATTAAACAACACAAACACAAAACAATTTGAACATACAAAGAAATAACCTTCCTATCATTACCAATCATAATACCCACACGGTTACTACACACAACACCCATTCTATCGGTGCTGGACTAGGAATTTAGGTTAGTTCAGACCAAGAGCTTTCAAAACACTAAACAAGTGAAATTTACTTAATTCCTAAAAATAAGGATTGCAAGACTTTATTCTACATCAATTGAATGTAAAGCAAACACTGTATTGAAGCCAAATCTTTACGAGATTGATGAGTTTTAACCCCAGGAAACTTTAGTTAACAGGCAAATCCTCTAGTCAACTGACTTCAGTCTACTTCTCCTTCATTTGAGAAAGAAAAAAAGAAAAAAAAAAAAAGGCAGGATAATCACTGGCAGAATTGAAGCTGCTTCTCTGAAGTTACAATTCAATTTGTTGATTCACCACAGGGTTTGCCAGAAAGAGGGCTCAATCTCTGTCTTTAGATTTACAGTCTATTGCTAACTCAGTCATTTTACCTCTGTTCATACACTGCTGATTATTTTCAACATATCACAAAGATATCGGCATTTTATATTTACTATTTGGTGCTTGAGCTGGAGTAGCAGGCAGTACCTTATTTATATTAATCCAGGTTGAGCTATGCTGACCTGGACCGCTACTTGGAGATGCCCAAATCTGTAAGGTTGTCATAACAGTCCCTGCACTTGTAATAATTTTCTTTATAGCTGTACCCGTTATGATTTCAGGCTTTGAAAACTGGCTTGGGCCACTAAGAACTCGGACACCTGAAGTAGCATTTCCCCCAATAAATAATTTAAACTTTTGACTACTTCCCCCATCATTCTTACTCCTACTCATATCACCAATAGTAGAAGCTGGTTCTGGTACCAGTGGGACGGTGTATTCAGCTCTAGCCTGCAATCTGGCCCATGCAGGAGCCTCTGTCGACCTAACTGTTTTCTCCTTACATTTAGCAGGTGTCTCCTCAATTCTTGGTATTATTACTTTTATTACTATAGTCTTTAATACAAAACCAGCAGTCATATCCCAATACCAAACACCATTATTTGTTTAATCTTCCCCAACTATAGCCATATTACTATAATTACCAATCTCAGTCCAAGCAGCCAGAATTGCCATGCTGTTAAGAGATAGAAATCTAAACACTACTTTCTTTGACCCTGCAGGAGGAGACCGAATCCTATACCAACACCTCTTTTGTAACTTTGCTCACCCTGAAGTCTGTATTCATGGCCTAACAGGGTTTGTTATAAACTCACATAGCATTACATACTATTTAGGACAAAAATTGCCTTTCAGCTATCTGGGAATAGTATGAGTCATGTCCACTGGTTTTTTAGGAGTTCTCTTGTGGGCCCATCATATGTTTACCATAGGGATAGCTGTGGACTCAGGAGCATACTTTGCATCAGCTACCGTAATTACTTCTATCCCTACAGGAGTAAAAGTATCTAGCTGATTAGCAACTCTTTATTTAATTTTTCTTTTTCTTTTCTTTTTTTTTTTTTGGCTGAGTTGGGTCTTGGTTGCTGCGCATGGGCTTTCTCTGGTTGCGGTGAGCGGCAGCTACTCTTCGTTGCGGTGTGCGGCCCTTTCATTGCAGTGGCTTCTCTTGTTGCAGAGCACGGCCTCTAGGCGCGTGGGCTTCAGTAGTTGTGGCTTGCGGGCTCTAGAGGGCAGGCTCAGTAGTTGTGGCACACGGGCTTTTTGCTCCGCGGCATGTGGAATCTTCCCAGACAAGGGCTCGAACCCGTGTTCCCTGCATTGGCAGACGAATTCTTAACCCCTGCGTCACCAGGGAAGTCCCTGGTTAGCAACTGTTCACGGAGGTAATACTATATGACCTCCCACTATATTATGAGTTTTAGGCTTTACTTTTTCTTTTTACAGTAGGTGGTTTGACAGGAATCATCTTAGTCAACTCATCCCCAGACATTGTCCTCCAGGATACATACTATGTAGTAGCACACTTCCATGACCTAATGTCCATGGGAGCAGTCTTCACTATTATAGGAGGCTTTCTACACTGATTCCCACTATTCTCAGGTTATACAGTTAACTCAGCATGAGCAAAAATTCACTTCACAAGTATATTTGTAGTAGTAAATATGACTTCCTGCAGCACTTTCGTGGCCTCTCAGGGATGTCACTACGTTAGTCTGAGTACCCTGAGGCACACACAACATGAAATATTTTGTCTTTAGGCTCATTCATCTCAGTAGTAGCAGTAATGCTAATCATCTTCATACTTTGAAAAGCATTTGTGTCTAAACAAGAAGTCTTAGCAGTGGAAATTGTTACTCCTAACCTAGAATGGTTACACGGATGTCCTCCACCATATCCTACGTTTCAAGATCCTACCTATGTAAATGTAAAATAAGGAAGGACTCAAGTCCTTTTCAACCAGTTTCAAGCCAACACCATAACAATTCTGTCTTCCTCAATAAATGAGATAAAAGTAAAAAGTGATGTAGCTTTGTCAAAGTTAAATGATAGGCTAAAATCCTGTATATGACTAAGGCATATCAATTTCATCTAGGCTCTCAAGATACAACATCACCGATTATGGAAGAACTTTTACATTTTCTTCATCACACATTAATAGTGATTTTTAAAATAAGTTCTCTAGTCCTCTATATCATTTCACTAATATTGACATCTAAACTCATATGCATACAATAGATGCACAGGTAGAGAAAATGTGAACAATTTACTAGCTATTATTGTAATCTTAATTGCCCTATCATCATTGTGAATCCTTTACATGATACATGAAATCAATAACTCTTCCCAAACCATAAAAAAACTATGGGTCAGTAACGATACTGAAGCTACAAATACACAGATTACGAAGATTTAAATGTTGACTCCTCTGTAATCCCCACATCAGAGCTAAAACCAGGAGAATAATGCCTAATAGAAGTCAACAACCGAGTAGTTAGGGATAGTCATTGAATATTAGCTTCATCTGAAATTGTTGTACACTCCGGGGTTGTTCCTTCTCAGGCCTAAAAGCAGCTGCTATCCCAGGACGCCTAACTTAAAGAATCCTAATATCAACAGGACCAGGCCTATGTTGTGGACAAGAGAGCTCGTTTTCCTGAGTTGAAAGACAGGACAGAGGGATATGTCTGAGATATGGGGTGAATCTGCAGCCCATGGGGATTCACTCTCCAAGCTCCAGTATAGGAATGGGGCCTCTAGGGTCCCAGGCCACCCACTACGCCCTCTGGAGCAGGATCTGGGCAACATTCCCTGTCAGTGATGAGGCAGCCCTAGCACTTGTCACGGCCCGATGTCGTGTCCTATGTGGGCCCCATGCTCTTGGGACCACACTCCACACTCTGCAGGCCCATGCTACAGGGTCCTTCATGCCTCAGGAGTAGAGACCACACAGCAAGCAGTTCCCTCCCCAACCAGCAGGAGGGGGGGAGGAGAGCAGGGGCACCAGGGGACTCTCACTCAGACAACAACACCCCAGCGGTGCCAGCGGGGACAGTGATGATGCAGATGAGGCACAGACCAAGAGATGGGACCAGAGGACCCAAAAGGCAGCTGGTCAGGTCCTGGCTCACCTGCAACCCGGACACCTTTGTCCCGCATACACCCCCTTCCTCATACACCCTCTCCTTAAATGCAGATTCTTCAGATGCGAACAGGCAGAGCTTCAGACTGAAAGTCAGCTCTTCCAAAATGACCCGTCAGCAAACACTGCAGGATTCCACTCCAGTGGGTGCCCTGCAGTCGACAACTCAGGGACTGAAGTGGATATCGGTGCCAGGGGCAGTGGGAGGGAATGGGGAATGAGACTTTCATGGTTGTGGAATTTTGGTTTTGCAGGACGAAAAGTTCTAGTGATGGTGGTGATGGCTCCACGAGAAAGTGAATCTATCTGATGCCTCAGAAACGTGCACTTAAAATGGTGATGATGGTAAAGGGTATGTGACGTGTGTTTTATTTCACTTAAAATAAATTCTTAAAATAATGTCTTGTTAATTGAGATTCCATTTCGACTCCCCTTCATCACAAATGTCGGAGGCCCAGACACAGTCCCCTACCTTAGGGGCCATCACGGTACCCTCACAGAGCACGTGGGAGACCATTCTTAGGGGGGGCTAGTCTGTGCTCACCTGACCTCTGTCCAGGGGGACCCAGGCAGTGGTGACCCCCATAGATTAGACATATGATATGCTATAGTATTAATACGATACCACCAAGTGTTGTCACTCACCGGAACACAGAGCAGCAACCCACTCAAACATGCCTGACCTCATATGATTGTGACAAGATGAAGAGAAGAAAAGGAACCACAGGTTAATCAGGGCAACACCCTTAATGCAGAGGTTGGAAATCTCAAAGGGGACAGGACACACTGCAGGCAAAGAGCGCATATGCGGTCTCCCCATCCATGTGATCCTGACCCATGCAGGTATGGTGAGACCCACACAGTCCCCGCACCCTATACCTGGGGCCACACATCCACACTCACCAGGGTGACCCACCTCCCCAGACCCCTCCACCTGGGTCACATGTCCACAGTCCCAGGGTGACCTCACCTCCCCAGACCCTGCACCTGGGGTCACACGTCCCCTTGGTCAGGACACCATGGCTCTGCAGGGGGCTCCCCCAATGTGGAAACAAGCTGGGTCCCTGGGACCTCCTGGGATGGGAAAAAGTGTCAGGTGGGTCTCCTTTCCCCACACTTGGCCCAGAGGAGTCCTCCTCTTCTCACTTTGGTTCTGTGTGATTTGAACTGTTTGTACAGCTTTCATACTAAACTTGAACACACGACCCTGGTGCTGGCATGCTCGGTCCTTTCTCGTCTCACTTACATGTTGAGAAAACTCACAGGACAGCAGGGCTGAAAGCCGAGGGGCAGCTCTGGACTCTGCTGAGTAGGGACGGTAGACTGGAGGGAGAGCTCAGCAGCAGCCTCAGCTGTCACCCATCGGCCTTTTGCCCGATCTGCGTGCCCTGCAATCAATTCAGCAGCTAAACCTGCTTCCCTATGCACCATGCACGTGCTGGTAAATTGGAATTATTGCCAGGTAGTCCTCCTGAGGATTCTCCATGAGCCCCAGGGAAGGTGAACCTTGCAGGGATTAAGACTAAGGCCCCGACCATAGCACTGACCCTTGGGAGGACCAGGTCACCACACTCAGAAGAGAGGCTGTTACGTAGACAAGCCCACCTCAGCTCCAGATCCCAGACATCTAAGCACTGACATTCAGATGCAGGCACGGAGCTTCCCAGTACTGAGGCCAGGCCGGGTCTCTACCCAGGTCCCCATAGTCCTAGCGTACACAGAACATGGTCAGGTCTAAATCTTCTTATTATAGATAACACATGGTCAGCTCTAAACATAATCAGTAGACAGGACATGCAGAGGTCTAAGTCTACCATGTAGACACAACTTGATCATGTTTAAACTAGCTTAGGGCTGATCTCATAGGGGGTACAGATCACACACATGGGTCTCTCATCTTTGGACACCCACGTCAGGAAACTGAACAAAATCTTTGTCATTAAACATTTCAACAGGTAAAACAGAAATGTTCCCAATTTCTCTGGCCACCTGATGGTCAGGATCCACGGGCGAGCCACGAACTTCTTAGAGTGCAGCCCAGTCTGCTGCCAGGACAGACAAGAAGTGGCCTGATTCCAGCCTCCCCGGCTTCCAGAAGGAGGCGGCCACACTGCAAGCCAGGTCAGGAGAGTCCTGCATGGTCCGGGCCGGGAGATCCGGTCTGTCCATTCGGCTGGCCGATTCCGGGCGGGGCGCTCAGGGCCCCTGAGAGCCCTGCACTCAGGTCCTGCTTCCCTGCAGCGTGTGCGTGTGCGTGTGCGTGTGCGTGTGTGTGTGTGTGTGTAGAGGGGGGGGTGGCTGACGGCTCCCATGGTTCCCAACCCGGGCACCGCGCTGTCTTCGAGGGGAGGCACGGGGAGAGGTAGGGGCACAGAAGCCGTTGGAGAGGAGAACCCACCGCGGAACTCCTTGCACACTGGCTCGCCCCACCCGGAGACCCGCCTGCCTATCGTGGGCCGCATGTCGCCCCCCAGTCCCCCACCCCCGAGGGCAGGGTGCCTGCTCTTTCAACAGCACAGGGTCTCACATGAAGGAGACCCAGTGTGGACTGTCAGCCCCCGACTCCTGATGCTGTGTTTAGGGGGAGAATGAACCCCCTTGACTGGGCGATGGGACCCTGTGAGGAAAGAGGTGGCGGCCCGATCCAAGTCGGGGCCTGGCTGAGATATGAGGAAACAGGAGCCAAGGGCAGGGCCTGGAGGCCAGGCCAACAGGAGGGGCACCCCCAGCCTTGGCCGGGATCTCCAACGGTGACATTGATGCTTTAGGGGACCTGGGACAGGTGACTGAATGTAATGGGAGTCTAAACTGGACCCTGAATGCGGCTTAAAGAAGGTGTGAAGGATGTTACTGAGACAGTGACAGTCATTGGAAGACAAACTCTGTGTCAGGATATCCTGCTCCATCCATTTAAATCCCTGAGATCTGTGACCTTTACGTGGCTACGCAGGATTGTTAGAGCAGCTGCGTGCGGATATATCTGGGGTACAATTCAGTCTGCAGCCAACTTGCAAGTGGTTCCAGCAAACACACAGGTGTGCGCACAGGCAGGCACAGCACACACACAAACATATGCACGTGCACAGCACAAATATATTCACACACTAGCATGTGAACACACATGCACCCATATGCCCATGCACACACTAATGTGTGCAAGTTCACATACCTATCCACATGCACAGCATATTTATGCAAACAGGCACATGCACACGCATAGCACACACACAGGGAATAAAGTGAATCCGTAAAGCATTAATTCCTGAACACAAGTGAAGCTGACATGTATTTTTCCCTTTTCTTAGCCTTGATGTTTTCCACAACAAAAAGTTTAAGAAAAAAGTTAATGGCAAATGACTTTTGATTCATAGGACTTTCTGATTTTATTCCACAAATATTATGACAGCAGAAATGAATGTAGATATTACATGTGTCCACTAATGGAAGAATGGAGAAGAAAAACACGGTCCATCAATACAAGGGAATGCTATTCAGCCTAAAAAGGAAGTCAATTCTGACACAGGATGCAGCAGGGATGAACCTTGAGGGCATTATGCTCAGTGATGTAAGCTAGACACAAAAAAACAAACAGTGCTTGATCCACTCATACAAGGCCCCTAGAGCAGTCGGAAATATAGAGACATAAAGTAGGATGTTGAGGGCCAGAGGCTGAGGGAGGGACAATGGGGAGTGAGTGTTTAATGGGGACTGTTTCAATTTTGCAAGATGAAAAAGTTCTGGAGGATGATGGTGGTCAGGTTTGCACAACAGTGTGAATTACTTCCTGACCCTGAAATGTGCACTTAAAAATGGTTAAGATAGTACATTTTATGTTATGTGTACCAGACCACAATTTTTAAAACTTTTCCAAAAACAACAGGAAATAGTCCATGAATACCACAAGATGCACAACTTCACTAACAAGAGAGGGATTAAAGCCATAAGAAAAATACTGTGCATACACCTACAAGAATGGCAGACATGAAAGACATAGTATCAAATATCAGCAGGATGTGGAGCAATGGAAAGCCTGGTACGCAACGGGGGGATGCAACCACTTCTGAAGCAATCGGGCCTCAGATAGCGAAGTCCGTGCACAGAGACCCACAGTGCTCCTCCCAGTTGAACACAAACCCACCAGCCCTGCACCAGGACACACGGACATGGACTGGCAGCCACAGGAGCCAAACCTGAAGGAACCTGAAGTCCATCACAGACGGATGCAGAAATGAACCATGCACGCTCCTATGAAGGAATATTCCACAGCAATGGAGTACATTTTGTTTAAAGGTAGTAAAACTATAAAAATTATTTTTTAAAGAAAACTATATTTACAAGATGAAAGAATCTATAATTCTGGCACCTAGGGATTGTCGAATGCTCCTAAAAATAGATTGCTGTGGAAACGTTTATTATAGGGAAATTGACATATTCTCTAGGAAGGACGCGGTGAATGGGCCTGCTACATTTTCTACATTGAAGACATGTAGAGGTTTTGATTCTACTTCTGTTAAATCAAGTGGGGCTTCACTGGATTTCTGCTACTGCGGAGATAATCAAATTCTGGGTAGGGGTCAGGAGAAAATTAGTCATAGGTGTTCTTGTGTAATAATTACCGTTGAAAGTGTAAATGATCCATTTACCAGTAAGACTGAGAATAGAATAACTGCTACATTACTTCATATGAGATGATCCTCTGTGCTATTGTTCCTGGAGCTCCAGTGAGTGAGTATTTTGAATGTGAAGTTCATCCAGATCTGAGGATGGAATAAATGGCTAGGTGTGATATGGCTAATAGAAATAATATGCCTACATTTATACTAATTAGTGGATAAGATATGGGAAGAGGAATTCATGTTGTGAGAGGCAGGGTTATGGCTAGCATTGGGGCAATAATATATAAATTGATGATGTTGATGGACATAGTGGTTCTTTAATAAGTAATTTGAATGCCTCAGCAATGGGTTGTAATCATCCATGGGGGCTGATGATTTTTGGCCCTTTCTGGATTTGTATATAGCCTAGGATTTTCCATTTGGTTAATATGAGGAATGCTATGGTGAATTAAATTGGGTAATTTGTGAAAGAATGTTGATTATAAACATATTCTTAGGAAGAGGACTTGAACCAGTGCAGAAAAAGTTTCAGTTTTACATAATTACCGGGCTCTGCCAGCGTAACGAACCCTGTTCTACAGTAGGGTATGTATAAATTAATTGAATGTAGATTATATCATCATTTAGTTTGAAGACATTTTGTAAAGGAAGCCGTATTGCTCTTGTCCTTTCATACTGGAAGAAATCTGCAATAGACAGAAACCAACCAGGATGACTCCAGTCTGAACTCAGATCACGTGAGACTGTAATCCTTGAACACACAGACAATTAATAGCAGTTATACCGTTGAAATGTCGTGATCCAGCATCAAGGTCATAAACCATATTGCCCATATGAACTCCAGAATACAATTACACTGTTATCCCTAGTAAAACTTGTTCCATTGACCAGTGTTTTAGAAGAACAGGTGATAAAGCATTTTGACTAGCTGGCCTAAGTTTTAATCACTCAGAAGTGGTTTTATTCTCCAAAAAATAAATGGCGCATGGGCTCAAGACACACCTGCTTCAGTAGTTGTGGCGTGCAGACTCAGTAGTTGTGGCCCAATGGCTTAGTTGTTCCGTGGCACGTGAGATCTTCCCGGACCGGGGATCGAACCGGGTCCCCTGCATTGGCAGGCGAATTCTTAATCACTGCATCACCAAGGAAGTCCCAGATTCGCAGTCTCCCTTTTAATATACCTTAAGCCCAAAGAATCCATGGAAAATTGTTAGAGAAAATAAGGCAATAAAATATTGTAAGGACTATAACAGAAGCATATAGTACACAGTTCATATAGACACATCCCAAGCAGTTACAAAGTATATTAAAAGGGAGGCTGCAATTTTAAAAGAATAAGAAAAATTTTACCCACAAACTCCCAATCTTTCCTGAAACGTTGCACTCTGAAACCCTATTGTAGGAAGCAGAAGATTCCAGGAGATATTCTACAAATGAAGGACTGCAAACCCTGTGGTTGGATAAGGAATTCTGGAAGGAAGGTATCCTCACCCAAGGAGAGCAGGTTCCTATACTTCTCTAACATCACATCCCTGTACAATTCCCATTGATCTTGGTCCAGGCATTCTCACTCCTCTTGACAGAAATCTATGGCCACATCCTGGAATGTCAGCAGTCCCTGAAATTAAACGTACACATGCCATGTGGCCACGGGAAGAGTTCATAATATGACCCAAGAAGAAAACAGCAAGTTAAGAGAAGGTTTTAATTTAGAAGAGTCTCTTCAATTATCCACTAATACATATATATATATATAATTTTTTTTTTTTACAAAGTAACTTTCTCTACCTTATTTCTAACTACAAGAAAAGAGTATGGCATGTGATCCACAAAACCAGTATAGAGACTATACTTGTCTGGAAAAGAAATGATAAAATGATGGTTTCAACACAGGCATATGCATTTTTGAGTGTTTTATTTATATCAAACTGGATAAAATGTGTGTATTTCTCATAGAGAAAAGACCTGTCGAGGTAGAAATGTACCTTTCAACTATTCATGGGTACACGAGTACGCTGGGGAGATTGTAAAAGTGCAGATTGTGATTCAGTAGGTCCGGTGGGCCTGAGTTCTATTTTTTTAACAAGCTCATTTTTAACTAGTGATGCCACAGTCTCTGATTCATTAACCACTACTGTGAATATCAGAGACATAATTAGAAAGGTAAAAATTCACATTTAATTTTGAACTTAAAGTGTTTTATGGATTTACACCTTTAATAGAATAGTGAGCACAGCAGCAACAATCATTTGTGAGTATTTACTATAGACTGTGTATCTTTCTAATTTTTTGGTGTAGGATTCCAGGAAAAAGGCCTGGGCTGCGGCCACAATGGGCGTGGCCCCCAGGCCGGGCCGCCCCTCCAGGACCCCGGACGGGGCCCTGCGCTCCTGGAGGCTCCCTCCCCCGCCGCCCCGCTCCCTCCCGGAAGGCCTCGGGGCAGAGCGGTCCCACCCACTGCGCGCTGAACAGAGCCCGCGTTTCCTCAGAGCTGGAACTCCCGGCTCAGGCGGGGTCTCTTCCCTCCGCCTTCACGGAACTGCCCCGGAGCCCGAGGGGAGGGCGACCTCACTGAGGCTGCCGGCTCTGGAGGTGCCCCGGCGGCCGAAGCCATGACAGACGCGGGGACGGCGGGCCGGGTAAGTGGGCGCCGACCCTCCGCCTGGTCCGGTGCCCGGGCGGCAGCACAAGACCAGCTTCTGAGGGGCAGGGGTTCGCTGCCACCCGCCGCTGCTGTGCAGAAAGAGCGGCCTCCAGCGTCTGGTCCCCGGGAACTTCGGTCCGTCCTCTCGCCCCTGCCCTCGTCCTGGCTCGCGAGGCCTGGTGGGCGTGAGGAGGGGGTCGGCCTGAGCGTCCTGAGGGGAAACGGGGCAAGGGAGGCGCAGGGTCCGGCTGCAGCGTCAGCGCCCCTCTTCCCGACTGCGGAGAAAGCGGCTGAAAACTCCTCCCGAGGCGCGCAGGCCCCTTATTCAGCCAAGTCCCTCTGCGCTCCTTCCTCCCTGAGCTAAAGTACCGGGGGGAGGGGACAGGGCAGGGAACTGGCGCAGGTAATGGGGAACATCCAAAGGTGATTGTTAACTAAGGAAAACCAGCTCTCCCAAGGTGAGGAATGCGGCGCTTTTCTTTGCCTGGGCTCACTGAATTCCTTCCTTTGATATGCACCTCAGCTCTCTGGGGCCTGCATTCTGTATTTGCATATCCTGAGTGCCTCAGGGCCCGCCGACTCACATTGGAGGGCTGCAAGTGCTGAAGACTGTGACATCCTTTGTTTACTGATAGGGCAAGAGCTATTCCATTTCTCACAGGCCTGAGGGGCAGACAGTGGAAAAAAGTCAGAGAATCTCACTCGGCCTGTACTTTGGTTTACATATAGATAATATTTATACTTAACTGTGCTAATAGAGGTTCTCAAGTCCAATCAACTTGTACTACTGCCCTCTATGTATCAATTTCATCAATATCCTAAGATAAATGCCTATAGAATTGACTTAATCCATTTAAATAGGATAATGATTTTGAAAGGAAACATAATAGAAATATAACAACGAAACCTTTACCACTAAAGGCTGGGTCTGGAACACCCTAAATAAATGTTCCATTGTTAAAATTTTGAAAGATGTAGTCAATAGAAATATCAACAAAAATGACAAATAATAAGGGTAGCAGAATGTTGAAATGTTCTATCTTTATCATTAAAGTGGCAGAAAATCATTTATTAGTAGGCACTGGGGGCAGAAGATGCCTGATTTTATATCTGTGTCATATTTGTGCAGTTGTTTCAACAAGTAACTTAAAGACAAAATGGAAAAACAAGGAGGTTTGTGCCTGAGATCATGTTGATGTGAAACCAGGGATGGCCACCTTGTGCCAGGTAAGTTAAGTTTACCTGGCAGGTAGACCGCAGAGCTCCTGGGAAGCAAGGGTTGGAATTTTTCTGCTGGGTGCCCCTTAGGTTCTGTGACTTGACTGACTGTGAGTCATGTTTCTGGAAAGACCTGATCACAGGAAAAGGGTGGGAATAGAGTGATTTGGGGAGCAGCTAACAACATTCATCACAGCTCACGGCCTGAATGAATTTTAAAGAAACAGGAAAACAAATGCTTCTTATGGAATCAGAGAATGTGAGGGCTGGACAATCCCAGAAAATGAGGAACACCCATCCCATTTTCCAGATGACAAAACAGAGGTCCAGCAAGGTGAAATCCCTCACCCAAGTTGCACCCGTCTCTCCTCCCCACTACGTGGTTCATGAAAGCAGGACTCTTCCTGTCTTGATCACTGCTGAACCCCAAAAAGGGCCAGGCATCTAGCAGCTGCTCCAAAAATTTGGGTTGACTGTAGGAACAATGCTATTTCTTTCTTTCTCACTCTTATTCAGGATTGTGCCAAGAACTCGCCAGGTTGCAATGTAATTCGATAAATGTAAATATTAATTGAGTTTTGTTGTGATGAGGACTTAGGCTTTGAAGGTAACAGACTTGGTTCAGATCTTGGTTCTGCCACTCCATAGCTGTTTGGCTTTGGGAAAATTACTAAACCTCTCTGAGATTATTTCCTCCTTTGTAAAGTGGGGATAAATCTATCTGAGCCAGCAGAGCAGCTGCATGAGAGATGTGCACTAAATATTGGTCTTTCTCACTCTCCTACGCCATCTCTCTGTTCTTCCCAGAGAAGCTGTACAGAAGGATAGAGTACTTTTGTTTAAAATAGTTAACTAATTAATTAATTAATTTGTTTTTGGCTGCGTTGGGTCTTCGTTGCTATGCGCAGGCTTTGCCTAGTTGCGGCAAGCGGGGGCTACTCTTTGTTGCGGTGCGCGGGCTTCTCATTGCGGTGGCTTCTCTTGCTAGCCTTAACCCCAATGCTAGCCTTAACCCTGGCTCTCACAACATGAATTCCTCTTCCCATATCTTATCCACTAATTAATATAAATGTAGGCATATTATTTCTATTAGCCATATCACACCTAGCCATTTACTCCATCCTCAGATCTGGATGAACTTCACATTCAAAATACTCACTCACTGGAGCTCTAGGAGCAATAGCACAGACAATCATCTCATATGAAGTAATGTAGCAGTTATTCTATTCTCAGTCTTACTGATAAATGGATCATTTACACTTTCAACAGTAATTATTACACAAGAACATCTATGACTAATTTTCTCCTGACCCCTACCCAGAATTTGATTATCTCCTCAGTAGCCGAAATCCAACGAAGCCCCACTTGATTAAACGGAAGTAGCATCAAAACCTGTATATGTCTTCAATGTAGAAAATGTAGCAGGCCCATTCACCCCGTCCCTCCTAGAGAATATGTCAATTTCCCTATAATAAACATTTCCACAGCAATCTATTTTTAGGAGCATTCGACAATCCCTAGGTGCCAGAATTATATACAGCCCAAGTCATCATTAAACACATCTAACAATCTCCTTCCTATGAATTTGAGCCTCCTACCTACAATTATGATATGATCAACGCATACATCTCTTATAAAAAGTTTTTTTACGACTAACATTAACCCTATGTATATGAGAGTTTTCACTAATTGTCATCATACCAGGCAACCCACCACAAATTTAAGAAATATGTCTGACAAAAGAGTTACTTTGATAGAGTAAATCACAGAGGTTTCAATGCTCTTATTCCTGGAATTGAATTCTTCCTAATAATTTTACATTCTCCATGCTACCTACCACATTACACCACATGCTATATAGTAAAGTTCTCTAAGTAAGCTTCAGGCCCATACCCCCAAAATATTTTTATATATCCTTCCTGTGCTAATAAACTCTCATTGTTTTTACCATCATTCTACTGACCATTTTCTCAGGAAATATAATTGTATAACAAGCTCACACTGGTTAATGGTATCCCCATTCTAATAAAAAACATGAACCCATAAGCTACAGAAGCATCCAACAAATATTTCCTAAAACAGTCCACCACATCAATACTACTTATAATGGTTATTATCATTAATCTAATATATTCTGGTCAAAGAGCACAATGAATAACAAGAATCTTTAATCCAGCAGCATCTACCCTCATGACAATCGCCCTTGTCACAAAAGTAGGACTTTCCCCATTTCACTTCTGAGTGCCTGAAGTCACACGAGGCATCCCATGAACAGCAGACCTGATGCTATCAACATGACAAAATTGCACCCCTATCAGTTTTATACCACGTGTCACCATCCATCAACCTAAATATACTATTAATCATAGTGATATTATAAATCATAGCTGGAGGCTGAGGCAGACTTCGCCATACTCACCTGGAAAATATTACACCCTCCTCATCAATTGCCCATATAGGATGAATAACAGCTATTATAATGTATATTCAGATTATAACAATCCTAAACATACTAATTTATATCATAACAACACTATCTTCTTCTTATTTATGCCCAGATCATGTACTACAAGAGTATCATTATCACACACATGAGATAAAACACCTCCCATCACAATCATTTTCCTCACCATTATAGTATCATTAGGACATCGCCCATCACTATCAGGCTTTCTACCCAAATGAATAATTATCCAAGAGATAACAAAAACGACAACATCATTCTACCAACACTAATAGCCATCATAGCAGTCCTCAGCATATATTTCTACTTGCAGCTAACATGCTCCACATCACTAACTATATTCCCTTCATTAAACAACACAAACACAAAACAATTTGAACATACAAAGAAATAACCTTCCTATCATTACCAATCATAATACCCACACGGTTACTACACACAACACCCATTCTATCGGTGCTGGACTAGGAATTTAGGTTAGTTCAGACCAAGAGCTTTCAAAACACTAAACAAGTGAAATTTACTTAATTCCTAAAAATAAGGATTGCAAGACTTTATTCTACATCAATTGAATGTAAAGCAAACACTGTATTGAAGCCAAATCTTTACGAGATTGATGAGTTTTAACCCCAGGAAACTTTAGTTAACAGGCAAATCCTCTAGTCAACTGACTTCAGTCTACTTCTCCTTCATTTGAGAAAGAAAAAAAGAAAAAAAAAAAAAGGCAGGATAATCACTGGCAGAATTGAAGCTGCTTCTCTGAAGTTACAATTCAATTTGTTGATTCACCACAGGGTTTGCCAGAAAGAGGGCTCAATCTCTGTCTTTAGATTTACAGTCTATTGCTAACTCAGTCATTTTACCTCTGTTCATACACTGCTGATTATTTTCAACATATCACAAAGATATCGGCATTTTATATTTACTATTTGGTGCTTGAGCTGGAGTAGCAGGCAGTACCTTATTTATATTAATCCAGGTTGAGCTATGCTGACCTGGACCGCTACTTGGAGATGCCCAAATCTGTAAGGTTGTCATAACAGTCCCTGCACTTGTAATAATTTTCTTTATAGCTGTACCCGTTATGATTTCAGGCTTTGAAAACTGGCTTGGGCCACTAAGAACTCGGACACCTGAAGTAGCATTTCCCCCAATAAATAATTTAAACTTTTGACTACTTCCCCCATCATTCTTACTCCTACTCATATCACCAATAGTAGAAGCTGGTTCTGGTACCAGTGGGACGGTGTATTCAGCTCTAGCCTGCAATCTGGCCCATGCAGGAGCCTCTGTCGACCTAACTGTTTTCTCCTTACATTTAGCAGGTGTCTCCTCAATTCTTGGTATTATTACTTTTATTACTATAGTCTTTAATACAAAACCAGCAGTCATATCCCAATACCAAACACCATTATTTGTTTAATCTTCCCCAACTATAGCCATATTACTATAATTACCAATCTCAGTCCAAGCAGCCAGAATTGCCATGCTGTTAAGAGATAGAAATCTAAACACTACTTTCTTTGACCCTGCAGGAGGAGACCGAATCCTATACCAACACCTCTTTTGTAACTTTGCTCACCCTGAAGTCTGTATTCATGGCCTAACAGGGTTTGTTATAAACTCACATAGCATTACATACTATTTAGGACAAAAATTGCCTTTCAGCTATCTGGGAATAGTATGAGTCATGTCCACTGGTTTTTTAGGAGTTCTCTTGTGGGCCCATCATATGTTTACCATAGGGATAGCTGTGGACTCAGGAGCATACTTTGCATCAGCTACCGTAATTACTTCTATCCCTACAGGAGTAAAAGTATCTAGCTGATTAGCAACTCTTTATTTAATTTTTCTTTTTCTTTTCTTTTTTTTTTTTTGGCTGAGTTGGGTCTTGGTTGCTGCGCATGGGCTTTCTCTGGTTGCGGTGAGCGGCAGCTACTCTTCGTTGCGGTGTGCGGCCCTTTCATTGCAGTGGCTTCTCTTGTTGCAGAGCACGGCCTCTAGGCGCGTGGGCTTCAGTAGTTGTGGCTTGCGGGCTCTAGAGGGCAGGCTCAGTAGTTGTGGCACACGGGCTTTTTGCTCCGCGGCATGTGGAATCTTCCCAGACAAGGGCTCGAACCCGTGTTCCCTGCATTGGCAGACGAATTCTTAACCCCTGCGTCACCAGGGAAGTCCCTGGTTAGCAACTGTTCACGGAGGTAATACTATATGACCTCCCACTATATTATGAGTTTTAGGCTTTACTTTTTCTTTTTACAGTAGGTGGTTTGACAGGAATCATCTTAGTCAACTCATCCCCAGACATTGTCCTCCAGGATACATACTATGTAGTAGCACACTTCCATGACCTAATGTCCATGGGAGCAGTCTTCACTATTATAGGAGGCTTTCTACACTGATTCCCACTATTCTCAGGTTATACAGTTAACTCAGCATGAGCAAAAATTCACTTCACAAGTATATTTGTAGTAGTAAATATGACTTCCTGCAGCACTTTCGTGGCCTCTCAGGGATGTCACTACGTTAGTCTGAGTACCCTGAGGCACACACAACATGAAATATTTTGTCTTTAGGCTCATTCATCTCAGTAGTAGCAGTAATGCTAATCATCTTCATACTTTGAAAAGCATTTGTGTCTAAACAAGAAGTCTTAGCAGTGGAAATTGTTACTCCTAACCTAGAATGGTTACACGGATGTCCTCCACCATATCCTACGTTTCAAGATCCTACCTATGTAAATGTAAAATAAGGAAGGACTCAAGTCCTTTTCAACCAGTTTCAAGCCAACACCATAACAATTCTGTCTTCCTCAATAAATGAGATAAAAGTAAAAAGTGATGTAGCTTTGTCAAAGTTAAATGATAGGCTAAAATCCTGTATATGACTAAGGCATATCAATTTCATCTAGGCTCTCAAGATACAACATCACCGATTATGGAAGAACTTTTACATTTTCTTCATCACACATTAATAGTGATTTTTAAAATAAGTTCTCTAGTCCTCTATATCATTTCACTAATATTGACATCTAAACTCATATGCATACAATAGATGCACAGGTAGAGAAAATGTGAACAATTTACTAGCTATTATTGTAATCTTAATTGCCCTATCATCATTGTGAATCCTTTACATGATACATGAAATCAATAACTCTTCCCAAACCATAAAAAAACTATGGGTCAGTAACGATACTGAAGCTACAAATACACAGATTACGAAGATTTAAATGTTGACTCCTCTGTAATCCCCACATCAGAGCTAAAACCAGGAGAATAATGCCTAATAGAAGTCAACAACCGAGTAGTTAGGGATAGTCATTGAATATTAGCTTCATCTGAAATTGTTGTACACTCCGGGGTTGTTCCTTCTCAGGCCTAAAAGCAGCTGCTATCCCAGGACGCCTAACTTAAAGAATCCTAATATCAACAGGACCAGGCCTATGTTGTGGACAAGAGAGCTCGTTTTCCTGAGTTGAAAGACAGGACAGAGGGATATGTCTGAGATATGGGGTGAATCTGCAGCCCATGGGGATTCACTCTCCAAGCTCCAGTATAGGAATGGGGCCTCTAGGGTCCCAGGCCACCCACTACGCCCTCTGGAGCAGGATCTGGGCAACATTCCCTGTCAGTGATGAGGCAGCCCTAGCACTTGTCACGGCCCGATGTCGTGTCCTATGTGGGCCCCATGCTCTTGGGACCACACTCCACACTCTGCAGGCCCATGCTACAGGGTCCTTCATGCCTCAGGAGTAGAGACCACACAGCAAGCAGTTCCCTCCCCAACCAGCAGGAGGGGGGGAGGAGAGCAGGGGCACCAGGGGACTCTCACTCAGACAACAACACCCCAGCGGTGCCAGCGGGGACAGTGATGATGCAGATGAGGCACAGACCAAGAGATGGGACCAGAGGACCCAAAAGGCAGCTGGTCAGGTCCTGGCTCACCTGCACCCCGGACACCTTTGTCCCGCATACACCCCCTTCCTCATACACCCTCTCCTTAAATGCAGATTCTTCAGATGCGAACAGGCAGAGCTTCAGACTGAAAGTCAGCTCTTCCAAAATGACCCGTCAGCAAACACTGCAGGATTCCACTCCAGTGGGTGCCCTGCAGTCGACAACTCAGGGACTGAAGTGGATATCGGTGCCAGGGGCAGTGGGAGGGAATGGGGAATGAGACTTTCATGGTTGTGGAATTTTGGTTTTGCAGGACGAAAAGTTATAGTGATGGTGGTGATGGCTCCACGAGAAAGTGAATCTATCTGATGCCTCAGAAACGTGCACTTAAAATGGTGATGATGGTAAAGGGTATGTGACGTGTGTTTTATTTCACTTAAAATAAATTCTTAAAATAATGTCTTGTTAATTGAGATTCCATTTCGACTCCCCTTCATCACAAATGTCGGAGGCCCAGACACAGTCCCCTACCTTAGGGGCCATCACGGTACCCTCACAGAGCACGTGGGAGACCATTCTTAGGGGGGGCTAGTCTGTGCTCACCTGACCTCTGTCCAGGGGGACCCAGGCAGTGGTGACCCCCATAGATTAGACATATGATATGCTATAGTATTAATACGATACCACCAAGTGTTGTCACTCACCGGAACACAGAGCAGCAACCCACTCAAACATGCCTGACCTCATATGATTGTGACAAGATGAAGAGAAGAAAAGGAACCACAGGTTAATCAGGGCAACACCCTTAATGCAGAGGTTGGAAATCTCAAAGGGGACAGGACACACTGCAGGCAAAGAGCGCATATGCGGTCTCCCCATCCATGTGATCCTGACCCATGCAGGTATGGTGAGACCCACACAGTCCCCGCACCCTATACCTGGGGCCACACATCCACACTCACCAGGGTGACCCACCTCCCCAGACCCCTCCACCTGGGTCACATGTCCACAGTCCCAGGGTGACCTCACCTCCCCAGACCCTGCACCTGGGGTCACACGTCCCCTTGGTCAGGACACCATGGCTCTGCAGGGGGCTCCCCCAATGTGGAAACAAGCTGGGTCCCTGGGACCTCCTGGGATGGGAAAAAGTGTCAGGTGGGTCTCCTTTCCCCACACTTGGCCCAGAGGAGTCCTCCTCTTCTCACTTTGGTTCTGTGTGATTTGAACTGTTTGTACAGCTTTCATACTAAACTTGAACACACGACCCTGGTGCTGGCATGCTCGGTCCTTTCTCGTCTCACTTACATGTTGAGAAAACTCACAGGACAGCAGGGCTGAAAGCCGAGGGGCAGCTCTGGACTCTGCTGAGTAGGGACGGTAGACTGGAGGGAGAGCTCAGCAGCAGCCTCAGCTGTCACCCATCGGCCTTTTGCCCGATCTGCGTGCCCTGCAATCAATTCAGCAGCTAAACCTGCTTCCCTATGCACCATGCACGTGCTGGTAAATTGGAATTATTGCCAGGTAGTCCTCCTGAGGATTCTCCATGAGCCCCAGGGAAGGTGAACCTTGCAGGGATTAAGACTAAGTAAGACTAAGGCCCCGACCATAGCACTGACCCTTGGGAGGACCAGGTCACCACACTCAGAAGAGAGGCTGTTACGTAGACAAGCCCACCTCAGCTCCAGATCCCAGACATCTAAGCACTGACATTCAGATGCAGGCACGGAGCTTCCCAGTACTGAGGCCAGGCCGGGTCTCTACCCAGGTCCCCATAGTCCTAGCGTACACAGAACATGGTCAGGTCTAAATCTTCTTATTATAGATAACACATGGTCAGCTCTAAACATAATCAGTAGACAGGACATGCAGAGGTCTAAGTCTACCATGTAGACACAACTTGATCATGTTTAAACTAGCTTAGGGCTGATCTCATAGGGGGTACAGATCACACACATGGGTCTCTCATCTTTGGACACCCACGTCAGGAAACTGAACAAAATCTTTGTCATTAAACATTTCAACAGGTAAAACAGAAATGTTCCCAATTTCTCTGGCCACCTGATGGTCAGGATCCACGGGCGAGCCACGAACTTCTTAGAGTGCAGCCCAGTCTGCTGCCAGGACAGACAAGAAGTGGCCTGATTCCAGCCTCCCCGGCTTCCAGAAGGAGGCGGCCACACTGCAAGCCAGGTCAGGAGAGTCCTGCATGGTCCGGGCCGGGAGATCCGGTCTGTCCATTCGGCTGGCCGATTCCGGGCGGGGCGCTCAGGGCCCCTGAGAGCCCTGCACTCAGGTCCTGCTTCCCTGCAGCGTGTGCGTGTGCGTGTGCGTGTGCGTGTGTGTGTGTGTGTGTAGAGGGGGGGGTGGCTGACGGCTCCCATGGTTCCCAACCCGGGCACCGCGCTGTCTTCGAGGGGAGGCACGGGGAGAGGTAGGGGCACAGAAGCCGTTGGAGAGGAGAACCCACCGCGGAACTCCTTGCACACTGGCTCGCCCCACCCGGAGACCCGCCTGCCTATCGTGGGCCGCATGTCGCCCCCCAGTCCCCCACCCCCGAGGGCAGGGTGCCTGCTCTTTCAACAGCACAGGGTCTCACATGAAGGAGACCCAGTGTGGACTGTCAGCCCCCGACTCCTGATGCTGTGTTTAGGGGGAGAATGAACCCCCTTGACTGGGCGATGGGACCCTGTGAGGAAAGAGGTGGCGGCCCGATCCAAGTCGGGGCCTGGCTGAGATATGAGGAAACAGGAGCCAAGGGCAGGGCCTGGAGGCCAGGCCAACAGGAGGGGCACCCCCAGCCTTGGCCGGGATCTCCAACGGTGACATTGATGCTTTAGGGGACCTGGGACAGGTGACTGAATGTAATGGGAGTCTAAACTGGACCCTGAATGCGGCTTAAAGAAGGTGTGAAGGATGTTACTGAGACAGTGACAGTCATTGGAAGACAAACTCTGTGTCAGGATATCCTGCTCCATCCATTTAAATCCCTGAGATCTGTGACCTTTACGTGGCTACGCAGGATTGTTAGAGCAGCTGCGTGCGGATATATCTGGGGTACAATTCAGTCTGCAGCCAACTTGCAAGTGGTTCCAGCAAACACACAGGTGTGCGCACAGGCAGGCACAGCACACACACAAACATATGCACGTGCACAGCACAAATATATTCACACACTAGCATGTGAACACACATGCACCCATATGCCCATGCACACACTAATGTGTGCAAGTTCACATACCTATCCACATGCACAGCATATTTATGCAAACAGGCACATGCACACGCATAGCACACACACAGGGAATAAAGTGAATCCGTAAAGCATTAATTCCTGAACACAAGTGAAGCTGACATGTATTTTTCCCTTTTCTTAGCCTTGATGTTTTCCACAACAAAAAGTTTAAGAAAAAAGTTAATGGCAAATGACTTTTGATTCATAGGACTTTCTGATTTTATTCCACAAATATTATGACAGCAGAAATGAATGTAGATATTACATGTGTCCACTAATGGAAGAATGGAGAAGAAAAACACGGTCCATCAATACAAGGGAATGCTATTCAGCCTAAAAAGGAAGTCAATTCTGACACAGGATGCAGCAGGGATGAACCTTGAGGGCATTATGCTCAGTGATGTAAGCTAGACACAAAAAAACAAACAGTGCTTGATCCACTCATACAAGGCCCCTAGAGCAGTCGGAAATATAGAGACATAAAGTAGGATGTTGAGGGCCAGAGGCTGAGGGAGGGACAATGGGGAGTGAGTGTTTAATGGGGACTGTTTCAATTTTGCAAGATGAAAAAGTTCTGGAGGATGATGGTGGTCAGGTTTGCACAACAGTGTGAATTACTTCCTGACCCTGAAATGTGCACTTAAAAATGGTTAAGATAGTACATTTTATGTTATGTGTACCAGACCACAATTTTTAAAACTTTTCCAAAAACAACAGGAAATAGTCCATGAATACCACAAGATGCACAACTTCACTAACAAGAGAGGGATTAAAGCCATAAGAAAAATACTGTGCATACACCTACAAGAATGGCAGACATGAAAGACATAGTATCAAATATCAGCAGGATGTGGAGCAATGGAAAGCCTGGTACGCAACGGGGGGATGCAACCACTTCTGAAGCAATCGGGCCTCAGATAGCGAAGTCCGTGCACAGAGACCCACAGTGCTCCTCCCAGTTGAACACAAACCCACCAGCCCTGCACCAGGACACACGGACATGGACTGGCAGCCACAGGAGCCAAACCTGAAGGAACCTGAAGTCCATCACAGACGGATGCAGAAATGAACCATGCACGCTCCTATGAAGGAATATTCCACAGCAATGGAGTACATTTTGTTTAAAGGTAGTAAAACTATAAAAATTATTTTTTAAAGAAAACTATATTTACAAGATGAAAGAATCTATAATTCTGGCACCTAGGGATTGTCGAATGCTCCTAAAAATAGATTGCTGTGGAAACGTTTATTATAGGGAAATTGACATATTCTCTAGGAAGGACGCGGTGAATGGGCCTGCTACATTTTCTACATTGAAGACATGTAGAGGTTTTGATTCTACTTCTGTTAAATCAAGTGGGGCTTCACTGGATTTCTGCTACTGCGGAGATAATCAAATTCTGGGTAGGGGTCAGGAGAAAATTAGTCATAGGTGTTCTTGTGTAATAATTACCGTTGAAAGTGTAAATGATCCATTTACCAGTAAGACTGAGAATAGAATAACTGCTACATTACTTCATATGAGATGATCCTCTGTGCTATTGTTCCTGGAGCTCCAGTGAGTGAGTATTTTGAATGTGAAGTTCATCCAGATCTGAGGATGGAATAAATGGCTAGGTGTGATATGGCTAATAGAAATAATATGCCTACATTTATACTAATTAGTGGATAAGATATGGGAAGAGGAATTCATGTTGTGAGAGGCAGGGTTATGGCTAGCATTGGGGCAATAATATATAAATTGATGATGTTGATGGACATAGTGGTTCTTTAATAAGTAATTTGAATGCCTCAGCAATGGGTTGTAATCATCCATGGGGGCTGATGATTTTTGGCCCTTTCTGGATTTGTATATAGCCTAGGATTTTCCATTTGGTTAATATGAGGAATGCTATGGTGAATTAAATTGGGTAATTTGTGAAAGAATGTTGATTATAAACATATTCTTAGGAAGAGGACTTGAACCAGTGCAGAAAAAGTTTCAGTTTTACATAATTACCGGGCTCTGCCAGCGTAACGAACCCTGTTCTACAGTAGGGTATGTATAAATTAATTGAATGTAGATTATATCATCATTTAGTTTGAAGACATTTTGTAAAGGAAGCCGTATTGCTCTTGTCCTTTCATACTGGAAGAAATCTGCAATAGACAGAAACCAACCAGGATGACTCCAGTCTGAACTCAGATCACGTGAGACTGTAATCCTTGAACACACAGACAATTAATAGCAGTTATACCGTTGAAATGTCGTGATCCAGCATCAAGGTCATAAACCATATTGCCCATATGAACTCCAGAATACAATTACACTGTTATCCCTAGTAAAACTTGTTCCATTGACCAGTGTTTTAGAAGAACAGGTGATAAAGCATTTTGACTAGCTGGCCTAAGTTTTAATCACTCAGAAGTGGTTTTATTCTCCAAAAAATAAATGGCGCATGGGCTCAAGACACACCTGCTTCAGTAGTTGTGGCGTGCAGACTCAGTAGTTGTGGCCCAATGGCTTAGTTGTTCCGTGGCACGTGAGATCTTCCCGGACCGGGGATCGAACCGGGTCCCCTGCATTGGCAGGCGAATTCTTAATCACTGCATCACCAAGGAAGTCCCAGATTCGCAGTCTCCCTTTTAATATACCTTAAGCCCAAAGAATCCATGGAAAATTGTTAGAGAAAATAAGGCAATAAAATATTGTAAGGACTATAACAGAAGCATATAGTACACAGTTCATATAGACACATCCCAAGCAGTTACAAAGTATATTAAAAGGGAGGCTGCAATTTTAAAAGAATAAGAAAAATTTTACCCACAAACTCCCAATCTTTCCTGAAACGTTGCACTCTGAAACCCTATTGTAGGAAGCAGAAGATTCCAGGAGATATTCTACAAATGAAGGACTGCAAACCCTGTGGTTGGATAAGGAATTCTGGAAGGAAGGTATCCTCACCCAAGGAGAGCAGGTTCCTATACTTCTCTAACATCACATCCCTGTACAATTCCCATTGATCTTGGTCCAGGCATTCTCACTCCTCTTGACAGAAATCTATGGCCACATCCTGGAATGTCAGCAGTCCCTGAAATTAAACGTACACATGCCATGTGGCCACGGGAAGAGTTCATAATATGACCCAAGAAGAAAACAGCAAGTTAAGAGAAGGTTTTAATTTAGAAGAGTCTCTTCAATTATCCACTAATACATATATATATATATAATTTTTTTTTTTTACAAAGTAACTTTCTCTACCTTATTTCTAACTACAAGAAAAGAGTATGGCATGTGATCCACAAAACCAGTATAGAGACTATACTTGTCTGGAAAAGAAATGATAAAATGATGGTTTCAACACAGGCATATGCATTTTTGAGTGTTTTATTTATATCAAACTGGATAAAATGTGTGTATTTCTCATAGAGAAAAGACCTGTCGAGGTAGAAATGTACCTTTCAACTATTCATGGGTACACGAGTACGCTGGGGAGATTGTAAAAGTGCAGATTGTGATTCAGTAGGTCCGGTGGGCCTGAGTTCTATTTTTTTAACAAGCTCATTTTTAACTAGTGATGCCACAGTCTCTGATTCATTAACCACTACTGTGAATATCAGAGACATAATTAGAAAGGTAAAAATTCACATTTAATTTTGAACTTAAAGTGTTTTATGGATTTACACCTTTAATAGAATAGTGAGCACAGCAGCAACAATCATTTGTGAGTATTTACTATAGACTGTGTATCTTTCTAATTTTTTGGTGTAGGATTCCAGGAAAAAGGCCTGGGCTGCGGCCACAATGGGCGTGGCCCCCAGGCCCGGGCCGCCCCTCCAGGACCCCGGACGGGGCCCTGCGCTCCTGGGAGGCTCCCTCCCCCGCCGCCCCGCTCCCCCGGAAGGCCTCGGGGCAGAGCGGTCCCACCCACTGCGCGCTGAACAGAGCCCGCGTTTCCTCAGAGCTGGAACTCCCGGCTCAGGCGGGGTCTCTTCCCTCCGCCTTCACGGAACTGCCCCGGAGCCCGAGGGGAGGGCGACCTCACTGAGGCTGCCGGCTCTGGAGGTGCCCCGGCGGCCGAAGCCATGACAGACGCGGGGACGGCGGGCCGGGTAAGTGGGCG